>NW_006399755.1:3873437-3891395 GCF_000299155.1 Elephantulus edwardii
CAAACACTTCAGGTCCTCCCTAGTTTCAGCAAGCAAGGTTGTGTCATCTACATTAACGGAGGTTATTGATAAGTCTTTCTGCAATCCTGATGCCATATTCCTTCTCAGAAAGGCCAGGCTCCCAAATGATCTGTTCTACATAGAGATTGAAAAGGTATGGAGACAGGATATATCCCTGACGCACTCCTTCCCTGATTTTGAACTTTGCAGTGCTTCACTTCTCTATTCTGGGAATGCTCCCTCTTCAAGTATGCTGTTGTTGTTAGGTGTCATTAAGTCAAGTAAGACTCATAGTGACCCTATGAATGAAGGATCTGAACACTGTTCTATCCTGAGCCATCTTCACACTTCCTGACATACAAGAGCCCATTGTAGCAGTCACCATATCAATCTACTAGTTGAAGGTCTTCCTCTCCTTCTTCTACCCTCCATCCTTCCCAGCATCACGTCCTTCTCCAAGGACTAGATCCTCTAGCAACATGCTCAAAGTATGTGAGGCAAGATCTGAGTTTTCTAAGGCACTTGGATTAGCACTGTATAAGAAACTGTTTTGAGTGTTCTATAACAAGAACAATACACCTGCTATTGCTAAAGTCTTAAAACAATTTGCTTAGGGAAGAGATAATTTCTCCTAATAACCTATTTCAGAAAGTAAGAACAAATTAATAAAATATATCTAAAAAAATAAACACAATTTGCTTAGCAGTATGACATTTTCATTTTACTATTAATGCACTGTCATGTTATAGAAAGCCATATATAGTCATGATGTCATGTGCCATCAATTTATTCTGATGGTAGCAATCCTATAAGACAGGATTCCCTAGGCTATGGTCTCCACTGGAGCATACTGCCAAGTATTTTGTCCCATGGAAGATTAGTGAGCTTGAACTTCTAACCTTTAGGTTAAGCAGCCAAATACTTAAACATTGTGTCACTAGGACTCTTCGTGCAATTGTATTGTCTAATATTAATTGAGCTCTATTTCTGTGTTAGGCTCTCAACTGAGATATTTCTGGTAGGTAGTCTAACCCTCTACAATAACACTATAGATTCTGTTAATAGTAAAGAGTTGTATTGCTAACTCGAAGGTATGTAGTTAGAATCCACCAGTTGCTCTGTGGGAGAAAGATGCACAATCTCCACTGGTACAATTTACTGCCTCTGAAAACCTCCTGGAGTGTCAGCTATGGGTCAGATCCAACTCAATGGTACATAATCACAATAGCAGCAACAAATTATTACATATTATTAATATTACATATTATATAACCATTGCATATTATTCTTAATGCCATAGATTGCCCATCCTTGTCCTGTGGAGCAACTGGTGGCCCTGAACCGTGTACCTCTAGGATTGCAACACAGCTTCTTGCAACTAGGCCACCAGAGCTCCCTCTAGTTTGATTAGTTGTTACAAATTTAATTCCAATACCTTCTTGCTATCATGGTAAATTTGCTCATTAATAAGTAATAAAAGCCATGTGTTTCCTCATTTTAATAAATGATATTATTATTCTATTACTTGAGCAGACACAGATCTTATTTTTTTTACTACCCCATGGTTCTGATCTACCTTATTCAGGTAGTTAGCAAATTCCTTAAACTCAACTCCAGATATGTATTTCAAATTCAGTAACATCACCAATGCCATTGCTTCTCCTAAAGTCCAAAATACTATATTCTCTCAAAGAATGCTGAAATAGTTCCCTAACTAGTCTGTCTATGCTACTCCTACATAGGCAATGTATTCTTCATTGAGAAACTAGCCATACTTTAACAATATGAATCAGATCATGCTACTTCCCTGTTTAAAACTCTCTTATGCTTTCTATTGTTCAGTAAGGGGAGAAAAAAAAGCAATGAAACTACACTCTTTACCACGGCCAAGAATACCCACTACTCTCTGGCTGTCAGAGACCTCTCCAAGGTGCTGAGTAGCAATGATGTCAGCCTGGAGACTAAAAGGCATCTGATACAGGCCATGATCTTTGCCATTACTTGGTATGAATCAGAGAGCTGGACAATGACTAGGGAGAATAGAAGGAGATTTGATTCCTTTGAGCTTTGGTGCTGGGGAAGAGTATTGAATATACCATGGACTGCTAGAAGAACAAACAAGTATATCCTGGAAATGGTGAAGCCAGGCTGTTCCTTGGCAAGAATTCTGAAGCTTCATCTCAAATACTTTGGACATGTTGCAAAGAGGGATCAGTCTTTGGAGAGGGAAGTCATGCTTGGGAGGTTGGAGGGAGAGCACAGGAGAGGAGGACCTTTGATGAGGTGGATTGATTCTGTCACTAGGGTAATGGAGATAGGCATGTCAGAAATCATAAGATTGGCAAGGGATAGAGCAGGCTTTAGAGCAGTTGTACATAGGGTTGCTATGAGTCTCAAGTGACTCGATGGTACATAACAACAACAGCAACAATCTACCCCTAATAGTCATTAATATACTTCAACCACTTTGCCCCTTGCTGATCATACTTCAGCTATGATGACTTAATTGTTCTTGAATATGTCAAATTCATTACTAACACCAGTATCCCTGCTCCCTTAGCCCCGAGATCTTTGCACTGACTCTATTCTTTGTATATACAGTTCTTTTATGTTTTCCTCCTCAAACTTTTTTTTTCATTTTTTTGCATCTCTGCTCAAATGTTCCGTATTCAGAAAAGAGCAAATGAGCTAAAGAGTTCTCCATCCCAACTGTAAATAGTTCATCTCTAAATTTCCTTGTTTTCCTTTCATCATAGTAATATCTATATATAATGGCAACAGAAAATTTGACTTGCTGACTGCTACATATACAATTACCAATGACAGCATGCTGGTTAACATAGAAAATAATTTCTCAACTACCTCTGAAAGGTAAGATATAAATACTAAAGGATGTTTTCTTTCGAATGAGTGATGCATCTTTTGCACTCTTCCAGGTCTGTAATTTAGAGCTCAGCTCACTGAGCTCCAGACAGGGAAGAGTGCCTGGTTAAACTCAGACTAAGGAATGGCCCCTTAATCTTGAAAAGGAGCTCCCACAAGGTCAGCCCTAAAAATATAATTTCAACAGAGCTTCATGAGCTTTTCTTCTCTGCCTTCAAGGCAGTATTTTATCAAGACATGAGATAACTGCTCACTGTTCGCTTGAGCAGCTGTAAAGCTCTCTGGTCACCCATTAAGACAGGTTCAAGAGGCACTTGGGGAGTCTCTGTTTAATGAAGCATAATTTACTCTTGATTTATGACAACTATTCTAGAGCCCTGCTTAAAATGTTTGGGTCATTCAAGTTTGTTATTGCATTCTTACTGGTTTATAGAATTTCTTTTTAATATTTTTTACTTTCTGCCAATTTCCTATTATATATTGATTTCTTATATCACTGCTTTATCAGAACACAATGGTCTTACTCCCTTATGAACTGCCTGAGGCCAAGTTCTCTAGGAAAATCAATGGGGGTGTATATGTGCTAACCCAAATTCCTCATCTCTCTGGAGGTTTGAACCCATCAGCAGCCCTGGAGGACAAAGATGAGCAATCTCTTCTCATGCAATAAAAGCATCTCGCAGGGTTTACAGGGTCGCTGTGAGTCGTATCAACTCTATAGCATGTATCAACAACAATCCTATAGTCAATCTTGGATCATTAGACATTTCAAATTTTCCCAAGCAACTTTGGTTTTATTTAGTTAAAATTCCACTTCTCAATTAAAAATAGATAATGTAATGCTTCCCCCTTAAGCAGCCAGAAACAACTATTACAAAAGCTAAAACAGTACCATGTGCTCCTTGCATAACCTCTAGTATTACTTCATATCAATATCCTCCATGGATTGAATAAATACCTTTTCCCCAAGTATCTCCACATTGCTAGATCTGCTTTTGTAGAGGAAGGAAAGCATGATAAGGGGAAAATGAATTTGGAATATAAGTCTCAGAACTTGCACTGTGGTAAATTATCTAACCTTTCAGAGCATCAAAATAATATCATTAATAAAATTTTTTGCTGAAATTGAATTATAAGGATTAAATTAGATGGTTAGTATAGGTTTGCAATTTTTAAGTACTGTATAACATGTTAACAATCATCATGATAAGATCAAAGATGGATAAAACAGAGCTTACATTTAAATTAAGATACATATTGTTATTACAGTTGTGTGCTATCACATCAGAATTGACTCATGGCTTACCCTCCAGCAGGTTTTCAGAGGCAGTAAATTGGATGGGATGATATTTCCCACCTTTCTCCAATGGAGCAGCTGGTGAACTTGAACCTCTGGTCTTTGGGATTGCAACACAATTTCTTAACAGAAGCTTCATAGGACCACCAGAGCTCTAGAGAGAATAATTCTGAATTGAGGTCAGAGATCAGGTCATAGCTGTAGGTATGCAGCAGATGTGTGATTTTGCACTTTCTCTTTCTGAATCTCAACTTCATTGGTTATAAAATTAAGTAGCTGAACTATATGGTTACTAAGGCGATTTCTGTAACTAACATTAAATTACATTAGTTCTTTTATTTATCTCTCTAATTTCTAGGGAGCTTTCGTGGCCTAGTGGCAAGAAGTTGTGCTGCAATCCTTAAGGCAAGTGGTTTAAATCTACCAGCTGCTCTGCAAGAGAAGGATTGGCAATTTCCTCCTGTGTGATTAACTACCTCTCAAAACCCATCAAAGGGTCAGCCATGGGTCTGTTCCAACTCACTCATAAACAACACAACATAGTCTCTATAGGGGGTATGCAATAAGTGCTTAATCACTGCTGAATTGAACAACATTATGATGTACAGAAAAAGAAACCCTGGTAGTGTAAGGTGTAATGTGGTGGGCTGCTAACAGAAAAGTCAGTGGTTCAAATCCACTATTCATTCTGGGGAAGCCAAATGAACAGTCCTTTCCCATAAAAGTTTACAACATTAGAGACCCAATGGAGGGTAGCTATGAATCAGAATCAACTCAAAAGTAGTGGGGTTTTAAGTTTGTTCAGAAATCACCGAGAATGGAGCATAGTGAAAGTTTATGTTATGGAGACAAAGTCAGTAGGATACGGTGGTCTCAAGTTGTAGGGGAGAGACAGAAGGAGACCGGATTAGCTGCTTTTCAACTGCACCAGCGCCAGCTGAACAAAGTCCAGCTAACAGAAGCCATTAGTAACTAAATTTTTATAAACACAACTTTATAAGGAGCAGCACAAAAAATCTAGGTTATTTAAAAGGGAAAAGAGAATCTTATAAGAAGAATGAATTAACGGCCACAAGTTCTTCATTCAATAAACAGCTTAAAGCTTGGATTAAAAGCTTTAAAAACGATTTGATGTCACTTTAGAATAACCTAATTTTGTGAGGTTACAGAGTTAGAGATGCAAGAGTTATTGTTTTCGCCACATAGATTCTGGAAAAGGAGCACAAGACACGACTAAAAGTTGAGAACAATATAAAAATGTGACTAATTTCTGAATTGAAAGGTGTGCATTCTGGAGGATTTCTCAGCTAATTTCCACATCAATGACAACTTAGAAATGTTTTATAGATATCAATAGTCTCAAGACACTTTGGAAATTTATGATAAGGTTATTCAATTGAGGAAATCCACAATGGATGGTTGGGTTGTAAAGAGATCACCTATTCCAGTCTTGTCACTTGATTAAAAAGAAAATAGGGGAAATTATCCAAGATCACACACTGAGTTAATGGTAGAGCTGCAATTGGACTGAATAAAGAAAGAAAAAAAAAGAAAACTTTTATTCTTTGCATATTTATTGATTCATGCTGTATTAAGACACTTTACACATAACACCTCCATTAATAAATACACAATAGGAGATAGATTTATTGGCTTCATATTATAGATTGATAAATAGATGTAGAAAGTTAGAGTAATTTTCCCAAAGTTATAAGAATCGTCAATTGCAAAGACTTGATTTGACAAGTCTGTTCATGTCTGACACACTGCTACCTCCTGGGCTGCTGTTGTTATGTACCATGGAGTGAGAATCAACTCACAGCTGACTTTCCAGTATGTGTGTTTTCAGAGACAGTACACACTGCATGGGAAGAGACTGCCCAGCTTTCTCACGTGGAGCAACTTGTGAATATGAACTGCATACCTTCAGATGAGCAGCTCAGTTCCTTACCACTAACACCCAGAACTCCTTGGTTTATGTCAATTTCAGCATCACTCTCGTGGAATGTGAAAAATGCTAACATAGGAAAATTAGATAATGATAAGAATGAACTGAAATGCATAAATATTGACATACTGGGCATTGGTAAAGTGAGATGGACTGGCTTGGAACATTTTAAGTCATATAATCATATAATAAATGTTAATACATAATTTTAAATCATATAATCATATAATAATATAATATAACCAGATAATCATATAATTACTATGCTGGAAATGGAAATCAAAAGGTGAGGAAAAATAAGGTCATATTTATAGTTTAAAGAAAGACTATTTCTAGATTCATCCTTAAATATAATGTTGTGAGCAACAGGATAATAATATTCACATGCATTTAAGGAAGACCTGCTAATACCACTATTCTTGAAAAATATGCACAAACAGATGCAAAGAAGAGGAAACTGAAGATTTCTACTAACTTTTGCAGTAGGAAATCAATTGAACATATAACCAAGATGCATTAATAATAAGGGAATTTCCAAAAGTTGGAAACAATGAAGAAGGACCTCTAATTGGAAAACATGGTCTTGGTTACACAAATGAGGCTGCAGATGGAACGATAAAATTTTGTAGCACCAATGATTTATTGTTGCAAATACTTTGTATAAGAAACACAAAGGATGACTATACACATGGACCTCACCTGATGGTCTACACAGTTATTTAATTACATCTGTGGAAAGAATCATTGGAGAAGTTCAACATCAACTGTGAAGAGCAAGCCAGGTGCTGATTGTGAAACAGACCACCAACTACTCATTAGCAAGTTTAAACTGAAGAGAAAGAAAATTAAATCAAATCCACAGGAACCAAAATATGACCTTGAGTTTATCCCACCTGAATTTAAAAGTCAACTCAGGAACAGGTTTGAGGCCCTGTACACTAATGAACAAAAAGTAGATGAGCTGTGGGGTGACATCCATGAAGAATGCAGAAAACATTACAAAGACAGAGAAGAAGACCAAAATGGATTTCAGAGTGACTATGAATATTGCTGCATTAGACTGCAAAGAATCCAAAACAAAGGGAAGAAATCAGGAAATTAATAAGCTGAACAGAAAATTTCAAAGGGCAGCATGGAAGATTAAAGGAAAAATCAAAACGACCGAACTTGTTCACCATTTCTTAAGCTCAAGGAACTGAAGAACAAATTCAAACCTCAAGTTGCTATATTTAAGGATTCTTTGGGCAGAACATTAAATGATCCAGGAAGCATTAAAATATGATGGAAAGAGTAGACAGAGTCATTGTAGCAAAAGGAATGGGCAGACACAGAAGAATTTAATGAAACAACATATGAGCAAGAGCCTATGGTGATGAAGAAAGAAATTAAAGCTGCTTTGAAGGAATTGACAAAAAATAAGGTCCCAGGAATTGATGGCATACCATATAATGTATTTTAATGAACAGATACTGTGCTAGATGTGTTCACCAAGTTGTGTCAAGAAATCTGAAGGACAACCACTTGACCAACTGACTGGAAGAGATCTATATTTGTTCCCATTCCAAAGAAGGGTGACCCAACAGAATGTGGAAATTACAAAACAATATCTTTGGTATCAAATGTAAGCAAGTTTCTGCTGAAGATTTTCCAAAAATGAATGGAACAGCACATCAACAGAGAACTGCCAGAACTTTGGGCTGGTTTTAGAAGGGGTTGTAGTACAAGGGATATTGTAGCTAATGTTAGATGGATCTTGGCTGAAAAGAGGGAGTACCAGAGGAATGTCTATCTCTGTTTCATTTCTTATGCAAAGTAGTTTGACTGTGTAGACCACAACAAATTGTGGCTTATTCAAAGAAGAATGGGAATCCCAGAACCCTTGATCATGCTAATGTGAAATCTACACTTGGACCAGGAGACAGTCATCAGAACAGAGCAAGGAAACACCGCATAGTTCAAAATTGGGACGGGTGCACGCTAGTGATGTGTCCTCTCTCCATACCTTTTCAACCTATATGCAGAACAAATTATCTGGGAGTCTGGGCTATATGAAGAGAAGTCTGGCATCATAATTGGAGGAAGATTCATCAACAATCTGTGTTACGCAGATGACACAACCCTGCTTACTGAAACTGAAGAGGACCTGAAACGCTTGCTGCAGAAAGTCAAGGACTGCAGCCTTCAATATGGATTGAAGCTCAATATCAAGGAAAAAAAAAAGATTCTCACCACTGGGCCAATTGGCAGCATCAGGATGGATGGTGAAGAGATTGAGATTGTTAACAGCTTTCAGTTACTTTGGCTCCATAGTTAACACTCTTGTGATGGGCAAGTCTGCTATTAGGGACCTCTCCAAAGTACTGAAGAGAAATGGTGTCATTCTGGAGACTAAGGTGTGCCTTATGCAGGCCATGGTTTTGCAATAACTTGGTATGCATCAGAGAGATGGACAATGATTAGGGAGGACAGAACAAGAATTGATGCCTTTGAGCTGTGGTGTTGGAGAAGAGTATTGAATATACCACGGACTGCTAAGAAAATGAACAGGTTCATCCTAGAGAGGGTTAAACCAGGCTCCATATCTTCTCACTCCAAAAGAGGTAATAGAAAAGAGTGTGAAAATCATCAGTGTCTTTGTTATGTAGATGACATAACTCTGTTTGCAGAAACTGAGGAGGTTCATCCTAGAGATGGTGAGACCAGGCTGGTCCTTGGAGACAAGGATTCTGAGGCTTCATCTGAAATACTTTGGACATGTTGCTAGTAGGGACCAGTGCTTGAAGAGAAACGTCATGCTTAGGAGGGTGGAGAGACAGTGCAACAGAGGATGACCCTTGATGAGATGGATTGATTCAGTGACTGGGGTAATGGAGGTAGGTGTGTCAGAGACTATAAGATTGGCACAGGATAGAGCAGGGTTTAGGGCTGTTGTACATAGGGTGACTGGGATTCACAGGCAACTTAATGGCACATAACAACACCAACGATAGCATACACAAGCAAAATCTTGTTGAAGATTTTTAAAAAATGACTCATATTGACAAAGAACTACCAGAAATACAAACTGGGTTTACAACAGGCTATGGCACTAGAGACATCATTGTCAATGTCAGATGGATTGTGGCTGAAAGCAGAGTATACTAGAAGATTGTCTATCTGTGTTTCATTAAATATGCAGAGGCATTTAACTGTGTGGTTCAAAATAAACTGTGGCTAACGTTGAGAAAAACAGGAATCTTAGAACACCTGATTACGTATGTTCATGCAAAACTTATACTTGGACCTGTCTTTGGAATAGAGCAAGGAAACACTGCATGATTCAAAATCAGGAAAGGAGTGAATCAACGATGCATCCTGTCTCCATACCTTTTCAATCTATGTGCAGAACAGGTCACTCAAGAGGCTGGTCTTTATGACGACGAATGTGGCATCAGAATTGGAGGAAGACTCATCTACAGCCTACATTAAGCAGATGACACAATCATGCTGATTATAACTGAGGAGGACCTGAAACATCTGCAACAGAAAGTCAAGGATTGTAGTCTTCAACATGGATTAAAGCTCAACATCAAGAAGGCAAAGAGTCTCATCATCTGACTAATTGGAAGCACCACAATAGGTGAAGAGATTGAGGTTGTTAACAATTTTAATTTGTATAAGTCTACAATTAATACTCTTAGAACCAGCATTCAGAAAATGAAAAGATGAATTGGATTAGGAAAGTCTGCTGTCAGGGGTCTCTCCAGAATACTTAAGTACATAGATCTCAGTTTAGAGACTAACGTGAGCCTAATCCAGGCCATTACAGTCACAATTACTTGCTATGCATCAGAAAGCTAGACCATGACTCAGGATGACAAAAGAATAGAAGCCTTTGAGTTGTGGTGCTGGAGAAGAGTATTAATAGACCATGGACTGCCAAGAGAACAAAAATCTTTTCTGGAGAGGATGAAAACAACTTGCTTTCTGGAGGCAAAAATTCTGAAGCTAAATCTCAAATACTTTCCCAAGAGGGACCAGTCCTTTGAGAAAGACATCAGGCTTGAAAGGGTGAAGGGACAATGCAGGAGAGGAAGAGCCTGGATGAAATGGATTGACACAATGATTAGGGTAATAGGGACAGGTGTGTTGGAGAGAGTGAGATAGGCTCATGATAAGGCAGAGTTCAGAGCTATTGTGCATAAGGTTATTATGAGTCACAGGAGACTAAATGGGACATAACAACAGAAATAGTACAACACACATACAGACATATATACAAAGACATAGACACAAATTCAAGTTGGAAGAGGAATTATTCAGCCAACCTACGTCTTACCACGAAGTGAGAAATATGCTCATTTTTGACAATCTCTTACTTTGTGAAAAAAAAGATGACGTAACATTCGTTAATTTAATATTATTTTAGAATAAAAAAGGTGTTTGCTCTCATTTGCTGTTTTATAAAGTTTTCTTAGACACACACACAAAGGTGATCACAAGAGGTGATTAGTCAGAAAAGTAAATGATGAGTAATCATGCCAGGAAAAGTATTTTGTTAGCCAAATTATCAGAAATAGGAAAACCACATTTTTAAAAATAAATGTTCACTACAACAAGGGTAAAGTCACATAGCAATGTAAAGTCTAGTGGTACGGAATATTTTGACAAAATTATATTGGATCTAAAATCAGATCCTCATTTCAATTGAATACCTGAAGAGTATAAATACATAACATCTAATCTACTTCCTGAGATGTAATCATAACCAAGTAATAATATTTACAGCTAAGTATTATCAATATATAGGAATTGGAACAGAGATTCTAGTTCTGAGGGCATCTTTGGTTCTGGCAAACAAAAAAATATTAAGCCAGAGACAACAGAGAATTCACAAGAGGAAAAAACAAAAAATGCTCTTAACATTCCATTAATTTAATCCATGTTTTCCAAACCAATATTTGCTAAGAATCTGTATGTACCAGGCACTGAGGAAACAAGGAAGCATGTCTCTTATTTCAAAGAACTCAATATCTAGCAGGATAAGCATGTATCACCAGAAAAGGAAAAGAGGCAAGGCTTTTCCTGTCAAGCTCATTCTAGAAACAGAATAAGAACTCACTTATCTGTGTAGCAATCTTCAATAGCTTCAGGGAAGAAGAAGGGTGGTAGGTTTCTTAATTAGAGAAACCCATGCCCCATTGATGGCTATATCCACAATTGCCGCCTTCCAAATGCTCCTGTATCTGGTGCAAGAACATGCCTTCCAGCGTCTTTAAATAACCATGTGATGAACGAATAACAAGTAACATATCAACATATGCCTCTTTCCTAAGAAATACTTTCCATTTCTTAATCCAAACAGGAGTGGCATCCACTTCCTAAACAGTATGCCTCTGGAAACTATGAACTTTGATAAATATCAATGGTTGTAAAGTGGCTTCAGGCCTTTTGTTCATAGGGTTGTTATGAGTCATGCTCAACTTGAAGACAATCAACAACACAATCCAAACTTAAAAAAAATAATGGGAGGTTCTGAGTCTGCTATGTAACCATTTTTAAAAAATAATCCCCTTTTCTTCCTTTGACATAGGAAAACAATTATATTCCCAGTTTTATCCCTGGAGAAAATGGGAATCACAGAACACTTAATTGTGCTCATGCAAAACCTATAGTTGGACCAGGAAGCAGTAGTTAAAACAGAGCAGGGAAACACTTCATGGTTCAGGATAATGAAAGATGTGCATGAAGGATGTATCTTATTTCCATACTTTTTCAATCTATATGCCGAATATATCATTTAGAAGGCTGGACTCTTTGAGGGGGAAAAGTAACATCAGGATTGCAGGAAGACTGGTAAACAACATGAGTTATGCATATAACACATTCTTGCTTGCTGAAACTGAAGAGGACATGAAGTGGTTGCTGCCAAAGGTCAAGGGCTATAGTGTTCAATATGGATTGAAGTGCAACGTCAAGAAAAGAAAGATTCTCACAACTGGGCCAATCAGCAACTTCATGATGGATGGAGAAGAAATTGAGGTTATTGATAACTTCAGCTTGCTTGGTTCCACAATCAACACTCTTGGCACCAGCAGTTGGGAAATCAAAAGACAAATTGCACTGTGAAAGTATGTGGTCAGGGACCTCTCTGGAGTACTGAAGAGCAACAATGTCAGTCTGGAGACTAAAGTGCACCTGATCCAGGCCATGGTCTTTGCAATTACTTGTTATGCATCTGAGAGCTGGATAATAACTAAGGATGATAGAAGGATTGATGTCTTTGAGTTGTGGTGCTTGAGAAGTGTGTTGAACATACCATGGACTGCCAGGAGAACAAACAGTTCTGTCCTGGAGAGGGTGAAACCAGGCTGCTACTTGGATGAAAGGATTTTGAGGCTTTGTCTCATCTACTTTGGGCATGTAGCCAGGCGGGATCAGTCCTTGGAGAGGGACATCATGCTTGGAAGAGTGGAGGGACAGTGCAGGAGAGGAAGGCCCAAGATGAGATGGATTGATTCAGTGACTGGAAAAATGGGATTAGGTCCATTGGAGATGATTTGACTGGCTCGGGACAGAGCAGATTTCATAGCTAATGTACATAGTGTCGCTATGAGTCTCAGGCAACTCAATGGTACATTAACAACAACAGTCCTTGAACACACACACACACACACACACCACTTAACACTTTTCATCTCTGCATGTACACACTGTTTTGGTTGTTATTATGTGCTATTGAGTTGCCTGGGACTCACAGTGACTCTATGTACAACAGCAGTGAAGCCTGCCTGTTCTGGGCCAGTCTCACTAACTTTGACGTACCTACCCCCTATTTTCCCAATTACTGTGTAAATCCATCTTATCTGAGGCCTTCCTGTCCTATGCTGTCTCTATACCCATCTAGTCCCTCTTGGCCATGTGACAAAACATGTGAGACAGAGCTTCAAAATCTTAGCCTGAAGGAGAAACTTGTTTTCACCCTCTCCAAGACAGACCAGTTTGTTCTCTTGGCGTTCTGCAATATATTCAATACTCTTCTCTAGCACCATAATTCAAATATATAGATTCTTCTATCATCCTTAATCATTGCCCAGCCCTCTGATACATAGCAAGTAATTGTGAAGAACATGGTCTGGATCAGGTGCACCTTAGTCTCTAGACTGACACAATTGCTTCTCTTTACTCTGGTGAGGTCCCTTACCACAAACTTTCCCAGTGCAATTCGGCTTTTAATTTTCTGACTGCTGCTGCCAAGAGTGTTGATTGTGGAGCCGAGCAGGCTGAAATTGCTAACAACCTCCACCTTGTCTTCATAATGGTGCTGCCAATTGGCCCAGTGATGAGCATGTTTGTCTTCTTGACAAAGATTAAAGCTGAGCTTTAATCCATACTGAAGACTAGTCATTGACTTTCTGCAGCAAACACTTCAAGGTCCTCCTCAATTTCAGCAAGCAAGGTTCAACTGCATGGACACATATGTGTATGCAAACTGATCTTGTGTTCCAGGAATTACAAATTGTTCTCAGGAAAATTACATCAAGTGACTTTGGATCAGTCACTTTTCCTCTTTGAGGCTATCTCCTTAATGATAAATTGGATAAGGCTTGCTTTTCCTGTCTTACAAGCCTGCTGTGAGAATTACAAGAGACAAGAATGTTGAAGTATTGCATTCCATGGCTGCTTTCTGTATCTCTATACCAGCAAAGCTACCATCACATCTGTATCTCCAATGCCTTGCACACAAAGAATGCTTGCTGGGTTTTGCTATTATTCTTGTTAAATGAATGAATGTGAACCATTATTAATCTAGGTAGTCAGAAGAAGGATGAAAAGAATCCAGCAGCCTAATCTAGATAATGCTGCCATTTCCAGGAAACACTTAGCAAAAAAATAAAAGGAATGGAGCCTACATATAAAAAGGTGGTCTTGCAATATATCATTTATTTGCATAAGCCATGAATCATTCTGTGTAATTAGAACAAATAATTTTCCTATAAATCAAGGTCCTGACAGCTGTGAAGGTCTGATGTTTATCCCCTTCAAAACACCCAATTAGAATGAGAAGATAACAAATGATCCTCTTCTGAAGGATACAAAGTTAAAGAAGGAGATCCGAGTGACAAGGATTGCTAAATTAAATGTTTAGACAAAAGTGAAAGAATTAGAAATGCTTTCCAGTGATTCCTCTCCTTGCTTCAGAATCCTGTTCCTGGACTCCACAAGGTACTTTATAGGGACACTATGGGCTTAGGAATTATATTTCAAATCAGTCTCAAGTGGATATATCTGGATTATTTCTATTTTTGAGTAAACAATAACATCTTAACAAGCTGGTTGTTTTCATGTTGGACAACAACCTAAAATCTCCTCAAAGGTATGTTATTGTTATTATGTGCTATCAAGCCAGAACCAATTCACAGCTGACCTTTCATCGGGTTTTCAAAGGTTGTATATCACACTAGAGGAGATAGTCCATCTTTCTTCTTCAAAATAGCTGGTGTATTTGAACTGGCTACCTTCCCTTTGGCAGCACAACTCCTTATCTAATAGGCCACCAAAGTTCAAAGAAATACTCTGCATTAACTCTAATTTAAGATTTCTTTTCCATAGTCTATCTTCATGAGAATCATTTAATGAAATTTCTGTTTACAAAAACTGAACCACTACTATTCACAGGAGGTACAGAAGAAAAAGTCTCAATCAGGGTTTATGAAAATGTGGGCTACGGAGGAAAGATTGATGCCTGTGGTGATCTTAGTTTCATCCAGCCTCATTTTATGCTTCAGAAATGTGAAAGTTGAAGTCTGAGGAGAGAACTTGCCCTAAAATTATAAAATACACATGTGTAAGAAAAACTACACCAAGACTAGCGCTAAAATCCATTCTCTTTTCACTATTCTAGACTGTCCTCCATTATATCACTTGGATATATCGCTTTCTTTCCCCTCAGATGAAATGATCTTGAGTAGCTTGTTTTAGTTTTTATGTGTCATTAAGTTGGAATTAGTAGGTTTTCAGAGGCTGCAAATGTCACAGAAGGAGATTGCCGATCTTTCTCCCATGAACCAGCTAATGGATTTGAACCAAGTATCTTTGGATTGGAAGCACAGCTCCTTACCCAGTAGGTCCCCAGAGCTCCCTTGGGATAGTTACAAGTAACTCTTTTACCTTTATACTGCCCCAAAGCCCAAGACACACCAGCACTGATAAACACATACAATTCAAATTGTCTTAATTTTTATTCTTTCCCCTAAAATGGGAATAATATCTTTGGTACCAAAGTGTTAAAAGGCTTAATTTATTTCAAGAATGTGGAGCATACTTTTTGGGCTGTAGACTAAGCACAGTGAAGACAGAGGAAGTGGAAGAGAAAGAAGAATGTTTCCTTCCCTCCATTTTCATCCTTTCTCCTTCACTTGGTAAAATGCCTGAAGGAACCTCTTTTCCACAGTAGTCAAGAGCTGACTGAACTCACAAGTCGAGCAACAGAAGGGGGGAAAGTCCATTGGATCAGACTGCAACCTCATCACTTTGGTCTCAAGTTAACCAATGTCAGAGGGAAAATCAGCGGAGACAGTGAGAGGGCTTCTCTCTGAAAAGGGCCTTCCATCTGGTGCAGCACTGGAACCATCAGTCCTGTAATTAAAATGCAATTGTTATCCCCTGCTGCAATCCCAGGATGGCCATTCCATCTGCATGAGATATAGGGGAGAAAGCACCATTTTTTTGCGCTTTTCTGGCTCCATTAAGTTTATTTTCTTTCTATTAATTACTCTAACTGCACTAGAGACTCCTCTTACTCTTGAAACCAGGGTGGTACAAAATACACAGGGGGTTCTTGAAACGGCATGAATTTTTAAAACTCAGTCCCCATGCCTGTTTCAGAAAGGTTTAATTACTTCTGACTAAATCTGTAATTAAAATATATCACCGGAGCAGATTCACCTGTGCGCGCGTAGGTGTTGGCGTGCCCGCCCGTGTGACAGGCAGAGATGAATCACCCAGACAGAGCGTGCAGAGAAGGAAAATGTGCTCACTGGCAAAATGGGAAACAAGGGGAACTGGAAAAGTCAGAGGATGCAGGAGGAATCCTTGTAAGTCTTCTTTTATATAGAAAAATGGTGCGTTCAACAGATACTTGTGACAGCGAAAAGAAATGCTGAGGTGAAAGGGAGGTAGGTTGGAGATGACAGGGAACAGATTAAATTAGAACAAATGTATAAGGAAAACTATAAGAAGATGAGCTACAACTATAGTAGAAAGTCAGTATAAGCCATTTAAAAAAATCTGGAAATAAAAAAAAAACTTGGAAAAGAGTAGAAAATCAGTTTATACAGATTGCAAAATTCAGCTATGAGGAGTATGAGTGCTTGAGTATCTGTTTTATGAGTCTGACTCGTTGCCTACTTCTCTAAGAAGGCACCTTGAGTATCTTTTAAATGCTGACTAGAGTCATGGAATTAGGCCGGAAAGATTAAATAATCTATTTCACACTGAAGTCATGTGAGGATTAAAAAGTAACTAAATTGTCAGAAAACAGGAGTCCAATATTGATTCTGCTATGCATAATTTATCTGATCTGATTAACTACTTCCTCTTTAGGCTTATTTCTTCATTTACAAAATTGGGACAATAATGCCTATTCCATATTTTGGACATGTTCAACAACACCTATTTTTTTTTAAGAACACCTATTTTATAAGTTACTGTACTGTGTACAGCTATACAATTCTAAGAAAACTGTTTGCATTGACTATGAGAAGAATGTTGTTGATATGTGCTGTCAAGTTTACTATAGCTCATAATGGCCCTATGAAAAACAGAGCAGAACTGGGCCCTCTCCCACATCATGTTCACACTGGACCACATGCTTAAAGTCATTGCTACAGTCACTATATCCATTCATCATGTTGAGAGACATTCTCTTTCTTTGACCCTCCTCTCTTCTCAACATGATATATATTTTTTAATTACTTTATTTTTCTTTTCTTTTACTGTTGAATCAGATCCAACTGGCACAGGAGGAGACTTCGGCTCCTTCTCCAGTGGAGCATCTGGTGGATTTGAACCACGTGCCTAAGGGATAACAGCATGGCTTCTTGCCACTAGGCCACCAGCACTTCCTCCAGCATGATATTTTTCCCCAAGGGCTGACCCTCTTGACATCATAACCAACATCTATGCATTGGGAAAGGCTGGAAGGGGAGGCTAAAAGATATTGACATTAGGAGGCTGTCTGGCCTGGGCAGATGGAAGACAAGTACAGTTACAGTTCAGGGTATGTGGTGGAAAGTAGCAGGAAGTAGGCCACCCCTGATCAGCACCACCCCTCTACCCCAGCAAGTTCTGAAGAAGAGGGTAAAGTAAGATGAGGAAGGAGGGAGCCCACAAAGCAGCATGTATCTGGAGACCCCTGACAAGCAGTAAATTATCACTGAGGATGTCACAGAGCCCTCAATTATACAATACTAACTTCACGTAATAATCTGATCTCCTTGGAACCTAGCCAAGTTCTTAAATCAGGAATAGATATAAAGCATTTATAGAATGATACTAAATAACTGCAAATTTTAAATGACAGATTTTAAAATAGAAAATATTTTACCTTTACACAAATGAAATATTCTTAAATCTTTGAGATTATTTTAATAGAAACCATGGGACTAGAATTCTGATAAACTTGTCTTTGTTGTGAACTGATCCGTAGCTGATTTTCAGAGGCAATAAATACCTTGGAATGAAATTGACCACATTTCTCCCATAGAGCAACTGGTAGTTTCAAACTGCATACGTTCGGATTGGCAGCAAAATTCCTTACCACTCAGCCACTGTTGTTGTTGCTATGTGC
>NW_006399755.1:3892576-3913778 GCF_000299155.1 Elephantulus edwardii
TGATGTGCTGTTCCAGTCGTTTTTGGATAATCTTCAGTAAAATCTTGCTTGCAGGTCCCTAAACTTAATGTTAGTTTTGAATATACTCACCACTGTAACACCTTAGATGATTCACTAAATTTTCTAGGGTCTCAATTTCCTACTGATAGAATAAGAGGTATGTACTGGATATGTACAATAATGACTATTCTATAAGTCTCTGTGTACAATTACACAGCTCTAAGAGAATCATCTGCACTGGAGACAATACCAGGAAAACATCTATTTGTATTGACTAAGGCATTTCACTCTATGGATCACAATAAGCTATTGCTAACATTGAGAAGAATAGAAATCCCAGAACCCTTGGTTCTGCTCATGTGATACCAATACCTAACCCAAGAAGTTGTCATCTGTATAGAGGAAGGAAATGTTGCATGGTTTAAAATCAGCAGTGATGTGCATCAGGGATGTATCCTCTTTCCATATTCATCTAATTTGTACATTGAGCAAATCATTGGAGAAACTGACCTTCATAATCAATTATATAGTATTAGGTTTGGAGGAATATAATTAAAACCTGTATTATGCATATGGCACAGTCTTGCTTGAAAGCTAGGAGGACCTGAAATGCTTACCACAGAATACCAAGGATTGGTCTTCAATACAGCCTTCAATACAGATTACATGTCAACATCAAGAAGACAAAATACTTAACCACTGTACCAATAATTGACATGGTGATAGATGAAGAAATTATGGAAGGTGTCAAATATTTAATCTTAATTAGATCAAGAGTCAATACTCCTCATACCAGCAGTCAGTAGATAAGGGATGTACTGCATTGGGAAAGTCTGCACTCAGGGACCTCTCTAAAGTAATGAAGAGAAATGATGTCAATTTAAAGACAAATGGAAGCCTTATTCAACCATATTGTTTTCAATCACCTGTACTCCTATGAGAGCTGAACAGTGAATAAGGATGATGAAGAATAATTGACGCCTTTTTGATGCAGTGTAGGAGAAGAGAACTGAAAATCCCAAGGACGGCCAAAAAAAACCCCAGACAGATATGTCCTGAAGACAGTGCATCTTGAGTGTTCCTTAGAGGCAAGGATGGTGGAGCTTTGTCTCACGTAGCTTGGGCATGTTATTAGGAGGGACTGATAGTTGTGGAGGAGCTTCAGGGCTTTTGGTCACTATGAGTCGCACTCAACTTGAGGGCAATCAACAACGACAACATTCCTTAGAAAGAGATATTATGCTTAGACAGGTGAAGAATCAGCAGAAAAGAGTATAATGTTCAATGAGGTGGATTGACAGTGACTATGACAATGGGCAGAAGTGTGTCAGAGATTAAAAGGAATCACAGGGTTCAGATCTATTGTTTATCAGGTTGCTGTAAGTCATACTCAACTTGACAACATCCAAAACCAACATCATCATTAAATGATTTTAAATAATTTTGTCACAGAATTTATATTTAAACACAAATAGGTGCATGATCTCATATCTGTCAATTTTTACCAAAAGTGATCAAACTCTGACATCCATAAAGGCTTGTTGAAAGTACTAAAGCAAAGAAAGAGGTTATATAAATCAAATCCTCATGAAGATTTAAACTGTCATTCAATAATTTTCTTTTGTCATAAAATTTATTACAACAAAATTAACTCACTAGTTTAAATTTCTCTATTTTTACCCTCAAGCACAATCTTAATAAGTTTTTCAAATCCACACTCTCTTTCAGAGTTGCTTTCAAAAGAGTATACTGACTAAAGCCTATGATGGTCCATATAAGGAAGGAATAGATTGGACAGGATATAGAATCGGGACAGTCTATAACAGTACAAAATATTGTTGTTGTTATTATTGTTATGTGCTATCGAGTTGCCTGCAATACATAGTGACCCTATGTACAACAGCTCTGAAGCCTGCCTTATTCTGAGCTAGTCTCACTGACTCTTACACACCCAATCCCATTGCCCCAGTCATTATGTCAATCCATTTCATGCAAGGTCTTCCTATCCTGTACTGTCCCTCCACCCTTCCAAGCATGATGTCCTTCTACAAGGACTAGTCCTTCCTGTTCTCTTCTCCAAAGCATGTGAGAGAGAGAGCTTCAAAATCCTATCCTCCAAGGATAAACTTGGTTTCACCCTCTCCGAGACAGACCTGTTTGTTCTCCTGGCAGTCCATGGTATGTTCAGTATTCTTCTCCAGCACCACAACTCAATGGCAACAATTCTTGTTCTACAAGACAAGCTGACTCTTTATGGAGAAAGGATATGAACCTGATGCACACTTTTCTTAATTTCAAACAATGTAGTCTTCCTTTGTTCTAGCTATGCAAAATTCTTCTCAATGCTAGCCATAATTTATTCTGATAGACATAGTTAAATACCTTTGTATAGTCAATAAAATACAAATAAACTTTTTTCCCTCGTATTCTCTGCTTCCAGTCAAGATCCATCTGAATTCAGCAATGATATCCCATATGCCAGAATAGGGGTAGTTATATCAGAGACAATGAGATTGGCTTAAGATAGCAGGGTTCAGAGATATTATACATAGGGTCATTATGAGTCACAGGTGACTCAATAACACATAACAATATCCCTTATTCAACAGCCTCCTCTAAATCCAGGTTGAATTTCTGGTAGCTCCCTGATGATGTGCCATTAGAATTGTTTTTTAATAATCTTCATAAGATTTGTCTTACATGTGATATTAATATTATTTGATCATTTCAATGTAGTTGAATCACCTCTTTTTTGAATGGGGAAAAATTGATCTCTCTAGTCACTTGACTAGGTAGTTGTCTTCCAAATTTCTTGGAAAAGGCTAGTGAGTAGGTCCAGGCCTGCATCTGTATATTGAAACACCTCAACTGCCATTCTACCCATTCCTTGGGCCTTATTTTTGCCAACCAGAGAAGACTGAATCACTTCTTTAATTATCATTAGTTCTTGATAATATGCTTTTGTGTAATTTTTTATAGTTGTAATCAATCTGTTTCCTGTGTTGTACATCAGGTGAAGTCCATGTATATATTTTTTTGTTTATTTTTCTAAAAGTTATTTGTAATGCCTAAGTCATTGATTGAAAAAAAAAATTCTTTCCAAATTCTATCACCAAGACCATATTTTCCAACTATTCTCTTTCTCTCTCAATTATATATGTTGTTGTTATTGTTGTTTTGTGCCATCGAGTCATCTGTGACTCATAGTAACCCTACGTACAACAGCCCTAAACCCTGCTTTATTCCTGTGAAAATCTTACTGTCTCTGGCACAGTTACCCCCATTATCTCAGTCATTGAATCAATCCATGTCGCCGAAGGTTTTCCTCTCCTGCGCTGCCCCTCTACCCTCTGAGCATGACTTCCTTCTCCAAGGACTGATCCCACCCTGCAACATGTCCAAAGTATGTCAGACGAAGCTTCAGAATCCTTGCCTCCAAGAAGTAGTCTGGTTCAACCTTCTCTAGCAAGAAACTGTTCATTCTATAAGCATATGGAATGGTAAATAACATTTTCACACTGACAGAACTAGTATGCAGGGACATGAACACGATCTATGTGTGCTCATGTGATGTAAGACAGAAACAAAGAGAAGCTACAAAAACTCCAGTTTAATGTAACAAAAAACTTGCTTATCATCAGATCAGCCCTACAAGGCAACAGTCTAACTCTACAAAAGAGTTGAAGTTATTCCTTCTTATAGGTATCTCAAAAATAGTTAACTAATCACCGTGCCTGGTCATTTTAGAGAAAACTCCTAGATTTTGAATTCTCTTACAGTTCTGAAACTCTATTTAAAACCTCATATGAGAAAAAAATACACGGCACAAAAGACTTGCCTAGGGGGGGAAAAAAAGCTAATTTTCTCACAACTCTGGTATCTTTATTATCAAGATCTGTTTGGTAGATCAGTTAGTTCTAGAGTAGTTGAAGTTCTTAGAGCTGTTAAGTCTAATCTTTCAACCCCTTAATGTGATATATAGAAAAACTGATGGTCAAAGAAAGGAAGCATATTCTCCAAAGTAAAATAAGTAAATTACAGTCAAAATCAGACCTAGAATTAAGTTGTCTTGATGTCCACGTTGGTGTAATAAACTGAGCTGCCTCTCATCAGTAATGAGTGAAAATCAGGTTTGATTATTTTGTAAACAAGTAGCTTCTAGGGCAGCGAGCATCATTTTCTTTTTTTTTTTAAGCATCATTTTCAACTTCTCTCAAAGCTTGACCTTTGTAGAGTGAAGGGTTTCAAAGAAAAACAGCCGGGCGCATGAGTTTTTCTTTTTTAAAAATAGTATTTTCCAACAACCCATATAAAAATGTAAAAATCAAACTCAAAGGAAATTGTGGGAATTTGTAATGCCTCATAGAGAGCTTTTAGGCTCATTAAGCAGTGATTCATATATATATGATAACTTCTCTCTCTTTGTTTTAACATATTTAGAATTGTTTATGTTCTTCAATATTTAATACTTTTCACTTTATGTATAATTCAATACAACTTCATTATATAAGTTAAATCATCATTTATACTTTGTGTGCTAGGACCAGGTCAGGCAAGGGAGGTCTTGGTCAGGCAGGCCCATAGTAAATTGGTTAAATGCACTATGAGAATAATATCTATAAGTTGACTTCTAAGCAGAATGATGAAATGTTGCCCATATTTAACCAAACATGTAGGAAAAAGGACATCAAGAATATCTTTTTTTTTCTTTGAATTAAGGGAAATGTGTGCAAAGATTATCGATAAAAACTAGAAGGGTTTTGATCAGGATTGATTGGACTGAGCTAGTATAAAAATGACTAAAATTATATGTCATTCTTAAAAGTAACAGAAATTATGTAAAAACCTAAAATAACAGAAAGTATTAAGCACATGATATATAGGTATATATAGAGACAGAGCTAGAGCTAGAGCTAGAGCTAGAGCTAGAGCTAGAGATAGAGATAGAGATAGAGATAGAGATAGAGATAGAGATAGAGATATAAAAGCCAGAGTGGCATCCACTTCCTAAACAACATGCCTCTGGAAACTTAATGAACTTTGATAAATGAGGTTAGTTCTTTCACGCCTTTTGTTCATAGGGTTGCTATGAGTTGTGCTTGACTTGACAGCAATCAGCAACAACTATATATACACAATATTTACTATCTATCTGCCATCTATCTATTATCTATCTATCATCTATCTATCTATCTATCTATCTATCTATCTATCTATCTATCTATCTATCTATCTATCTATCTATCTCTATATTGAGGCAAGAGGCCAGAAACCAGTTCAGGAAGAAATAATTTAGGAAAAGAAATTTGAGGGAAATGAGGCTTTGTACTTTAAAAAGAGGGTCATGACCTAAATTATGCATGTCTGAATACCATACTCCAGGAAGGAGAAGTGACTGTGGCTTATAATATAAGGATGTATAGATTACCCCTTATTTCCATGGACAAATTGTCTCAAACTGCCTTTTTCTTAATCTCTGTCTAATTTTTAAGTAGTGGCATTTACTGTGGCTCTTTTCTAGGCCCTGTTTTCCACCAACTTGTCCTTCCTAAGTAGTATTATTCAAAGCTCATCATCCCCAAAACTACACCTCCAGCCTGGATCACTCTCCTACATGCCTATCAAACAGTTAACAGCTTACTAAACATTTGTACTTGGATGTCTCTGTAGAAAGTCAAAATTCTACATATCAAAACTGAATTTCTAATCTTCTCTTCAGACTTACTTCTCCACTGTTCTCTATTCTCAAGACACGAGGCTACAATATTTCAATGTCATTTACCTCCCTGTCTACACATTATTCACCATCATGTTCCGTTAATTTAGCCTCTTAAATATGTCACTTACAGACTGAATTGTGTCCTCCAAAATATGCGCTATAAATCCTACAACTAAGACTGTGCTTATAAAACCCATATCTGAGTGGTTTATTTTTGTTATGTTAATGAGTCAGGATTAATATAGTAGGTATTTTGAGATCTAAAAGAGATTAAACAAGCAAGTTGAGGAGAGATTAGAAAGAAGCAGGTCAAGTCACATGAAGATCACCTCACCCAGTAGTAGAAGCTGAAAAATAATAAGGGCTTTTCTCTACAGCATACAGGGAAAATTTCCCCTAGAACCAGTATTATAAATTCAAACTTCTAGGTTCCTATCTTGGTTATCTAGTGCTACCAAAACAGATACCACAAGTGATGGCATTACCAAAGAGAAACTTACTCTATCATAGTTTAAGAAATCAGAAGTCTGAATTCAGGGTACTGGGTTAAAGGGATAATATTCTCTCCCTATTTATTGGTCCTTAAGAAGGCCTTTGTTGCCTTCAACATCTGCAAGCTTGGCAATTCTTGAAAATATCCAGGCATCTTTGCCTTCTGTTGAGTTTCTCAGTGCAAGAGTTGAAGCCAAAGGATATGCTCTGTTCCTGCTATGTGTTCTTAAGAGATTTCCCACTCTACTCCATTCTAACTTATTTTTTTTTCCTCCCCTAAGCTGGGCAAGGAATAAAGATGACAGAATTGAGGCCTTTGAACTGCGGTGCTGGAGAAGAGTGCTGAATATCCCATATGGCAAAAGAACAAACAATATGTCTTGGAGAAGATGTAGACAGAGTGTTCCTTGGAGGCAAAGATGATAAAGTTTCATCTCACATACTTTGAATATGTTGAAAAGAGAAGCTAGTTCTTAGAGAAGGTCATCATCCTTGGAAAGGTGGAAGAAAAGAGAGGAAGACCCTCAACCAGATGGATTGACACAGTGACTGTGGCAATGGGCTTGAGTGTGTCAGAGACAGTAAGGATGGCACAGGACAGGACAAGGTCCAGATCCGTTGCTCATAGGGTCACTATTAGTTGTACCTAATAACAACAGAATTCTCAGGCCATAGCCAGGGTTTTGATGGGATTCATATTCTTGCATTCTACCCTAAATCCTCTTAAAATTGTTTGGTTTATCAAATCATAAAGATCATTGCATAACTTCTATATTACATTATTAATACACATATGTTGGGGCCAGACAATTCATGATACCTCACAACCTATAAGAAAATAAACTTCTGATTGCTATAGCCATCTGTTTGTGTCTAAAATCTTCCCTTCACTTGATTGAGTCTAAGCATATCTTTAAAATTATAACATTAAGGGAGCAAAATTTAGTGTAGTGTCCATTTTTCCTTGTCAATTCCTCAGCTGCGCGACCTGAAAGGAAGTGTGCCTTTAAGTGAAGTCCTATAGTGGAAGGGTATGTCCTCTGATCGTGGTCCTTCCCTCTTACGGGGTACACTTACCAGACATAGTCCAGGACCACATTTGGCCATACTTGGACATCTTTGATCAGTACTGTTTGCTACTTTAGGCTAGACAGCTCTGACTGGGGAACCTGTCTATACTCATCCCCTGGACTGGCAAAGACACCATATCTAGCCAGCAAAATGAGCCTAAGCTCTTCTGACCAGTAGAAACTGTCTCACACTTGGTACTCCACCACTTGCACACTCCTTCACCTGAAGAGGTGCTATTTGTGACCAGGCTCATATCTTCTGGCCTTGGTCACCATGAAGGCTAGCAGAAACTCTGACACTATTGGGCACTTTAATGGCAATCTTCTTCTAGGCTGGCAGATACACTGTCCCAAGCCAGAAAAGCTGTTTTCTAGTTCCCATAGTATGCATGTTTAGGACATTTGTATGCTTGTTTGTTTTATAGTTTGCTCATGAGTACAGGACTTGTCTGTCAGTTTACTGTACTGTGATGATTTGCCTGTTGCTATAATGCTGGTAGCCATGAGACTGGTATTTCAAATACCAGGAAAGTCATTTATGGTAGACAAGTTTCAGCAGAGTTCAGACTGAGATAAGCTAAGTAGCAAGACTGGTCATCTACATTTTTTAAAATAAAAATTTATATTGGTTTACTTATAAAGTATGTATACATTTTTTTTCACACAGGATCTTTCTCATTTCTTTTATCCACTCCTTCCTCTACCCATCAAATGTGTGACCCTATGATTACCCCCCTACCCATCTTTACCCCTCTCTCTTCTTACCCTCTCCCCTTGGATAATTAGACACAGTTTAATAATTATCTTTCTATAGCTAAAATAATGGCCTACTTTTGAAACAGGCCATCAAAACCCTTATGAATAAGAGAAACATTATTAGATATAGAGCCAGAAGATGAATCCCTTAGATTGGAAAGCACTCAGAAAACAAGGAGAAAGAGCTGCAAAAATTCGTTAATAATTGAACCAAAGAATATAAAAAGTGAGCATCTAAGAAAATTGAAATTTGTCAAAAAGAAAATGGAGCACATAAAGATCAACATCCAAGGCACTAGTATTCCAAGATGAACTTGTATTGGAGACTTTAAATTGGACAATTATATGTTCTGTTGTTCCTAGAATGGCAAATTGAAGAGGAATGGTATCTCATTCATCATCAAAAGAAGCATTTTAAAATCAATCCTGAGTACAATGTTGAGTGATAGGGCACTATCTGTATGCATACAAGGAAGATGTATTAATACAACTATTATTCAAATATGCACACCAACTACTAATGACAAAGATAAAGAAATGGAGGACTTCTACCATTTTTTTCAGTCTGAAATAAATCAAATGTGAATCAAGATTAATAATATTAATAACAATTGGAAAGCAAAATTTGGAAACAAAGAATAAGGACAACAATCTATATTTAGAACAGATCATCCAGGAGGTTGGGTCGTATGAGAAGGAATGTGGCATCAGGATTCAAGAAAGATTCATCAACAACTTGCGTTACGCAGATGACACAACTCTGCTTGCTGAAACTGAGGAAGATCTGAAGTGCTTGCTGCAGAAGGTCAAGGACTATAGCCTTCAATATGGATTGAGCTCAACATCAAGAAAACAAAGATACTCACCACTGGGCCAATTGGCAGCTTCAGTATGGATGGTGAAGAGATTGAGGATGTTAACAGTTTTCGTTTGCTTGGCTCCATAATCAACACTCTTGGTACCAGGATCCAAGAAATCAATAGATGAATTGCATTGGGAAAGTCTGCTGTCAGACTCTCTCAGACTCTTTCTCTTTGCTCTCCAGAGTACTGAGGAGCAACAATGTCAGTCTGGAGACTAAGGTGCACCTGATACAGGCCATACTTTTCACAATCTGCTGTCAATAACCTCTCCAAAGTGCTAAAGAGCAAGGGTTTCAATTTAAAGTCTAAAGTATACCTGGTCAAACCTTGGTGTATTCAGTTGCTTCCTAAGCATCTGAAAGTTGGCCACAAGATGAAAGGAAATGACTTGATGCCCTTGAATTGTGGTTGTGGAGAAGAGCACAGATTATCCTATGAATTGGGAAATTAACAAGTCAGTCTGTCTTGGAAGAAGTGCAACCCAGGTGCTTCTCAGAGAAAAGGGCGGTGAAACTTTGTAAGACATAATCTGGACATGTACTCAGGAGGAATCACTCTTTGGAGAAAGGCATCAGCTAGAAAAGGTGGCTTCTCAGAATAAAAGAGAAAGGCCCTCAAGGTGGACTGACACAGTGACTATAACAATGGACTAAAACTGCATGTCAGACATTTGCAGACAGGGGAGGCTAAGGCAAGGTTCTGATCTGTCTCGCATAGGGTTGCTCTGAGAGATACTTGATGGGTAAACACAACAACAAGGTGGAAAGTTTAAGGCAAAGCTTTGCAAAAGTGGGTATTTTATTCATTTCCCCCCCTCCCAAATAAGAAACCAGGAGACTTAGAGAGTTTCATTTAAAATTGCATACAACTAATAGAGATAAATCCAGTAATTGAATTAAAACATTCATTTTTGTTGTTGTTGTTAGGCAATTTTATCTCACAATTCCTTTTTTTAAAAGAAAGAATAAAAATAATAAAATAGGAGCTTAGAGACAAAACTTCAGTTATCCACATTTATTAATAATGACTCATTAACATTATATTAGACATGGTAGAATTAAGAGTATTGGTTTGGTTTGGTTTTTTGTACCAGAAAATTTCCCATTTCTTTCTTTTCAAATCATCTCATCTCATTGTGGGAACATCAAGAATGTCAGAAGCTCCCTGCTGTCATTTTTATTTGTAAGTACATTGCCGAAAATGTTTTGGCACTCTTTAAGATATGTACAGATATTCAAAGAGAGAAGTGGTGGGGCAGGAAGGCTGAAGGTTTGGTGAAAAGAAATCATGGGGTTGCAGAATTTGGTGGGTGGAGGGAAAGGGTGAGAAAAAACGGTACATAAATGAAACAATGTAAACAAATTATACTATGCAAACCAATAAGATGAATTTAAAAATAAATTTGTATATATTACATAGGTTAACACACATTGTATTAACATTAGCTTATCAATTGTCTCAAACAATATGTCAATCATGTCTGCTATAAAATCAGAGTATACCAACTCCTGATTATGCCTAAAATTTGGTATATGAAAATATATTCTCTTTATTCAAGTCTGAAGGAAGAGTTTTGTGAGAACACTGCTTTCATTTTATTAGCAACTGGAGACCCTGCTATTAGAGCTTCTCTAAGCTGGTGATTACTTTGGAAGAAATCTGTGGAGTGAGTCTCAACTCTTCATCCTGCTCCAATTAAACAAACCCTAGAATCCTGATTATTAATCTTGAAACCAGAGAGCCAGTTGAAATCTTAATGTGCACACTCACATTTATACCCAACTCAGAACTACCTTTACAGAAGTACAAAGAGAATCTTCACCTATTTTCTGAAAGAAATTTGTCAACATTTTCCTTGATCATTTAAAATAGTAATACTCAATAATCCAAATTGGTTCAACTTTCAATAGAAGCAATATGTACAATATTCTTGGATAAATAAATTCAACCTTCTTAGGTCATGCTACAAAGAATGTGGAAAAGACAGTCACATGGGAGAAAAATCCATCCCTGTTTATGAAGCCTCAATAATCCATTTTCCCCAGCTAACCACTTAAGATTCTGTGCCCTCATTCAGTTTTCCATGTTTCCTTCCACTTTTCTTAAATTAGTAACATATTCAGGCCCTCTCCCTATGGTACACTGAATCAGACAATTTAATTTACTGCTAGTTATACATTTTTCTTTAATTTAATCATCATTTTATTTTAGTGACTTTATTATGTAACATCAAATTTTTTGATATTGAGCTTCAATCCATTTTGAAAGCTTCAGTCCTTGACCTTCTTCAGCAATCACTTCAGTTCCTCCTCAGTTTTAGCAAGCAGGGTTGTGTCACCTGCATAACACAGATTATTAAGACTTCCTCCAATCCTGATACTACATTTCTCCTCATAGAGCCCGACCTCCAAGGTAATCTGTTCTGCATACAGATTGAAAAGGTATGGAGATAGGATACATCCTTGATGCACACCCTTCCCAATTTTCCATGCAGTGTTCCCTTGCTCTGTTCTGATGATTGTCTCCTGGTCCCAGTATAGATTTTGCATAAATACACTCAAGAAGTGTTCTGGGATTCCCATTCTTCTCAGAGTTAACCACAGTTTATTATGGTCCAAACAGTCACATGCCTTTGCATAGTCAATGAAATATAGATAGACATTCCTCTGGTATTCCCTGCTTTCAGCCAAGATCCATCTAACATTGGCTACAGTATTCGTTTTATCATGATCCTGCATTTCTGGCCGTTCTCTGTTGATGTGCTGTTCATAATTTTTGGGTAATCGTAAGAATTTTGCCTGCATGTGATATTAATGATATTGTTCAATAATTTCCACTTTCTGTCAGATCACATTTCTATAGAATGGGAACAAATATAGATCTCTTTCAGTCAGTTTGCCAGGTGGTTGTTCTCCAGATTTCTTGGCACAATTTGGTGAGCACATTTAGGGCAGCATCTATTTGTTGAAATATATCAATTGGTATGTCATCAATTCCTGGGGCCTTGTTTTTTTGCCAATTCTTTCAGAGCAGCTTGAACTTCTTTTTTTCTTCACCACAGGCTCTTGTTCATACATTGTGTCATGAAATTCTTCTGTGTCTGCCAATTCATTTTGGTACAATGGCTTTTTATACTCTTTCTATCTTCTTTTAATACTTCCTGGATCATTTAATATTCTGCCCAAAGCTATTATACCATGGACTGCTAAGAGAATGAACAGGTTCATCCTGGAGAGGGTTAAACTAGGCTGCTCCTTGGAGGTAAGGATTCTGAAGCTTTGTCTGACATACTTTGGACATGTTACAAGGAGCAACCTGTCCTTGGAGAAGGATGTCATGTTTGGGAGGGTGGAGGGACAGAGCAAGAGAAGAAGACCCTCGATGAGAAGGATTGATTCAGTGACTGAGGTAATGGGGGTAGGTGTGTCAGAGACAATAAGATTGGGACAGGATAGAGCACTGTTTAGGGCTGTTGTTCACTGGGTCACTATGAGTCACGGGTAACTCGATGGCACAAAGCAGCAACAACAAATTAGCTCTAACTCATGGTAATCTTCTGTATAACAGAACAAAACCCTATCTGATCCTGCACAAGTCCTCATAATGTCTGCTGTGCTTAAGCCCTACTGTTTTAGTCTTCGTATCCATCCATTCAATTGAGGGCCTTCATGCCTTTTGATGACCTTTCAAAGATTATTTTCTTTCCAGGCATTGGTCTCGCTTGATAACGCATTCAAAGTGAGACAAAGTCTGGCTGCACTCCCTTCCATGACATACTCATTTATTCTACTGGAATTCCATGGCATATGTACTCTAGATAAAGAAAATAATCTCACTTTTAGCCCTACCCTTGAAAAGTTCTTATTAATCAAAAGTCAATCTCTTAGTAGAGAATTCTTCAATATGGATTGAAGCTCAACATTAAGAAAACAAAGATTCTCACCACCGGACCAATTGGCAGCTTCAGTATGGATGGTGAAGAGATTGAGATAGTCAACAATTTTAGTTTACTTGGTTCCACAGTCAACACTCTTGGTAAAAGAAGCCAGGAAATCAGGAGACAAATTACATTGGGAAAGTCAGCTGTGAGGGACCTCTCAAGAGTACTGAAGAGCAACAACATCAGGCTGGAGACTAAGGTGCGCCTGATCCAGGCTATAGTCTTTGCAATTATGTACTATGCATATGAGAGTTGGACAGTGAATAGGGTTGATAGAAAGAGAATTTATGTCTTTGAGCTGTGGTGCTGGAGAAGAGTGTTGAATATACTATGGACTGCTAGGAGAACAAACAGGTTAGTCCTGGAGAGGATGAAGCTAGAATGCTCCTTGGGGTCAAGGATTCTGAAGCTTCATCTGACATACTTTTGGCATGTTGCAAGGAGAGACTGGTCCTTGGAGAGGGACATCATATTTGGGAGAGTGAAGGGACAGCACAGAAGAGGATCAATTCACATGAGATGGATCAATTCTGTGAGTGGAGTGGTGGGAATGAGTGAGTTTGAGACGGAAAGGTTGGTACAGGATAGAACGGCATTTAGGGCTCTTGTACATAGGGTCGCTATGAGTTGCAAGTGACTCAATGGCACATAACAACAACAACAATTTGATTTTACGTAAATTAATTTGACTTTTCTTAATTTTTTTATTTTAATTGTGATTTTAATGAAAGTTTACTTTGACTTTCTAAGCCTCAGATTTGTCTTCAGTTAAATGATAACAACAATACATATCAATTAATTCTTTCGCAGAATAATAAGATACCCTATATTTATTATTGAACACAAAGTCAAGTATGTAGTAATTATGAAAATAGATTATATAGGCTGTAGTTATGATCATGACTATACTTATCACAATATTCATACATGCTATGGACTTCCACCAGAGTTTCCTCTACTTTTTCCCTGCCCAGTCATAGTTCATCATGTTTTTTATTTTTGGGAACTACAATGGCAAGATTTCTCTCCAATGAGCAGGGATAGAGTTGAAGTATAGAAACATTTGCTTACAATTTGCTTAATGAATATATACAAACTTTTTCCTATCTCTAGCCCTGAACTTTCTCATTTCCATGACAAGAATTTGTTTATCTGATCCCTTATTTCCCAGAGTTCTAACTTCGCTCTCCTATTTGACTTCTGGTTTAAATGTACAGATTCCACAATTTTGTACAGAGAAGAACAATTAAGTGTTCTAGAACAGAGTGGTATCCCTTGCACCAATTCTCTCAGAATCCAGCCTGAACTTCAAATAACTCCCTGCTGGTGTAGTATGATCATCATTTTGAATAATATTCATTTATGTGTGATATTAATGGCACTGTTCTACAACATTCACATTCCTTTGGATCACTTTTCCTTGGAAAAAGCACAGATATAGATCTCTTTCACTTATTTGGCGATGTCCTTTGAGTTATTTTTGGCATAGACAAGTGAGCACATCCAGGGCTGGATCTGTTTGTTGAAACAACTCATTCGGTATACCAACAATTCCTGAAGCCTTGTTCTTCACCGATGCCTCAAGTATAGCTTGGACTTCTTCTGTCAGTAACTTTGGTTTTTGATCACATACTATGTCCTGAAATGGCTGATGATCTTCACATCACACACACACACACACACACACACACACATACACACACAAATAACTAAGGAAAGATAAAGAATTGATACCTTTGAGTTGTAGTGTTGGCACAGAATATCAGATACAGCATGGACTTCCAAAAAACACAAACAAATTTGCCTCATAAAAGTGCAACCATAATATTCCTTGGAAGTGAGGATGGTGAGATTTTATTTCATTATTTGGGCATGTTATCAGTAGGGTCCAGTCATGTAGAAAGACTCATGTTTTATAAAGAACAAAGGGGAGAAGAAGATTCTCAAAAATAAGGATTAACACATTGGGCTTGAGCAGAACAGAGCATGTGAGGATGGGTCAATGTAGGATAGGTCAATTTAATTCTGTTGTACATACAGTCACTGTGAGTCCCAACCAACTTAATGTCACCTAAAAATAACAGTAGACTTTGATATGTGAAACTGTCATTTTCAAAGACATGATAGTCTGTTAATTGTTTTTAGGTACCACAGTGTTAGAAGTGACTCTCAACTGACCTTCCAGAAGGTTTTCAGAAAGAGTAATTGCACAAGAGGAGATTGCCCATCTTTCTTCCATGGAGCAGATGGTGGATTCAAAACCTGTGTCTTTGGATTGGTAGTTCAATTCATTATCATTGGGCCACCAGTGTGGTTTTTTAAATTCTTTAAATTTATTCAATTTTGTAATACATTTATTCAGTTTTTAAATAAATATATTTGTACTTAGATATATTTGCTCAATTTTTAAAAATTATTATTTGAGTAAAAGTTTACAAAGCATATTAACCCTGGTATGTTCTCTTGCTGTACAGAGGTAACTCGTAGTTGCTGTGAAGCCCAATACTGTTACCCATGATGGACAGTGTTTGGTGAAGCTCCCTGATTAAAACCAGCTTGAAAGCAGGAGTGGCATCCACTTCCACAATAGCTTGCCTCCAGAAACCCTATGAACCTGGAGAAATAATGAAAGTTATACAGGAGGTGTCCAAGACTTTCATTCATAGGATCGTTATGAGTCGCCTGCGACTCGACGTCACTTAACAACAACAACAACAACAACAACATTGAGCATTTTAAAAATCAAACATGCACGGATATTTTGTTATATAATATTAATTATAATACACTCAACAGTGGACACTGCTGCAATGGGCTATAATGTGTCAGGAAGTGTGAAGATGGCACCAGGATGGGATTCAGATCCACTGTTCCCAGGGTCTCTATAAGTTGTACTCAACTGGACAGCACCAAACAAAAACAACACCCAACAACTGATCATTCATTCCATAATGTCCTCTCTTCACACAATCTAATAAGACCTTCAAAAAATTAAATTCTTATGTAGATTGAAAATTCTCTTCAAATGAGAGCCTACAAACTGGGAAATGTATTTTAAAATAAGATATCTTAAAATGGACTCATATTTAAAATTTATAGTAAAGTCTAGCACTTCAACAATAAAAAGACAAATGCAAACTAAGCAAAAGGCACTAAAGACTGCAAAAAAAAAACTTTGAGATGTCAAACAAGCACTTGAAGTAATGTTCACAATGACTAGCTATTGTTATTATTGATTGCCACCGAGTTGAGCACGACTCAGAGCGACCCTATGAAAAAAAGATCTAAAATCTTTCTATAACTATTGTTGTTTCTCAAAGTTAAATAGTTTCCAAGGCATGTTTTTTTAGGAAGTGGATGCTAGTCCTTCTTTCAAGACTAGCTATTAGAAAGATGAAAATCAAAACAAAGAGATATCATCTCATCACAGAGACAACAGCCAACTTTAATAGGGCAGCAAACAACAAATGCTAGTGGGATTGTGGTTAGATAGAAACTCATGCACTGCTGGTTGCATTATAAAATGGTACAAACACTGAGGAAAGCAGTTTGATAGTTCCTTACAAAGTTAAAAATAGAAGTACTATTTGATTCAGTACTATTTATACTATTCCACAACTAGAAATATACCCTAAATAAACATTTATTCCATTTAAAAAAATATTGTGTTATTTTAGCATATAAAAAATACAGCTTCAACACATATAATATTTCACTATATCAGTGTCAGATCTTTAAAAACAAAAATACTGAAGTTTTGCTTGCAAACATCCCTTCTCAAACTACATAGTGATAGTGGGAATAGGACTATTTCTAAGAAGAAAAAAATGATGCTGAGGATACAGTACTGTAGCTGTGCTCTACATACATCTTTGAAGTTTATTCTAGCACATTTAGGACTGTAAAAAAATCTACTAAATACAAATACATGATAAAAGGTAAATGTAGGGAATTTGAAATCAAGCTTAACTACATACTGCCTGTTTAACTATCAATTAACTGACAGTTACTGCAACAATACATGTTTCTCAAATGTAAACACAAGAGACAATAATATGTATATGGGATAATATAGAGAATTAAATAAACTTATCTATGAGCTTGTAGGATGTCTCCAGAAACTCTATGAACAGTGCTCAGGACTTTTATTCATAGGGTCACTATGAGTCGTTTACAACTCAATATCACCTAACAACAATAACAATGACAACATAAAGAAAGCTACATTGGCCTAGTGGACAGAAAGTTATGCTACCAAGCCCAATGTAGGTGGTTTTATGATCTTTTTTTGTTCATAGGGTCGCTATGAGTCATCTACAACTCAATGGCACCTAACAACAACAACATGACCTTCTAGGGTAAAGACAACATGTATTGATTTCCACTGTTCTATGAAGAGTATATATAGAGTGTACTGGTGGCCTAATGGTAAGAAGCTATGCTGTCAACTTGAAGGCACGTGATTCAAATCTGCCAGCTTCACCATGAGGGAAAGATGGGCAATCACATCCTGTTTTGATTAACTGCCTCTGAAAACCCACTGGAAGGTCAGCTATAACACTGTGTCAGTCTATCTGGATGAGGGTCTTTTTCTCTTTCACCAGTCTTCTACCTTCCCTAAGCGTGATGTAAAGAAATAGCCTCTCCTAACAAATGCCATATGTATATGAGACACAGTTTTCTTATCTTTGCCTGCAAGGAGCTCTGTGGCTGTATTTTCTCCCAATCAAGTCTATTTGTTATTTTGACAGTCAATACGATTAAGTACACTTCTCCAACACCACAACTTGAGGGCATCAATTTTTCTTCTGTCATCCTCTTTCATTAACCAGCTCTAAGATGCATAGCAAGTGATTGAAAAGACCATAGAGTGAATCAGGAACACCTTATTCCTCAAATTAACACCACTGATCCTCAGAAATTTGAATGGAAAGGTCCCTGACTACTGACTTTCCAAATGCAATATGTCACCTGCTCTCTTGACAGCTGGTACCAAGTATGTTGATTGTGAACTTAAAAAAAGATTAAGTCATCAACAGTTTCAGTCTTTTCTCCATTTATCATGGTGATGATGCATATTGACCCAGAGATGAGAAATTTTGTTTCCTTGATGTTGAGATGTAACAACACAATTTTATTTTTTTTGTTTTTACTTATAGTTTATTGTCTCCTTCAGATTATATTGTTACTTCAACTAATAAATACTTTCATGTATTCAAGAGATAATATTATATAGGGATTCTGAAGCTAGGCCTGACATACTTTGGGCACATTGCAAGGAGGGACCAGTCCTTGGAGAGGGACATTATGCTTGGGAGTTTGGAGTGCAAGAGAAGAAGACCATCAATGAAATGTGTAACAACACAATTTATCCACTTAAACTCACTCAGATAGCCATGGGGTCTGAAAGTATTCCAATACTTATCAATATGGTTACTGAACCAGAATGTAGTTAAAATGAGCACAGACACAACAGAAAGAAGGTCCCTTGATGAATTTCAGAGCTTTTTGTTATTAGAAAGCAATATTATTACACTTTGGAAAGCATGAACTTTTTACCTGGGGTGATCTGGATTATAATCCTGCTAAAACTGAAGGGGGTGGGGTGGGGAAGAGAAGCACTTGCTCAACAATTCTCAAGCTGAAAGACCTGAAAGAACAAATTCAAGCCTAAAATTGCAATAGTGAGAGATGCTACAGGCAAAATCTTGAGTGACTTGACTCTCGGTGGATAAAATATGTTGTTTGTTGTTGTGTGCCATCAAATTGGAACCAACTCATAGTTGAACTGCTAGTTTGTTTTCTAGTGTGTTTTAGAGGCTCTAAACTGCATAGCATTTTCAGATGCCTGCTATTTAAGAAGGAGATGGCCAATCCTGCTTCCTAGTCTGTCTTGATCTGAGAGCTCTATTAAAACCTTTCTAAAACCTGACCTTTGTGGCATTTGACACACCAGTGGAATAGCTTTTGGCATCATAGCAATCTACAGATTGCCTCAGTATAGCAAAGTGACAGACAAGTGCTATACCTATTAGAACAATGAATTCCTCTAGTACAACAAACTGTCAAATTAATGTTATACCTCTAGTAGCAAATCAGGCATATGTATGTCATATTACCAGACACAGTTGAACCCTGCACATATGTGGGAGAATGTGCTCATGGGAAAGTATTGAAGCATTTCAGCTGAAACTCCTGGCTGCCATGCTGGAGTAATAAACCAGATAGGGATATTATGGTCACATGGAAATATCTACTGAATTTTTTATATGGATGCTTCACACAAGTGATGCTGATTAATATCATTAAGCAAAATATTTCTGAAGATCCCTCAAAAATGGCTAGAATAGAACACAAATAGGGAACTTGCAGAAGCACAAGTATGATTTAGACAAGGCCATGGCACCAAGGATATGATCAGTAATGTCAGATGGATCCTGGCTGAAAGTGAAAAATGCCTATTTATGCTTTATTGGATATGCAAAGACATTTGACTATGAGGATTATAATAAATTATAGCTAATATTCAGAAGAACAAGAATCCCAGAACACTTACTGGTGCTTATGTGAAACCTATACCTAGACCAAGAAGCTGGGAGCAAAGAGAGCAAGGGAGCACTACCTAGTTTAAAACAAAAAAAAAGTGTGTGTCAGGGTTCTATTCTTTCTCCATACTTATTCAATTTGTATGCTGTGTTAATTATTTGAGAAGCTGGACTCTATGAAGAAGAACGTAATATCATAATCAGAGGAAGACTCATCAATATTGAGATGATACAATCTTGCTGAGAGGAAGAATTGAAGCACTTGTTGCAAAAGATGCAAGAATGTAGCCTTCAATATGGATTGCATCTTAATGTCAAGAAAACAAAAATTTTTCTCATTGGACCCCAATAGGCAACATCATGATAGATAAATGATTGAAGTTGTCAACAATTTCATCTTATTGGATCCACAATCAACACACTTAGTACTAGAAGTCAAGAGAACAGGAGACATATTGTACTGGGAATGTCTGCAGTGAGGGACCTCTCAAAATTATAGAGGATAAATTATATCAGTTTGAGGACTAGGCCATATATTCAGGTCATAGTCTTTTCAATCACTTGCTATGCAACTGAGAGCTGTACAATGAATAAAGATGACAGAAGAAGTATTGATACCTTTGAGCGGCGATGTTGGAGAAGAGTACTACTGAATATCTTCTGGACTGCCAAAAGAAACTCCAAACATCTTGGAGAAAGTGCAGCCATAGTACTCCTTGGAGACAAAGATGATAAAGCTTCATCTAACATACTTTAGGCATGTCGCTAGGAGAGGCTATTCCCTGGAGAGGGATATCATGCTTGGAAAGGCAGTGGAGGCAACAAAAAGAGAGGACACCTCTCAATCAGATGGATTGACTGTTGCAATGATCTCAAGAGTTCCACAAAGTGTGTAGATAGCACAGAACAGGATAGAGTTCAGATCTGTTGTTCATAGGGTCATTAACAACAATAAATCACATAAGAGGCTGCTCATTCTTCTACCTCAGGGTGCTGGTGGATTCAAACCATATGCCTTAGGGTTGGCAGTGTAACTCTGTACTGTTAGGCCAGCAGATTTCTTTAGATAAGTTATAGAAGTTTGCAAAATTAAGTAGAGCTCTCAAGTTATGGTAATATCAGAGACCCACAGAGTGTGGAAATTACTGAACAATATCATTAGCATCAAATGCAAGCAAGATCCTCCTGAAAATTATCCCAAAACAAATGGAACAGAAAATCAATAGAGAACTGTCAGATGTGTAGGCTGGGTTTAGAAGAGGCTGTGGCAGTAGGGATATGATATTATATTAATGATATTATTATATTATATTAATTATACTATTATATTAATTATATCATATCACATCACATTATATTAATTCTATTCTATTTATTCTATTCATTCTATTCTATCCTATCCTATCCTATCCTGTCCTATATTAGGGATGACAGAAGGAGAATTGATACCTTTGAGCTATGGTGTTAGAGTGTAGAATATACCATGGACTGCTAAGAAAAAGAACAGGTCCATCCAAGAGAGGGTTAAACCAGGCTTCTCCTTGGAGGCAAAGATTCTGAAGCTTTGTCTGACATATTTTGGTCATGTTGCAAAGAGGGACCAATTCTTGGAGAGGGACGTCATGCTTGGGAGGCTGGAGGTACAGAGCAGAAGAGGAAGACCCTCTATGAGGTGGATTGATTCAGTGACTGGGGTAATCAGGGTAGGTGTGTCAGAGACAGTGAGATTGGCACAGGATAAAGCAGGGTTCAGGGCTGTTGTACATAAGATCATTATGAGTCGCAGGAGACTCTGACACATAACAACAACAAATATT
>NW_006399755.1:3913878-3921200 GCF_000299155.1 Elephantulus edwardii
ATATTATATTATATTATATTATATTATATTATATTATATTATATTTATGATATTATATCCAATGTTAGCTGGATCTTAGTACCAGAGGAATGTCTGTATTCCATTGACATGCAAAGGCATTTAACTGTTTTGATCACAACAACTGTGGATAACTCTGAGAAGAATGGAAATTCTAGAACACTTGATTGTACTTATGTGAAAACTATATGTAGATCAGGAGACAATTGTCCAAATAGAGCAAGGAAACAGTGCATGGTTCAAAATCAGGAAAAGTATACCCAGGGATGCATCCCATCTCCATATATTTGCAATCTGCATGTGTAACAGAGGATTCTGAATCTGGCCGACTGACCTCACAGCTGACTTTATGGGGAGGTATGTGGCATCAGGATTGGAGGAAGACTCATCAACAACTTGTGTTATACAGATGACACAATCTTACTTACTGAAACTAAGGAAAACCTGAGGGATTTGCTGTAGAAGGTCAAGGACTATAGCCTGTAATGTGCCTTGAACCTCAACATCAAGAAAACAAAGATTCTCACTAGATGCTCTGACGGGGAAGGAGGGACAATCTCCTCCTGTACCAGTCAGATCTGATTTGACAGTACACGCACACAAAAATAAAAATAAAAATTAAAAAAAAAAGAAAACAAAGATTCTCATGACTAAGCCAGTTGATAGCATCACAATAGATAGTGAAGAGACTGAGTTTGTTTAATAGCTCCACATTCAACACTTTTGGTACCAGCAGCCAGAAAATCAAAAGATGAATTGCAGTGGGAAAATAAGCTGTCAGGAACTTCTCCAGAGTACTGAAGAGCAATGATGTCAGTCTGGAGACTAAGATGCACCTGATCCAGGCCATGGTCTTCATTCACAATTGCTTACTATGTATCAGAGAGCTGGATAATGACTAAGGATAATAAAAGAAGAATTGATGCCTTTGAGTTGTGGTATTAGAGAAGAGTATTGAATACACCATGGACTACTGGAGAACAAACAAGTTCTTTCTGGAGAGAATGAAACCAGGCTGCTTCTTGGAGGCAAATATTATGAAGGTTTTTCTGACATAGTTTGGGTTTATTTCAAGGAGGGACCAATCCTTGGAAAGGGACATCATGCTTGAAAGGATAGAAGTAAGTGCAAGAGAAGACAACCTAGGATGAGATGGACTGACATAGTAGCTGGTGTAATGGAAGTAGGTGTTTCAGAGACAATGAGGTTGGCTCAAGAAATATCAGGTTTCAGAGCTGTTGTACATAGGTTTGGTATGAACTGCAAGTGACTCAACAGCACACAACAACAAGCGAGACTCAGAGAAATAAGCATATAGCTTCTAACTGTCAAAGACACAATTCAAAAATAGTTTCTTTTGTCAGCCAAATCTGAATTTGTCCATTGTAACACACTTTAAAAAAAAATCCCTCCTTATGTATGTGGCTCATACTCCCCTAGGACAAACTTGTAGACAGACTATTACTGACTCAAAGGACATCTGTATCTAAAACTTTGATAGGTACTACCAATTTGTTCTCAAACAAGACCATGCCACATCCCTCCAGCATTATACCCGAGTATTTACAGCCCCACTATCTTGCTAATAAGGTAGTATCCGTGTACAAGTAATAAAAATGAAAATGATTGGCTTATTAGAGAAGGTGGGTGCTAGAACTGAACGGACTTTAAGGTGAAAAAGAAAACAAAATGTCTGAGAAATTACACTTGTCATTAATATTAATAGGTGTAATTAAGTACCTTTCCTAAAAACTAAACAAACAAGGATCACAAAATCTCTCAAAATAGGAGAGCATTCCCATTAAAATTCTGATTCCTGTTTCCATATACCATACTAAGACTCTAAACCAATATAAACTTCAGATGCTCAGTAATTGAAAGCTTCTCTCATCTCAATTATTCTGATACCCGTTAGGAAGGATTATGTGAGAAACTTTCCTATATTAAAGATAAATCGAGGGGTTGTACTTTTGGTAATCAGACAAATACTGTAATGCCAACTTTGGAAGATCAGTGGGAAGGACATCTTAAGCACAAATAAGAGGTAAAAAAGAGTTCAGCAGAACCAAGATAATACAACACACAAAAAGGTAAAGAAAACCTGTCAAGAGAAGTTACGGAGGAAACAATTATGTCCAGGTGAAACTAGGATGATACAGTGAGTCAAGAAGGGTGAGTCACAGAGAAGATAACTATGATTACATGAAGAGGTTTTTCTTCTGAACTTTGAGTCTAACTACCTTGACTTTGATTATATAGAACATTTATTTAGAGTCCCAGAAAAGAAACACTTATCATACTCACTCATTCACTCTTGTTGCCATCTTGTCAGAATTGATCCACAGCTAAATTTCCAGCAAGTTTTCAGTGATTGTAAATAATATAGGACTATATTGTCCATCTTTCTCCCTCAGAGTAAGCATCTAGTGAGTTCAAAATGCCTGCTTTTAGGTTGGCAGTACAACACCCTAACCACTAGGCACCAGTTTCCGTATCCAAGTTGTTGCTGTTATGTACTATTGAGTCACCTGCCACTTATAGTGATCATGTGTACAATAGTGCTGAATTCTGCCCTATCCTGAGCCAATCTCATTGACTCTGACACACCTAATCTCATTGCCTCAGTTACCATGTCAATCCATCTTATCTGAGGTCCTCCTCTCATGCTTTGTCCCTCCACCATTTTAAGCATGATGTCTTTCTCCCAAAGTATGTGAGACAGAGCTTTAAAGTCTTTGCCTCCAAGGAGAAACTTGGTTTCACCCTCACCAACATAGATCTGTTTTTAGAAGTCCATGGTATGTTCAGTATTCTTCCCAAGCACCACAACTCAAAGGCATTGATTCTTTTTCTGTCATCCTTAATTATTGTAAAACTTCCTGATGCATAGCAAGTAATTATGAAGACTGTGGCTTGGATCGGGTGCACCTTAGTCTCTAGAGACACATCATTGCTTTTTAGCATTTTGGAGGGGTCCCTGATAGCAGACTTTTCCAATACAATTTATCTTTTGATATCCTGACTGCTCAAGTTGTGGGGTTTTTTTACTCTGATATATTTACAAAGTTTGAATACACTGTTTTTCATGAAACATCCTTCCCATTTCCTTAACTCTACGCACCCATCGAATTGTGCAACCCTATGATTAACACCCTCCCCTCCCCATCATCCTTCTATTCCACTCTCCCTTCATTCTTGGATCATCATACTCATTCTACAATAATGGTTTTATACACCATTTGTCCTTGTGGGATTGAGTTCACTCCGCATAATGCTCTCCAGTCCCTCCCAAGTTAGGTAGTAATTTACAAAATGATCGCTCCTTTGTGCTGCGTAGTATTCCATTGTACGTGTTGTTGTTAAGTGCCGTAGAGTTGCAGGCAACTCATAGCGACCCTATGAACTAAAGTCCTGGACACCTCCTGTATAACTTTCATTCTTTCTTCCATTGTATAACTTCTCATTAACCATAACTTGTCAATCTATCTGTTTGTGATTGGATATGTGGGCTGTTTCCATGTTCTTGCAATAGTGAATAATGCTGCTATGAAAATTGGTATACAAATTTTCATTTGAGCCTCAGTTCTCATTTTCTTAGGATATTTTCCAAGCATTGGAATAGGTAGGTCAAATGGAATTTCTATGTTTAGCTTTTTGAAGAAATACCAAACCACCTTCCATAGTGGTTGTAACATTGTACAATCCCACCAACAATGTAAAAGGGTTCCTATCTCACCATATCCTCGCCAACATTTATTACTTGCTGTCCTGTTAAACTTTGCCACTGATGTTGGAGTGAGATGATATCTCATTGTGGTTTTGATATGCATATCTGTTATTGCCAGTGACTTAGAGTACTTTTTAATATGTCTGTTGGCCATTTGAATATCTCTGTGAAAATTCTTTGCATGTCCTTTGGCCATTTTGTAAATGGGTTATCAGACTTTTCTCTTGTGGAGGCCCAGTAGTAGTCTATAAACTTTCAGTATGAAACTCTCATCTAAGATGATATTGCCAAGTGTTTGTTCCCAGTCAGAAGGTTTTCTTATCACTTTGTGGAAAAAAGTTTTGGTGAACACAATTTAATCTTTAGAAGGTCTCATTCATCAATTTTAATCTCTTCAGATTGTACCTTTCTAGCTGTAATTGGCAGTAGTCTCTTTATACCTTAGACTAGGGCTTCTAAGCTTGATCCCAGTTTGTCTCTTATGAACTTTATAGTTTTGGGCTTTACACCCAAGTCTCTATCCACCTTGAGGTGATGTTTGTGTATGGTGTAAGATGTGGAACCTGTTTTAGCTTTCTGCAGGTAGCAGTTCAGTTTTTCCAGCACCATTTGTTGAAGAGGTGGTCATTTCCCCATTTGATAGATTTTATTTCCCTGTCGAATGTCAGCTGACCATAGATAGTTGGGTCTGTTCCTAGATTCTCAATTCTGTTCCACTGATCTGTGTGCCTGTCATTGTACCAGTACCATGTTGTTTTGGTTACTACAGGTGTGTAGTAGGTTTTGAGGTCAGGGAGTACGGTATCTCCCACTTCATTTTTGTTTCTCAGAATTGTTTTGCTTATTTGGGCTCTCTTGTCTCTCCAAATAAACTTTGCACTTTCCCTGTCAATCTCCTTGAAAAATTAATTTGGTATCTGCATTGGGATCGCATTGAAGATGTAGATTGCTTTAAGTAGAACTGTAATTTTCACAATATTAAGTCTTCCTATCCATGAACAGGGTACATTTTTCAATTTCTTTAGGTCTTTTATTGTGTCTTGCGGAAATGTTCTGTAGTTTTCTTTGTATAGGTCTTTCGTATCTCTAGTTAGGTTCACTCCCAAATGATACTTCTTTCTTGGTTTTATTCTCTGAGTTTTCTTTGTAATTGTAGAGGAATTTCTCTGATTTTTGGATATTGGTCTTATATCCTGCCACCCTGCTAAATTAGCCTACCAGCTCTAATTGTGTTTTGTTGAATATTTGGAGTTTTCTATGCACATTATCTTATCATTCACATATAGTGATATATTTTTTTTTCCCTCTTTTCAGTTTATTGCATGAAAGTATTACACAAGTCCAAGTTAAAAGTGGACCCCAAATGGCTACATTATACAAGCTGAGAAATTTTAAACTTGTGACAAGGGACAGAAGGGAAATTTTCTACTCATTGCAAGGAAATCCTCACTTAAGCTTCAGTGAGCCACAAAGCACTTAAAACCCATGAACCCTCAGCTGGTCGTCCGTAGCCAGTCCAATCTCTATAAGAAACTGGCATATGTTCTTGTGCTGGTCACCCTGTAGCTGAATTTCTTCTCGATTCCAGATGCTCAATTACAGTACCATTGCAGGCAAACTTCTTCTTAAACACCTTCACTAGTTTCTTTTTATCATAATCATCAGCGATTTCTTGGACTGTTGTACGGGTCTTCCTGCCATTTCTCTGTTGAATTCTTATATAGATATAATCCTCAGTCCCAGCAGGAAGCAGGTCATCTCCCTTACTTGCATCAGCAAAGGGGTCAAAAGAATGGAGGTTCTGGATAGCGGACATAGGATATGATTCCTTTTCCTCATTGGAAACAGCCTGCGGAAAGCGATGGCAGGAGAAGGCGGGCTGGGGGGACAGAGCGTCTAGAAGCGAGGGGCTCGAGGGGGAGGCCATATAGTGATATTTTAACCATCCCTTTCCGGATCTGGATGTCATTTCATTCTTTCTCTTGTTTTATTTCCCAAGCAAGCACTTCCAGAACAATACTGAATAGAAGTGGTGACAGTGGACATCCTTGTCTGGTCCCTGTTCACAAAGAAAATGTTTTTAGTTTTTTCCATTGAGAATGATATTGGCTCTTAGTTTTACATATATACTTTTCACTATATTGTGGAAATTCCCTTCTATTACAGTTTTTCTGTGCATCTTAATCAAGAAGGGGTGTCGGATTTTGTCAAATGCCTTTTCTGAATCAATTGCTAAGATCATATGGTTCCTATTATGTATTTTGTTAATATGATAAATTATGTTGTCTGTTTTTCTTATGTTGAACCATCCTGTTATGAATCCCACTTGGTCATGATGAATTATTTTTTTATATGCCTTTGGATTCTATTGGTTAGAATTTTATTAAAGATGTTTGCATCTATATTCCTAAGAAATATTTTTCTGTACTTTTCTTTCTTATTAATATTTTTGTCTGGTTTTGATATTAGGGTTATGCTTGCACCAGAGTATGACTTTGCAAGTGTATCTTCTTTTTCATTTTTTTAAAATAGTTTAAGTAGAATTGGTATTAGATCATCTCTGAATGTTTGGTAGAATTTAGCTGTGAAGCCATCTAGTCCAGGACTCTTCTTATGGGGAAGTCTTCTTATTACCTGTTCAATTTCTTCTTTTATGATGGGTCTGTTCAAGTGTTCTATATCTGTCTTCGTCAATCTGGCTAGGACATGAGTTTCAAAGAATTTGTCCATTTCTTTGAGGTTTTCAAATTTATCAGAGTATATCTTTACACAGTATTCTAATATTATAGATTTACATTTCTCTGGTTCTGTTGTGATGTCTCCTCTATCATTTATTAATCAAAATATCTGTGTCTTCTCTATTTTTTTCTTTTACTAAGTTTTCCAATGATTTGTCAACTTTATTGACTCTTTCAGAGGATTGCTTTGTGTCCTTATATGTGATCAATTCTGGAGAACCTATCGTGTGAACTTGAGAAGAAAGTGAATTGGGTTTTATTTGGGTGCAATTCCCTGAATACGTCCATTATGTCGAGTTGGCTGATTGTGTAGTTCAGATCTTCTGCATCTTTTCTGACTTTCTTTTGGGTTGACCTATCCTTTGATAATAGTGGTGTGTTGAAATCTCCTACCACTATTGTGGTGTTGTCTATTACTCTCTTCAATTCCATTAACCATTATTTTATGAATTTTGCAGGAATCCCAGAACACTTGATTATACTTATGTGAAACCTATACATGGACCAAGAGGCAGTCAGTCATCAGAACAGAGCAAGGAAACACTACATGGTTCAAAATTGGGAAGGGTGTGCATCAAGGACGTGTCCTATCTCTGTATCTTTTCCCTCTATATGCAGAACAGATTATCTGGGAGGCTGGGCTGTATGAGGAGAAATGTGGCATCAGGATTGGAGACAGACTCATCAACAATCTGCATTATGCAGATTACACAACCCTGCTTACTGAAACTGAGGAGGATCTGAAGCTCTTGCTGCATAAGGTCAGGGACTGCAGCTTTCAATATGTATTGGAGTTCAACATCAAGAAAACAAAGACTATCACCACTGAGCCAATGGAA
>NW_006399755.1:3921634-3924644 GCF_000299155.1 Elephantulus edwardii
GGACGTCATTCTTGGAAGGATGGAGGGACAGGACAAGAGAGGAAGACCCTCGATGAGATGGATTGATTCAATCACTGGGGTAATGGGGATAGGCATGTTGGAGACAATAAGATTGGCAAGGGATAGAGCAGAGGTTAAGCCTGTTTTACACAGGGTCACTATGAGTCGCAGTTGATTCGAGAGCACATAACAACAAGAAGAACAAGAACACTTGGTGCATAAACGTTGACTAAGATTATTATGTCTTGATCTATTGTACTTTTAATCAAAATGTAATGCCCTGCCTTATCTTTTATGGTTGTTTCATTCTAAAATTTATTTTATCAGGGATTAATATTGCCACTCCTGCTTTTTTTGAGATTGCCATTTGCTTGGTATATTTTTTTTCCCCCAGCCTTTGATTTTGAATCTGTCCTTTTCTTCTTTTTTTAGAAGTGTCTCTGATGGGCTTTGTGGGGCTTTTTATCCATTTGCTAGTCTTTTTCTCTTAATTGGTGCATTTAGTCCATTCACATTAAGTGTGATTATTGTCAGGCCAGGTTTTACTTTTGCCATTTTGCCCTGTGTCTTTTTTCTGTTGTTTCTGGTTAGTATGGTCCATGCACTTTCCTTTGGCATCTCCATGTGAAGGACTTTACTTAAAATTTCTTGTAGGTTTGGTCTTGTTTCACAAATTCCTTAAGTTCCTTCTTTTCTGCAAAGGATCTAATTTCTCCTTCATATTTGATGGAGAGGTTTGTTGGCTACAGGATCCTTGGCTGTCAATTGTTTTCTTTCAACTTTCTGTATATGCCATCCCATTGTCTTCTAGCTTGCATGGTTTCTGCTGAAAAATCAGAACTTAACCTAATTGTTTACCCTTTGCACGTGAATCTTTGGTTTTCTCATGTTGCTTTTAGAATTCCATAATTACTTTTTAAAAATATGGAATGCTTCACGAATTTGCATGTCATCCTTGCTCTAGGACTATGCTAATCTCTGTATCATTCTAATTTTAGTATATGTGCTGCTGTAGTGAGCACAGTGCCAATAGTTTTGATTGAAGATGAGCAAGCTGAAATTGATAATGATCTCAATCTCTTGTCCACACATCACAGTGCTGCCAATTGGTCGGTCCAGTGGTGAGAATCTTTGTCTTCTTGATGTTAAGCTTTAATCCATACTGAAGACTACAGTCCTTGACCTTCCATTAAAATGTTTCAGGTCCTCCTCAGTTTTGACAAGCAAGGCTGTATCATCTGCATAACACAAGTTGATGAGTCTTCTTCCAATACTAATGCCACACTCCTTCTCATAAAGTCCAGCCTCCCAAATGATCTGTTCTGCATATAGATTGCATAGATATGGAGACAGTATGCATCGCTGGTGTACATCTTTCCTGATTTTGAATCATACAGTGTTTTCTTACTCTATCTTCACAAGTGCCTTCTCATCCAAGTATAGCTTCAACATGAGTACAATCATGAGTTCCCCCTCCCCTAGTTTACTTGTCTTTTTAAAAAAATATATTCTTTCACTTTTACACAATTTCCTCCCTCTTCCCTTTTCCCTACACTTCCCAAATCCTCTTTGCAGTATACCTCTTATTCTGGACCACTGCCTTATTCACAGCATCAAAGAGATGAAAACAACCCAAATGCCCATTAACAAACAAATGGATAGAAAAACTATGCTATATTCACATAATGGAGTATTACACAGCACTGAAAAGAATGAACTTTAAAAACATTATATAACATGGGTGATCCTAGAGGACTTATTGCTAAGTGAAATTTCTGTCTCAAAAGGACAAATACTGCATAACACTACTATTATGAAGTAGGACTGACAGAGGGGCAAGGCAGATAATAGGAAAATAATGGACAGATAACACTGTATTGGCACAGATGAGGGGAAATCACAATTTTTTAAAGTTTAAAAAAAATGCACTTCAAGCAGCAACAGCAAAAATATCATTTGCAGATATAGCTGTTGCATAACCCATGTTTTTTGTAATATTTTTTTTACTCATTGAACTTGTTTTTGTTAAATGTTGTTGAGTTCCCTGTGACTTATAGCAACCCTATAAATAATAGCTCTGAAGCCTGCCCTGTCCTGAGCCCCAGTGACTCACTGACTCTGACATACCTACCACCATTGCCCCAATTACTATGTCAGTCCAACTCATCCAAGGTCTTCCTCTCCTGTGACATTCCTCCACCCTTCCAAGCATGATATCCTTCTCCAAAAGCCCATCTTCCTATCTACATGTCCAAAGTATGTGAGAAAGAACTTCAAGGCTGTGTTGTATGCATAACGTAGATTGTTGATGAGTCTTCCTCCAATCTTGATGTCACATTCTTCGCATAAAGCCCAGCCTCCAGAATGATCTGTTCTGCATATAGATTGAAAAGGTATGGATACAAGACACATCCTTGATGTACTCCTTTCCTGATTTTAAGCCATTCAGTGTTTCCTTGCTTTGTTTTGAGGACTGCTTCCTGGTCTGAGTATAGGTTTTACAGGAGGACATAAAGACAGATAATTAATAACACAAATATAAATAATGACAGCATGTGTCTTTTAAGAAGTACAGGACGATTTGATAGCATATAACAGATTTATCTCAGAAAGTGACATTTTACTGAATTCTGAAAAATAAGTAGAAGCAATGTTGTTGTTATTGTTGTTGATTGCCTTCAAGTTGAGCATGACCCCATGAACAAAAGGACTGAAGCCTTTCTAGAACTATGAACATTTATCAAAGTTCATAGAGTTTCCAGAGGCATGTTATTTAGGAAGTGGATGACACTCCTGATTCGAAAGTAGAAGCCATAGACAATAAGTTAGAAAGGTTGTGAAGGAGCTTTTCAGGTGTAAGGAGTTGTTGCTGTTGTTGTTAATTGCTGTTGTGTCATAGGTGACTCACTGCAACCCTATAATGAAAGACCTGAATACTTGTATAACTTTCTTCATTTCTCCAAGTTCATAGGGTTGCTGGTTGTAGTTGTTGTTATGTGCCATCGAGTCG
>NW_006399755.1:3926752-3930746 GCF_000299155.1 Elephantulus edwardii
GGCCTAGTTTTCACAGCTGATATTGAGCTTCTCCAGCAGTTCTTCCCACAGATGTAATCGATCTGTATCCTATGCATACCATCAGGTGAGATCCATGTGTATAACCTCTTTAAGAGACATAAACGCAGGGTTTCCAGAGGCAAGCTATTTAAGAAGTGAATGCCACTCATGCTTCCAAGTTTGTTTTAACTGGAGAACTCCACCAAACACCGTCCACAATGGGTAACCATTATCACATTTGACATATCAGTGTCACAGTGTTTAGCATCACAGCTACCATGAGTTACCTCCGAACAGCAAACTGACAGATCGGTGTGCTACTACCAAGAAGAATGTTAGACCAAAAACAATTAAAACCACGCGTGAGGGCTGTAGGTTAAAATCACTCACCTTTGGCTTCGTAGCATCACTTTCTGTCCACTAGGCCAACCGAGGTCTTTCAATGTTGTTGTTAATTGCCATCGAGTTGTAGGCCACTCACAGCAACTCCATACACCTGTTTTGTTAACAGGTGTAAAGAAGTGGCATACATAAAATATGACTCAAGAGACAACATGGTGCATTTTAGGACAATAACAAATTGAACAATAAAGAAAAGAGAGAGAATATCATTTGAAATGAAACGGAAATATGAGTAGTATTTCCATTCCACCACTTTTAGGACATTTTTAGACAGACCAGTGTGCTCGCCAAATCTTAGTCACTGGGCTCAATCCTCATGATTTCTGACATATCATTGTATCATTCTGATAAATACTTTTAATTAACTCCATTAATTTCACTTAAATGTTTTTACCTTTTAATTAGTAAATTAAATTTCATTTCAAAACACTTGTCAGACACAAATCCTTATTGATATTCAAGAAACAGGACTTATAAACTTGCTAGAACTAGAATTCTAAAGAAGCAAAGCAATAAGGATCAAAGAGAGTAATTCTAGAAGATGGAAAGATCTAGATTAGAAACTCAGCCTCACAGTCTCATCTTCACTTTCAGAGTAATTTCTTACATGACACTTTGAGGTGTATTTTAATGAAAGTAGTTCATCTAAATCTTAACAAAATTAAAAACAACAATAGTCCATACTGAAATCCAGGTTTAGGCTCCCAGCATTAAAAGTCACAATAGATACCATGAGCTTTTGACACTGTGAGTCTATTTTTGTTTTCATCATTAAAATGTTATATATCTTTGTTTTTAGGGTTTTTTTTTGTAACTTAATTTAATTGTTATTTTTGTGGTATAAATAAGCATATTAAAATATCGTTTTCAAGGAGTTAAATTTATTTACTTAATTACAAGTCTTTTCTCCCCCTCAATATGCATATTCTTAGAGAGTCAACTCACATCTGTGAATTGTGAAGAATAAAACTCTTAGCATAATAACATCTAATTACAGGATTGCATTAGCACATTCAGTACCTATAATCATGAAAGATTTTGAGCACCAAGCAATTCTGAAGTGATCTTCAACACTAGATCTAGTAAAAAGTAAATAACAGGAAAAACCACAGTTGACTCTGCCCCATATTTGTTGTTGTTGTTAGGTTCTGCCCAGTCAAGTACAAATCAAATTGACACTATGAACAACCGATCTGAACACTGTCCTATCCCGTGCCATAGTCAAGTCCACTGCAGCAGTCACCATGGCAACCCATCTGGCTGAGTATCTTCCTCTCCTTCACTGCCCCATCTCCTTTCTAAGCATGATGCCTCTCTCTAAGGAATAACCTCTTCTAGCAACATATCCAAAGTATGTGAGACAAAGTTTCAAATACCCCATATTTAGGATTGCATATTTAAGGGGAAAACCCTTGAGTTTGACAATAAAAATACTACTATTATGATTAGTAATAATGTATAAAAATTTTCAGAGCTAATGATAATTACATTGGTAAGAATCAGGACAACAATGTACAATGATGGAAACATTAATAATTTTCAAATGCTTTTCATATAAATGTATTTAATCTGATTCTCTAGAGGTTACTATCCAGTCAAGAATTACTAGACCTATTTTATGGATAAAAAAATAAAGGATTAAAATGTTCTTGAACCCCTAAGGCTATCACCCTTAGTCATACTTCAAAGTTATAACAAAGCTCACCTCCACAATTCAACTTTCAGTTAAACAAGAGGCAAGTCTATTAGGTAAACAATAAAACCAAGGAGGGACTCACTTCTTAGACTAACCAACTAATAAAATCAATAAGGCAGCATTTTGCTCAGGAATGAAAAAAAGTCAGAGGGCAGAAAGGGGTGGAATAGAAGGACTAATGGAAACCAGACTCCCAGGGAAGGGAATGGTGAATGCCAGTACCTAGTGAGTATTGTAATTAATGTCTTAAAGAAAATGTGAATGAATGGATAAATGGAAAACTAATTTGCTTTGTAAACTGCCACTCAAATCACAATAAAAAGAAAAAGGTACTATTTTGGAGAGTATGAGAGGAATGAGAGGCAAATATGAAAAGAAATCTCAGCTCTGCTCTAAGTTCAATTTGACAAAGATCCTTATAAATCTTCTTTTTTCTTACTTAGAAAGGCAGAAAATAAAATATGTCTTCCAAGGACATGATGAGACACAAGTTTAGTACATGTGTGATATCTATTATAGAGGTTGACAAATGTTTTCTGTAAGGAACTAGAAGGAAAGTTTTTCAGACTTTGCTGACTAAGAAGGGAAACTTAAAGATAATATATAAGTATTCATTTAACAAAAGATATAACAAATGTCAACAAAATTTTATTAGTAAAACTAAAAACACAGTAATAACATAAATTGAGGGATTTTTTGAAATACAGAGCTAATGAGAAGAACATCCCATAGATTCCTAGGTTCTCATTTTTTGCCAATTCCTTCAGAGCAGCTTGGACTTTTTCTGTCATCACCCTTGACTCCGGATCAAATACTACATCCTAAAATAGTTGTATGTTGACCAATTCTTTTTGGTACAGTGACTCTGTATATTCTTTACCAGGTTTCGTTGATGCTTCCTGGATTATTAAAGATTCTGCCCAAAGAATCTTTCAGTATTGCAATCTGAAGCTTGATTTGTCTTAGTTTATTCAGCTTACCAGATGCTAAGGAGGCTCTCTTTTTTTTTTTTTTCTTTAACTCCAGCTCTTTGCCTAATACTGGGCTATAATATTTTATCTTCCAAGATGTCCTTTGAAATCTTCTGTCATCTCTCTTACTTCAGCATCTCTTCCCTTTGGGCTTCTCAATGCTCTGGACACAATTTTCAGAGTCACTTCTGATATCCATTTTTTTGTCTTTTTTTCCTCCTCTATCTTTTGCTATCTTCAAAGATGAGGTCTTTGATAATGTCCCTCAGCTCATCTGATATTTAGTCATTAATGTCCTATGCTTTAAATCTATTCTTTATCTGGTTTTGAAAAACAGGTGGGATAGACTTAAGGCCATATTTTGTATCCTATGTGTTTGCTTTTATTTCCTTACACTTCAACCTAAATTTGAAATGAGTAACTATGGTTTCCCAGAACACTTAATTGTGATCATATGAAATCTATTCCTAGACTAAAAAGCTGTTGTCCAAACAGAACAAGAGAACACTCTACGGTTTAAAATCAAGAAGAGTGTGTATCATCAGTGTTGTGTCCTTTCTCCATGCCTAGTCAAGTCTATATACTGAGCAAATCATTCATGAAACTGGACTGTCGGAACAGGAATGTGGCATTGAGATTGGAGGAAGACTGATCAACAACATCTGTTAAGCAGATGGCACACTTTGCTTGCTGAAAATGAGGAGGACTTAGAACACTTGCTACAGAAGATCAAGGACTACAACCTTCAATGTGAATTACATCTCAACCTCAAGAAAACACTGGTCCTAGATGGAGAAAGGAATGAAACTGTCAATGATTTCATCTTACTTGGATCTCCAATTAACACCTTTGGTACCAATAGTCAGGACATCAGAAGCCTTGTTTTTAGCAAGTCTACTGGCAGGGACCTCTCCAAAGTACTAAA
>NW_006399755.1:3930846-3932003 GCF_000299155.1 Elephantulus edwardii
TGCTCAGGTCTTTTGTTTATAGGGTCGCTATGAGTCGTCTATGACTCGATGGCACCTAACAACAACAACAACCACTGATGGTTTCTCCTTGGAGGCTAGGATTTTGAAGCTCTGCCTCACTCACTTTGGCCATGTGGCCAGGAGAGATATATCCTTGGAGAGGGACATCATATTCAGAAGGGTGGATGGATAGCGCAGGAGAGAAAGACCCCACATGAGATGGAGTGATACAATAACTGGGGCAATGGGGGTTGGTGTGTTGGAATTAGTGAGACCGGCTCAGGACAGGGAAGTGTTCAGAGCTGCTATACATAGTGTCACTATACATAACAGGTGATTTAATGGCACATAACAACAATAGCATACTATGACAGGTTTGAAAGCAGGAGTGGCATCCACTTCCTAAACAACATGCCTCCAGAAACTCTATGAACTTTGATAAATGTCAATAGTTGTAGAAGGGCTTCAGGCCTTTTGTTCATAGGGTTGCCATGAGTTGTGTCGATTTGAAGGCAATCGACAATTGATGGTCTGTTCCACAGTCAGCACCTGGCCTGGTTTTGACTGATAACTATTCCAACCAACTATATGACTAACAGTTTCAATTAATATATGTAGCTCTGGACATGCTCACTATAGTCTGTGACAAGAAATTTGGAAGACACCTACCTGGCCAACTGACTGAAAGAGATCCAATATTTGTTCCCATTCTAAGAAAGGTGATCCAAGAGAATGTGGAAATTCTTGAACAATATCATTAATATCACATGCAAGCTAAGTATACCTGAAAATTATTAAAAAAATGACTAACATCTTCTTCTGTGCAAATTCTTTCCATATCATTTGCTCATTTTGTAATTTGGTTATCATTCTTTTTCTTGTAGAGGCCCAGGAGTATTATATTAACTTTAATTTTGAGACTCTTGTCTGAGGTGGTATTAGCAAATGTTTGTTCCTAGTTAGTAGGTTTTCTTTTCACCCAGTTGAAGAAAGAATTTTCATAAAGGAAGATATTCAAACAGCCAACAGTCACATGAAGAAATAAATTACTGGCAATAAGAGAGATGTAAATCAGAACCACAATGAGACACCATCTCACTCCAGTGACAGTGGTAAAGTTTAACAGGATAGCAAGTAATAAATATTGGAGTGGGTGC
>NW_006399755.1:3932805-3938028 GCF_000299155.1 Elephantulus edwardii
TTGGATTTCCATTCATTCACTGTGGTGCATTTTCATTCCTGCTCCCCCAGCCCCCGTCACTTCTTTCTTAAAAAAATTCATTCACTGTTGCACCATTTCCTCCCTCCCTCCCACCCCATTCCATTTTGCTAATGTACCTCTTATTCTGGACTGTTGTCATGCAAATAGTGCCTAATCATATATTCCTTTTAAATAGTTGATTCCCTCATCTGTTCCAATGCAGTGCTTATTACTTATCCCTTTTCCTTAGTTGTCCTCCAATATCCTCAACCCCCATGTCCTGTTTTAAAACAGTGGTATTATGCAGTATTTGTCCTTTTGTGACAAATACTTCACACAATGTTGTTTTAATCCACTGAATGTTAGACTGATTTCTGTTCTTCTAAAACCAAATTTCATTATTTTCCAATAATCAAGACCCAAAAAATTTTGTCTTAAACTAAAGTTGGTAGCTGAAGAAAATTCAACTGAAAACTTACACACTTCTGAGAGGAAAAAAAAATAACTAAAATGGTTTTAAGTTCTTTATTATTTCTTCTTTCCTTAATAAGAATACTTTATTGCAAAAAAAAAAGAATACTTTATTGCTAGTTAATTATATAAAAACTTAATTCCCACAACCAAAGCTGAAGGATAGATAGAAATTTACTTTGCTCCAACATTTACCATTTAAAACTAATCACAGCTTGGGTCTAGTATCTTTGATCTCGTACATAACCTGTAGTATAAAAGCTGATAGTTATATACCATTAACTTAGGTAAGATAGATTTGGGTTGTAAAGATGATAGACTAAGAGCCCCAGACATTCAGAAGAGAGGTATTTTTGTAATTGGCCCACACAGGAAAGGTATCCAGGTATCCGAGGGGGGAAAAATTTACCATTTTTAGAGCTAGCTCAGAATCCCAACTTTGTTCTCTTTCTTCGTTAACCGAATGACCTTGAGCAAGTCTTTTGTTCTTTCGAGTATAAGGTTTCTCATCTGTAAAATGAAGGCAGTGACCAGACAGCATTTTGTAACCATTACTTTCAATGGCTTCATCGTGGTTGGGAGTCAGATGGAACCCTATTTAATTTATGAGCAGCAAAAATGCTTCTGAAACAGAAAATCAGACAGATATGAGTTCAAATCTCTCTAAGGAACTAAGTATATAACCTCAAGGAAGGCAATCAGGCCCTTAGACATAAGTTTCTTCTTGTAAAAAATCAGAAAAAAATAACAAGTATGTCATCTGATTGTCATGAAGATGAAAAACAAATAGATGTATAAAGCATTTGACATTATTTCCTATTTTAACAGAATGTGCAGAGAGCTGGAATTGATGAATAAAAGTGAGAAAACTTACTCAGCATTTCTCAAGCTGAAAGACTGGAAAACCAAATTCGAGTCAGAATTGCAATATTTAGAAATGCTATGGCAAAATCTTAAATGAACTATAGTGACCATGAAATTCTTATAAAAAAGAATTGGCTAGATTCTTCCTCAAACAAGAAATTCAGAGGGCCAACAAACACATGAAGAAATGTTAACAATCTCTACCTATCAGAGAGATGCAAATCAGAACAACTATATCATCTCACCTTATTAGCAATATTGAAGATCAAAAGGACAGCAAACAATGAATGCTCTGATAAGGTCGCTGAGAATTTGGAACTCTTACTCATTGCTGGGACTCGATGGCATTAAACAACAACAACTCATTGCTGGTGGGAATGTAAAATGGTACAGCCACTATGGGAGACAGTCTGGCATTTTCTCAAGAAGTTGGAAATAGAAATACCATTTGACGCAGCTATCTCAAAACTGGGAATATTTTCTAAAGAAATCAGAGCCATGATTCAAATAAACATGCACACCCATTTTATTACTGTATTATTCACAATAACAAAGATGTGGAAGCATCCCTACTGTCTGTCAACGAATGAATAGATAAATAGTGATTATCACATGTAATATTATGAAACACTAGAAAACAACTTGTAAAACACCACACAACATGGGTGAGCCTGAAAGATGTTGTTGTTCTTGTCATGTGCTTTGGAATTAGATAGCGACCCTATGTATAATAGCTCTGAAGTCTGCCCTGTCCTGAGTCAGTCTCACTGACTCCGACACACCCATTGTCCCAGTTACTTTATCAATCCATCTCATACTAGGACTTCCTCTTCTGCACTGTCCCTCCATCTTTCTGAGCATGATGTCTTCTTTCTCTTCACTCCAGACCCTCCTGGCCATGTGCCCACAGTAGGTAAGACAGAATTTCAAAATCCTAGCCTCCAAGGAGAAGCTTGGTTTCACCCTCTCAAGAAAGACCTATTTGTTTTCTTAACAGTTCATAGTATGTTGAAGACTCTTCTCAGTGCCACAACTCATTACACTGAGTGAAATATCTCAGTCATAAAAGGACAAATACTTCATAACATCACTGTTCTATAAAAGTACTGACACAGGGGGTTGAGAAGAAGAATGGGAAAGTAGTGGCTAGATAATGAATACTACACTGGAACAGATAAAGGAAATAACTGTTTGTAAGGAATGTGTGGTTAGGAATTATATATATGACAATTAATAATCTGGAATAAGATGTGCATTACAAAGTAGACCGTGAGAGGCGGAAGGGAAGTGGAGGGAGGAAAATGTGCAGGAATGAATGAATGAAAACCCAATCTTCCTGTAAGCTGATAAAATCACAATAGCAATTTTTAAAAATCAAATCCAAAGACCTTAAAAAAAATCAAATGAATAACTAGTTGATAATGAAATATTTTAAGAAGTACCATGAGGTCAAGAGCCAACAGTGATGAAGGAAGAAGTTCAAGTTGTACTGGAGGCATTGGCGAAACAAAAAAAAACAACAACAAAAACAAAACAAAACCCAACAAAAAACCCACCCCCAGGAATTAATGGGATACCAACAAACATGTTTCAAATAACAGATGCAGCCCTAAACATGTTCACTAGTCTGTAACAGGAAATTTGGAAGACAGCTACCTGATCAAGTGACCATTTCCAAGTAAAGTGATCCAACATAATGTAGAAATTATCAAACAATACCAATAGTATGATACAAGTAAAATACTGCTAAAGAGAATTTAAAAAACACAGCAGTACATAGAGAATTAGCAGAATTTCAGCATAGATTTAGAAGAGACCATAACATTAGGGATATAATTGCTGATGTCAGATAGATCCTGGCTGAAAGCAAAGAATACCAGAAGAATGTCTACTTGTACTTTATTGATCATGAAAAGGCATTTGTGTAAACCATAGCAAATTATGGCTAACATTGAGAAGAATGGGAATCCCAAAAAATTTAATTGTGTTCATGTAAAACCTATATTTATATCAAGAGTCTGTTGTACAAACAAAGCAAGAAAACATACTGTTCTGGTGTTTTTTGTTTTTGTTAAGTGCACCGAGTTGAGTACAACTCTTAGTGACCCTATGAACAAAAGATGTGAACCCCATTCTATCCTCTGTCATCCTCACAGTTCCTGATACTCTAGAGACCACTGTGGCAGTCACCATGTCAATCCACTTGGTTGAGTGTCTTCCTCTCTTTCACTGTCTCTTCACCCTTCCCACCATCATTTCCCTCTCCAATGAATACTCTCTCCTAGCAATATGCTCAAAGTATGTGAAACAAGCCTCATTTTTACCTGCAAAGAGCACTCTGGCTGTACCCTTTCCAGGACATATCTGTGAACCATGAATCACACTAATACAGTGAATGCAACAATAGACTCGAGTAAGTCAGAGATTTTCAGGATGGCACAGAACAGGATAGGGTTCTAATCTGTTGTTCATAAGGCTGCTATGAGTTGCACTCAACTCAAAAGCACCTAAAAAAATACAATTGCTTTTCTGTTTGATCTGGGCATTCCAAAATTGATGACAGGAAAATTAAAATTTCCAATAACATTATTCACTAAATCCAGTACTGTGTAAATCCAATATTTTGCAAAGACTTAAGTGTGACAGAGATAAGAGAGAAATGGCCACTACTCAAAGTACTTAATAATCCATTAGGAAGGAAGAATGAGAAACACAAATGTAAACACAGTCAATTACTTCACTGCAGTGTATCTAACACACAGTTTTAAATAGGACATGGATTCAATATAAGGCTGTATGCGTAAGTGTGAAGGCTTTAGGCAGGAGGTTTATCAAATTATTCCTCTGGAAGCTGCACTGGATTTGACAGCCAGAGTTACAAGTTAAAGCATTCAAGATGAAGCAACATTATAAGCAAATTTCAAACCCTAAAAGTCATTTGTTTTGCAGGAAAAAGAAATAGAATCTGCTTTCCTAAAGATTTACAATCCTTAAAACCTTCAAAACCATAACCAGACAGAATTGATTCAACAGCAATAGGTTCAAAAGAAATCTAGGCGGTAAGAAAGTGTGGTATGTTTAAGAATTAGCCGTGAAAGAACTAAAGTAGTAATGATATACACTAATATAAATCAGAGCTTCTATTACTTGATATGCATTTGAAAGTTGAATGACCACTAAAGATGACAAAAATAGAATCAATGTCTTTCAGTTGTGGTGTTGGAAAACAATACTAAATATTCCATTGACTGCAAAACAAAACAATACCCAAAAAAAACAACAAAAACCCCACACACAAAAAAACACACCCAAAAACAAAAAAACCAACCAAAACAAAACCCAGCCGAATATAGAAGAAAGTACAGCAGGGTGTTCCTCAAAGGCAAGGATGATAAAGCTTCATCTCATATGTTTAGGCATGTTAAAAAGGGAGTGGTCCTTAGAAAAGGACATCATGCTTGTAAAGATGTAGAGTCAGTGAAAGGCAGGAAGACCCTCAATGAAAAGCATTGAAAGAGTGATTGTTACAGTCACCTGAGACTCCAAGGCACTTAACAACAACAACAACAACATATCAGAGATGGTTAGGATGGCAAAGGATAGGCCAGGATTCACATCTATTATTAATAGGGTCACTGTAAGTCTTAGCTGACTTTTCAGCACCTAAACAACAATGCTGTTGATTGCCTTTGAGTTGAGCATGACTCATAATGACCCCATGAACAAAAGGCCTGTAGCCTTCCTACAACTATCAACCATCAGAGTTCACAGAGTTTCCAGAGGCATGTTATTTAGGAAGTGGATGCCATTCCTGCTTCTAAAAAAACATGATAGCAAAACCGAAAAGTGTTACTGAAAGCAAGGGGTTCTTTCTGTAGTCAACTGCCA
>NW_006399755.1:3938667-3940513 GCF_000299155.1 Elephantulus edwardii
ATAGCTGATGTCCCAGCATATTTCATAAGTTTTAAAGCACAGTGAAGGGATTATCCATTTTTCTCCCATGGAGCAGCTGGTGCATTTTGACTACCTGCTTTAGGGTTGTCAGAGCAACTCCTTGCCACTAGGTCCTCAGAGCTACCTTAATAATAATTAGTAACTGATACAGAAATCATATGACCGAATTCTAAACAATCAATGATTTATTCATTGTAAAGACTATTATTTAAAAAAGAATGTTGCTTACACACATGAAACTCATGAAACGAAATACACATAGATAAAACTGAGTACATCTTTAGAAAGATACAGTGGAGAAAGTCACTATTAACTGTCAAAACAATGTCATGGATCAACTGAGGAAAAGACCATCACATCAATTATTTATACACAAGTTCAAACTGAAGCTGAAGAAAAATAAAACAAGGTCACAAAAGTCAAAATATGACCCAGAGCTGCTACTTAAATTTAAAAATGATTTTAAGAACAGATTTCATGCATTGAACATTTATGACAAATAAAACTAGACAAGCTGTGGAGTGACAGCAAGGATATCATACAAGAAGAAAATAAGAGGTCATTAAACAGACAGTGTTAGATATTTATAAAAAAAAAAGTGGAGAGAGAAAGAATGACGCTAGACCCAAGAAACGAACAGCCTCTATTGTGCGGTCTGAGAGGGACCCCCAAGTGACCATGAGCAGAGGTGGTCAAAAAATGGCAAGCAGGCAGTCAAGGACAGTTCCTTTTTATAGGAAGTTTTAGGGAGGCCTATTACACTGGACTGTCCACTTGCTGTACAGAGATAACTCCTGGTTGCTGTGATGCTGAACACTGTGACACTGATGTGCCAAATGTGATATTGGTAACCCATGAGGGACAGTGTTTGGTGGATTAAAACAAACTTGGAAGCTGGAGTAGCATCCATTTCTGAAATAGCTTGCCTCCGGAAACCCTATAAACTTGGAGAAACGACGAAAGCTATACAAGTGGTCAGGTCTTTCCTTCATAGGGTTGTTATGAGTCACTGACAACTCCATGGCACTTAACAACAACAAGTGAAGATGGTATTTTGCTTGAAATTGGAAGCAGAGTCCTGTTAACTTGGGTGTGGGCCTTTGTGATCAGGGGCAGAGCCTTATCAGGATTCCACTGTTTGATCTGCTGCCTTAGACTTTATCAAGTTTTTTCAAGGAGTGATCAGGCCTGGGGCAGTTAACTGTAACATTCTTCCTCCAGAAAGGAAAGTAAGAAAAAACTAAAACAGCTGTCATAAAAGACTCTTAAAATTCTTCTTCAAAATAGAGTGGTTGTTGTTGTTATGTGCCATCCATTTGCCTGAGACTCATAATGATCCTATGTATAATAGCTCTGAAGCCTGCCCTGTTCTGACCCTGTCTCACTGACTCAAACACACCTACCCCCATTGCCCTAGATACTGTATCAATCCACCTCATCCATTAGGATCTTCCTCTCCTGCACTGTCCCTCTACTATTATGACTATGATGTTCTTCTCCAAGGATTAGTCCTTCCTCTCTCCTGGCCAAGTGTGCAACTTATGTGAGACAGAGCTTCAAAGCCCCAGCTTCCAGGAGAAACTTGATTTCACCCTCTCTAAGACAGACCAGGATGTAGTCATCAGAACAGAGCAAGGGAACACTGCATGGTTCAAAACGGGGAAGGGCGTACACCAGGGATGCACCTTTCTCCATACCTTTTCAACCTGTATGCAGAACAGATTATCAGGGAGGCTGGGCTCTATGAGGAGAAATGTGGGGTCAAGATTGGTGGACGATTTATTAACAATCTGCATTATGCAGATGACACAACCCTGCTTGCTGA
>NW_006399755.1:3941613-3944193 GCF_000299155.1 Elephantulus edwardii
GATTTACTGTCTCTAAAAACCCACTGGAGGGTCAGCTACGGGTTGATTTCTACTCTATAGCACACAACAATATTACATGGTGTTGGTGTTTCTGGTTTGTTTTTTTTTAACGCGTCAAATTTTACAAAGCAGATTGGTATCTCATTTAATCATTCATTCACAACATATTAAAATTCCCACAGTCTATCATTACTCTTCCCATCATCTCAATTACTCTTTCCACTATATTCTCTGTTCTTTTCCTACCTTCTGAGTCTTATCTTTGGACAAATACTGCCTTATGGTCTTTGTTTGTTTTTTACGGAGTGTTCTAAAGGCCGAGTGAGCACATAATGACGGCACATAACAACAACAACAACAGCAACAACAACAACAAGACAGACCTATTTGTTTTCTTGTCGGTCCACTGGTATGTTACAGACTCTTCTCCAGCACCACAACTCAAAGGCATTGATTTTTCTGTCATCCTTAGTCATTGCTCAACTCTCTAATGCATAGCAAGTAAATACCAAGACGATAGCCTTGATCAGGCACACCTTAGTCTCTAGACTGACATCATTGCTTCTCAGGACTCTGGAAAGGTCCCTGACAGCAGATTTACCTAATGCAATTCATCTTTTGATTACTTTACTACTGCTGCCAGAGTATTCAATTATGATCTAAGAAAAGTGAAACAATTTTAAAGAGCAGTTCTAAAACCCAAAATATTAGAATAACATAAGACATGGAGCTAAAAAAAATAAAAAAGTAAGCATCCACATGGCATTTTTTCAGTGAAAAGACCATAAGAACAAATTCACAGTTAACTATACTGAAGAATTCTATGTGTAAAATATTCAATGATGATAGAAATATCATAAAAAGATGCAGTGCACAACAATGAAAGAAACTTTTTAAAGAGAAAAGCAAACTGGGAAAGGGATAGAGAGGAAAATGTGCAACAGTGAATGAATGGAAATCCAAGTTTTCTGTAAATATTTGTTGTTAATAAAAAAAAAGATGCAAAGAATAGAGTCATTGTAATAAAACTAATTAGTAACTGTTATTTCATTTCAGGAAATAGTATATGATTAAAAAAATTAATGATACTGAAGAAAGACTTTCAATTTAAACTTAAGGTATTGGCAAAAATTAAGGCCCATGAATTGATAGAAATCCAAATAATGTGTTTCAACAAACAAATGCAACTAGTCTACAGAAAAGGAAAAAAAAATGGGACAAAGTTACCTAGTCAATCTACTGAAAAAGGTCCATATTTATTCCCATTGTAAAAAACTGTTGATCCAATAGAATGTGGAAATGATCAAACACTTGTTAATATTTCACATAAGTAAAATCTTGTTAAAAGATTATTCAAAAACAGCAAGAGCAGAACTTTAACAAAGAATTGTCAGAAATTCAAATTGGATTCGGAAGAGGCCTTAAAATAAGGGATATCATTGTGGATGTCAGGTAGACATCAAAAAGTAGAGAATGCCAGAAAGATATTTATCTGTGTTTTATTGACTACACAAAGGTGTTCAACTGTGTGGATCATAATAAATTATGGACAGTACTGAAAAACGGAGGAATTCCAGAACACTAAATTGAATTATTGTAAAATCTGTATATAGGCCCAGCAGCAGTAATTTTGATAGAAAGGGAGAATTGTGCATAGTTTAAAATCAGGAATGGGGCATGGTGGGGCTATTTTCCTTTACCATACCTATGCAATGACTCTGCTGACAAATAATTAGAGAAACTGGACTCTATAAAGAAAAATGTAGCATCAGGTTTGGAGGAAAATATATCAGTTACATATGTTGTGCAGATAACATAATCTTGCTCAGAGAAAGTAAAAAAGTCTTAAAACATTTACCAAATTGCACCTTATTATCAAGGGAAAAAATTTACTCACATCTTAGCCAATAGGCAACATTATGATAAGTAGAGAAATGAATGAAATTGTCAACAATTTAATTGTAATTGGATCCAAAATAGGAAGGTCTCGTGGCATAAAAATCCCTGGTAGTAGCAGTCAAGAAATCAAAAGACACATTGGGATAAGCTTCTCTCAGGGACTTCTATGAAATGCCAAAGTGTAAAGTGTTTAAAGAGTAAAAGGTGCCTGAACCTCACCAGGCATTTTGTTTGTTTCTTTCTTTTTGAGATTTTATTGTAAGTTTTTAAAGAACTTGGATTTCCATTCATTCATTGTTGCACATATTCCTCCCTGCCCCTGCTCAGTTCACTTTTATCTTTGGGAAAAAGTTCTTTATTTTTTCATTGTTATACATCCTCCCGCATCCCTCTACCCCCAAACCACTCTACTATGCAACTCTTATTCTGGACCTTTGTCATGCCCATAATACCTAATCATATATTCCTTTTATACAGTTCTCTCCCTTATCTGTTTCAGTGTCATGTACCTTATTTATTCCATCTGTTCTTAGTTTCACCCCACTCCCCATATCAGTCCTGTTCTGTAACAGTGGCATTATGCAGTATTTGTGTTTTTGTAACTGAAATATTTCACTCAGATAATGTCCTCCATGGTTACCCATTTTGTATAATATATCATGAGTTCTTTATTTTTCCATG
>NW_006399755.1:3944743-3946494 GCF_000299155.1 Elephantulus edwardii
TTTATCCTCTCCTGGTTGTAGGTGCCATGACATTTTACAATTGTTTTGCATGCATTTGAAAGCTGGACAATAAATAAGGAAGACTGAAGAAGAATCTATAGAGGCACTGTACCAATATAATTTATAGACACTGAGAAATCTAACAAAATACCACTGAACAAGAGCCAGTGGTAATAAAGAAAGAAGTTAAAGGTGCACTGAAGGCATTGCCAAAAAGTAAGGCCACAGGAATTAGTGGTATACCAATTTACATGTTTCAACTAACAAATGCAATCATAGATGTGCTCATAAGTGCATGATGGAAAATCTGAGAGTCAATTGCCTGGTCAACTGACTGGAAGAGATCCCTATTTGTTCCCATTCTCAAGAAAGGTGAGCCAACAGAATGTGGAAATGATCAAACAAAAGCATTAGTATCCAACAAATATGATACAAAATCATGAAGCATTCCATATTCCTTTTTTTTAAATTTTATTTTATTATTTTCTCCATGTGTGTACCATCAAATTGGATCTGACTGGCACAGGAGGAGATGGTCCCTCCTTCTCCGGCAGAGCATCTGGTGGATTCGAACCTCATATCTCTGGAATTGCAGTGCAGCTTCTTGCCACCAGGCCACCAGAGCGCCAAAGCATTCCATATTCTTACCTGCTTACTAGTTTCTCCTTGGAGGCCAGATTTTAAAGCTCCATTTCATATTCTTTGGGCATGTGGCCAGGAGGGACTGGTCCTTGGAGAAGGACATCATGATTGGAAGGGTGGAGGAATAGTGTAGAAGAGGAAGACGTAAAATGAGATAGATTGATACAGTGACTGGGGCAAGGGGGATAGGTGTGCCAGAGTCAATCTGACTGGAGACTGGCTTATGATAAGGTAGGCTTCAGATCTGTTGCACATAGGGTCACTATATAACTCCATTGCACATAACAACAACAATAATAACAACATCATTAATATGATATGCAAGCAAAGTATTGCTAATGATTATACCAAAACAGCTAAAACAATACAATGACAGGGAGTTACCAGAAGTTGAAGCTGGGTTTAAAACAGGCTATGGCACCAGGGATATCAGTACTGATATTAGATGGATTCTGGCTGAAAGCGGAGAATATCAGAAAAATGTCTATCTGTATTTTATCAACTAGGAAGTTATTTGACTGTGTAGATCATACCAAATTATGGCTAATGATGAGAAGGATAGGAATTTCAGAACACTTAATTATTCTTATATTAAATCTATACCTAGACCAAGAAGCAGCTGTCTGAACAGAGCAATGAAACACTGCATGGTTTAAAATCATGAAGGGTATATTATCATGTATCATCATTTATGCATGCCTGTTCAATCTGTATCCTGAGAAATAATTTTTAATACTGGACTCTATGAAGCAGAAAACAGTACTACAATTGGAGGAAGAATCATCAACCGCCTATGTCATTTTATTATACAACCTGTTTCTGTTGAAAGTGAGAAGGATTTGAAATGCTTGCTGTAGAAAATTAAGGACTACAGCCTTCAGTATATATTACATCTCAACATTAAGAGAACAAAGTTCATGGAATCCCAAAATCTCTGTAGATGTTCATTGAAATGAAAAATAAACAACCTAAATTTAAAAAACAAACAAACAAACAAAAAAAACACAAAGGTCCTTACCACTGGGCCAATAGGCAACATCATGATACATGAAGAAAGGATTGAAATAATCATTGATTTCTTCTTACTTGGAACAACAATAAACATCTTT
>NW_006399755.1:3948174-3949073 GCF_000299155.1 Elephantulus edwardii
AGGATGCTTCCTGGAGGCAAAGATTGCAAAGTTTTGTCTCTCACACTTTAGACATGATCACAGGAGAGGTTATTCCTTAGAAAGGGACATCATGCTTGCAAATATGGAGTGATGGGCGGAAGACCCTGAAGGAGATGGACTGACAGAATCACTGCAGCAACGGGTTCAAGCATATCAAAGATGATGAGAATGGCACTGCATAGGACAAGATTCAGTCCATTGTTAATAGGGTTAGTATGAGTCAAACTCAACTTGACAGCACCTATCAAAAACAAGAAAGAAAAATGGGTGTATCTGAATTGTGGTGTTGGTGAAGAGTATTAAATATATCATGGACTTAAAAAAATACATAAATCCACTGAAGGACGTGAATCCAGGGTATTTGTTAGGCGAAAAGATGGAGAAACCTTGTTTCACATTCTTTGATAATACTGTTTAGATAGGCCAATCCTTAAAAAACACGTCATGATGGGGAAGGGGAAAAGAAGTATATTCTTAAAATGATGAACTGACAGAGTGATTACAATTATGGAGTTGAGAATGGTAGAGGTTGTTAGGATGGTAAAGGACAGGGTAAAGTTTCTATATGCTGTGTACAGGTGTCTGTGAGGGATAGTCCAACAGAAGACACCCAACAGTGAAAACATACATCAAATTCTATTCTGAGCAGCTGAAAACATTATTTCATTTGCTTATTCAAGGCAGTTTATATATTTTCCATGTTAATATGTAATGAGCTGTGGGATAATATCAAGAATATCATCCAGGAAGAATGCAAAAGGTAATTACAAAGACGGAGAAGAAAGAAACGACCAAGATAGATGTCAGAAGAAACTTTGAATATCACACTAGAGTGTCCAGAAGTCAAAGCAAAAAGAAGGTAACAAGATATTAAGTAT
>NW_006399755.1:3950643-3972408 GCF_000299155.1 Elephantulus edwardii
AGGACCAGTCCTTGGAGAGGGATATCATGCTTGGGAGGGTGGAGGTATAGCACAAGATAGGAAGACCCTCGATGAGATGTATTGAACAGGGACAGGGGTAATTGAGTTAAGTGTGTCAGAGACAGTAAGATTGGCAAAGGATAGAGCAGGGGTTAGGGCTGTTGTACATAGGGTTGCTATGAATCACAGGTGACTCGATGGCATATAAAACAACAACAACAATGACAATGTTGCCTATTTGTGCAGTTGTCAGGAGTTTTGTTTTCTTGATGATGGGCTGTGGTCCATACTGAAAACTATAGCCTTTGGCTTCCATAGTTATTGCTCTTCAGTTTCAGCAAGCAGGTTGTGTATGTACATAATTCAAGTTGTTGCTGAATCTTCATTCATTCCCAATGTCACAGTGTTCTTCATATTGTCTGGCTTTTGAATTAATGGATTAACATAGATTTAAGAGATAGTGAGAAAGGATTAAACCGTGATACACAACTTCCTGATTTTAATCCATTCAGTGTTTTCTTGTTCTGTTCAAAAAATGGCTTCTTGGTATAGGTCAAATTTTCACAAGAACAAGATTAAGTGTTCTGTCACAAGAACAAGATTAAGTGTTCTGGGATTCCCATTCTTCTAATGTCCCAAAACTTCTTCTTAGTCAATAAAACGCAAACATCTTCCTGTTATTCTCTCCTTTCATGTAAGATCCATCTTACGTCAGCAATGATATCCCTTGTACCATGGCCTCTATTGAATCCAGCTTGAATTTCTGGCATTGAACATTTCCTTTGTTAAGAGTTCTAAAATAGTTGGTTTTATTAATTATCTTCAAAGAATCAACTTCTAGTCCATCCTGTTAATTCTTTCTGTTTGTTTTCTATTCCACTTGTTTGTGTTCTTATCTTTATTCTCTTTATTCTAGTGCCTGTAGACTTTGCCTGCAGTTCTTTGCCCAATTTTGGAATTGTTGAATTAAAGTGCTAATTTTAGTTCTTTTTTAAACCTCTGTATTTATTGCTATACATTAATGTTCTTGTTGTTTCTTTGCCCTATCCTGTGCCATCCTCACAATCTCTGACACATTTGATCCCATTATAGCAGTCACTGTGCCAATCAATCTGGGTTAGAGTCTTCAACTCTTTCATTGTCTCTCCACCACTTCAAGCTGAATGCCCTTCTCCAAGAGACAGCCTTTCCTAGCAACATGTCCAAAGTATGTGAGAGGAACTTTCATCATCTTTGCCTCCAAGAAGCACTCTGCTTACATCTTCTTGAAGACATATCCATTTGTTCTTTCGGCATTTCATGGAATATTCAGTACTCTTCTCCATCATCATAACTCAAAAATATAAATTCTTTTTCCATCATTCTTATTCACTGTCCAATTCTTAACAACATAGCAAGTAACTGTAAAGGCCTGAATCAGGCACATATTAGTCTTCAAACTAACATCATTGCTCATCAATGATCTGGAAGAGTCCCTGATTACAGACTTTAACAGTGTAATATACCTCCTGATCTACCAAGTATATTGATAGTGGATCTGAGTTAAGATGAGGTTTTTGATAGTTTCAATCTTTTCTCCATCTATCATGACATTGACTATCACTCTATTGGTGAGAATTTTTGTTCACTTGTTATTGAGATGCAATCGAAATTGAAGTCCACAGTCCTTGACTTTCTGTAGAAAGCATTTCAAGTCCTATTCACTTTCGACAAGCAAGGTTGTGTTATCTGCATAGCAAAGGTCATTAATGAGTCTTCTCCCACTCATGATGTCATATTCTTTTTCATAGAGCCCAGGTTCTTGAGTTACTTGTTATTTGCTTATTAGAATAAAGACTGAATAAATACTAAAATTAATATTAGAGTACTACTTTTACTGTGTTTCAAATTTTTTTGCATGTTTTGTCATTAGCTTGTTTTAAGAAATTTTAAAATTTCCTTTTAGTTCTTCTGTTATTCAAAGTGCTCAAGAAGGCATTATTTAGTTTCCACTACTTTATTTTCATTAACCTTGATCTGGTTTTTTTATTTCTAATTTTCTAGCACTATGATATGACAAGATGCTTTGAAATATTTTGATGCTTTTAATTGGTTAAGGTTTACTTGTTTTACCTAATATATGGACTCTTGTGAATAATATTATATGTGCAATGAATAATAAGGTATACTGTGTTCTTGACTTATGAAAGTTTTTATACAGATCTATGAAATCTAATTGAGTAATTGTATTATTTTCTTTTTTTCTTATTTTTGAGATTCTTTCCAGTTATTCTAATTTTCATAATAGTGATACATGGGATTTTCCTACTATTATCATTGTTGTTTTATGCCGTCAACTATGACTCATAGTGACCCTGTGAACAACAGATCTGACCCTTGTCCTGTCCTGAGCCAATCTTACTTCTCTGATACACTTTTCCCAATAATCACTGTCACTGTGTGAATTTATCTCATTCACAATTTTCCTCTTCAGAATTGACCCTCTACTCTTCCAAGAGAGATGTCTTACTTCAAAGTCTCTTGAAACCATGCTCAAAGTATATGAGATGGAACTTCATAAACCTTGCCTTAAAGGAACAAATTCACCCTCTCCAGAACAGACCTGTTTATTCCCTTGGGTGTCCATGGAATTTTCAATATTCTTCTCCAGCACCACAACTCAAATCCATTGACTATTCTTCTGTCATCCTTAGCCATTGTCCAGTTCTCAAGTGTATAACAAGAAATTGAGAAGATTATGGCCTGGATAAGGCACACCTTAGTCTCTAGACTGGTATGATTTTACACTAGAGAAGTCCTTGACTTGCAGATTTTTTCAATGCAACTCATCTTGTGATTTCCTGATTTCTGGTGGTAAGGCTATTGATTATGTATCTGAGCAAGATGAAATTATTAATAACCTTAATCTGTTTTCCATCTTTCATGATGCTACCTACTGCCCAGGTGGTTTTTTCTTGATACCGAGGAAGCATCAGTCCTTGACCTTCTACAGCAAATGCTTCAGTACTCATCAGTGTAAGGTTTCTCAAGCTGAAGGAGCAGAATAAATTTAAACCTCAAGGTGCAAACTAAGATGCTATGTACAAAATACAGAAAGATCTAGGAAGCACCAAAAGAAAATGGAAGGAAAACACGGAGTTACTGTACCAAAAAGAACTTGCTGACACAGAACCATATCAGGAAGTAGCATATACCAAAGAAAACAGAAGAAATAAGGAAGTTAAGGAGCTGAATATAAGATTTCAAAGGGCAGCTCAGGAAGGTAAAACAAAGTTTCATAATGAAATTTGCAAAGATCTGGATTAGGAAAAGAAAAAGGATGAACTTATTCAGCATTTCTTAACCTGAAATAACTGGAGAACAAATTCAAGCCCTGAGTTGCAATACTTAAGGATGCTATTGAGAGAATATTGAATGAATGATCTAGTAAGCATCAAAAGAAGATGGAAGAAATACATAGAGTCACTGTACCAAAAAGAACAGGCTGTGTCTTTTGCCCATTTTGTAATTGGATTATCAGTCTTTTTGTTCATTAGGCCCAAGAATATTCTGTGAACTCTTATTGTAAGACCCTTGTCTGAGGTGGTATTGTCAAACACTTGTTGCCACTCTGTAGATTTTCTCTTCACTCTGTTTGAAAAAAGTTTCGATGAGCACAGAGATTTAATCTTTGGAAGGTCCCTTTCATCAGTATTATCCTCTTCAGATTCTGGCTGTATTTGGCAGTATCTTTATAATATAGAGTAGGCCTTCTAAGCTTGATCCCAGTTTTTCTCTTATGAACTTTGTGGTTTTGGGCTTTACACTCAGGTCTCTAATACATCTTGAGTTGATTTTTGTGTAGGGTGTAAGATGTGGATCTTGTTTCAGTTTTCTCAAGTTATACTCTTCATGAAGGAAGATATTTGGAGGGCCAACAGACACATGAAGAAATATTCAAAATCACTGGCAAATCAATATCACAATAAGATACCATGTTGACCCATAGCAGGGGCAAAGCTTAGCAGGGCAGCAAGTAATAAATGTTGAAGAGGATTTTGCAAGATAGGAACCCTTATACAGTGTTGGTGTGATTGTAAAATGATATAACCACTATTCCAGAGTGTGGAATATACCCTGAGAAAATGAGAGTTGAGGTACAAACAGAGACCTGGACACCAATGTTCATGGCAGTGTTATTCACCATGCCAGGAACATGGAAACAGACCAAATGCCCAAACACAATCGAATGGATTGAGAAAGTGTGGTACATTCATATAATGAAATACTATTCATCATGCAGGACTAATGATTGTGTAAATTACTACCTAATGGTAGGGACAGGAGAGTATTATGATAAGTGAACTAACTCAGTCTTATAATGGCAAATACTGTAAAAGACCCTTATTGTAGAAGGTATATCAGTATCCAAGGAGTGGAGGGGCAGAGATGTGAGGATTGCTGGTGGGGGGGGTGTGGTTAATCATACGGTCACACAAATTAATGATGGGTAAAGGAAAGGGGAAAGATATGGTGTGGAAAAACAATGTGTATAAACTTGTTTTTTACATTTGAGAAACAAATGTATACAAAGGAAATCAGTATAAAATAAAAATTTATTTAAAAAAGAAATAGATGACACAGAACAACTTTATGAAACATCTTATGCTCCAGAGGCAATAGTGACTTTAAAAAAAGAGGCAATAGTGATGAAGGAGGAAATTCAAGCTGCTCTGAAAGATTTGGCAAAATACAAGACCCCTGAAACAGATGAAATACCAGTTGATATACTTTAACAAACAGATGGTGTCCTGGATGTGATCATCAGGTTGTGCCAAGAGATCTGGAGGACAACCACCCAGCAAACTGACTGGAATATTTATTCCCATTCTAAAATAAGGTGATCCAACAGAGTGTGGAAATTATTGAACAGTAAATATCACACACAAGTAAAATCTTGCTAAAGATCACCCAAAAACAACTGGAACAGTACATCAACAGAAAATTACTAGAAATACAAATTCTGTTCAGAAGAGGCCATGGCACTAGGGACATTATGGGTAATACCATAGGAGCATTTATAGTCAATGTGCTTCATTGACTATGCAAAGGAATTTAAATGATGGATCACAACAAACTGGCTAACCTTCAGAAAAATGAAAATCCCAGAATATCTGATTGTGCTCATGCAAAACCTATACTTGGATCAGAAGGCAATTGTCAGAACAAAGCAAGGAATCACTGTATGGTTCAAAAGAAGGAAAGGAGTGCACCAAGAATATATTCTTTCTGCATACTTTTGCAGTCTATATGGGGAAAAGATCATTCTTGAGGCTGGACTTTATGAGGAGGACTGTGGCATGAGGATAAGAGGAAGACTCATCAACAATCTGTGTTATGCAGATGACACAACTTCGCTTGCTAAAACTAAGTAGGGCCTGAATCATTTGCTGCAGAAGGTCAAGGACTGATGTCTTCAATATGGATTGAAGCTCAACATCAAGAAAACAAAGATTCTTAACACTAGGCCAATTGGAAGCACTGTGATTGATGGAGAAGAGATTGAAACTGTTAACAATTTCATCTTGCTCAGGTGCACAATCAACATTCTTGGCACTAGCAGTCAAGAAATCAAAAGACGAATTGCTTTAGAAAAATCTGTTGTTAGGGACCCCTCCAGATTGCTGAAGAGCAATGATGTCAGTCTAGAGTCTAAGGTGCACATTATCCAGGCTATGGTCTTTGCAATTTTTTGCTATGCATCAGAGATACCAAAGATGACAGATAAAGCATTGATGCCTTTGAGTTGTGGTGCTGGAGAATAGTATTGTACATACCATGGACTCCAAAAGAACAAACAGGTCTGTTCTGAAGAGGGTGAAATCAAGCTACTCCTTGGTGCAAGGATTCCGAAGCTCCATCTGACATGCTTCAGGTATGTCACCAGGGTAGACCAGTCCTTGGAGAAGTACATCAGTTTGGAAGGGTGTAAGAACAGTGCAAGAGAGGAAGACTCCATATGAGATGGATTGACTCAGTAAGTGGGGTAATGAGAGCAGGTGTGTCAGAGTTCAGAGCTATTGTACACAGGATCACTATGAGATGGAGTCTACTCAACAGCACATAACAATATATTATCAAGAACCAATGGCATTAAAGGAGGAAGTTCATACTGCTCTTACATAATGAAAAAAAAAAGTCATAGGAATTGATGCAATAATACTAATTGACATATTTCTTCAAACAGATACAGTCATGGTGTGTTCATCAGGTCGTGACAAGAAATCTGGAGGACATTTACTTGACCAACTCACTGAAAGAGATTAATAATTATTCCCATTCCCATTATTATTGTGGAGTTGTCTATTTCTCTAATTCCATTAATGTTTGCTTTATGCATCATGTCACTCTGTTATTGGGTATGTAGGTATTAGTGGTGTCCTGTTATTCAATTGACCCTATCATGTCCTTCACTAAATTTTATGCTAGTTCTACTACTTTCTAAGTTGTTGCCTACTCCATTTTTCTGGGATCAGATAGGAAGGTTGATGAGATACACTGGCAATCCCTTTGAAGAAAAATTAATAGCTCACACGGAGGATGATACACCTTCAATAAATTAAATTAGCAGAAATCAGTGTGAATGTAAGGTTTGCATAGCTACAAATTCATTGAAAATACCTTCCATAATTATAATTCCTCCTGGGTTCATGTAAAAAATTACAAACTGTTTAAAAGGAATATATGATTGGACATTATATGTATGACAACAACCCAGAATAAGAGGTACATCACTAAAAGAAGACTGGGGGCCTGAGGAGATAGGTAATTGTGCAGCAATGAGTGAATATTTTTTTAAAAAGTAAACTAGGGGAGGAGGAAAGGAAAAAGGGGTAAAATGTACAACAATGAATGAATGAAAAATCTAACTTCTTTGTAAATGTTTGTTAAAATTATAATTAAAGATTTTTTAAAAAACACCCTCATTAGACTTTCAATAATGTTCTTTATCTTGTTTTATATTTTGTTATTAATTTTTAAGCATAGATTTCAATGTTGTTTCAATTGCATTTTAACTTCTCTGCCACACTATGTCAATTGTATACTTGATTATAACATTCACTTTAAGTATCACATACACATCTACTATATGCTAGACATCGTGGTTAACCCAGGCAGAGCTGCTGCACACCTTTATGCGAGATGTATAATATACAAGAACTCTTTCATATTGGCGAAGACAAATCCAATGGAAAGCATATTGTTTTCAGAATCACACAAAGGTTCATTAGAAGATAACTACTATTCTGATGGTGGAACATAAAAATGGAAATGTTGTTCTTTTATGTGTTATGTATAACTGAGTTGAAACCAACTCACAGTCCACCCTCCAGAGGGTTTTTAGAGATTGTAAATTGTACAGGAGGAGAATACTCATCTTCCTTTCAGGAGCAGCTGGTGGATTTCAACTATATGCCTTTGGGTTAGCAGCACAACTTATTTCCACTAAAATACAGTATCCTTATCTTCAAATAACACAGTGTAACAGTAAAAACAGACAAATAGACTACATTGGTATTACAAGGTTTACTCAGCTAAAGGATAGTTTAAGTGGTATAAGAGGACAAAAGAAAAGTATCTGACCAAGCTCAGAAGATCAGGTGAAGGGCTTCAAAGAGGGAGATAGCTAAATTGGTCCCTCAGATGTTAAGAGAAAACCCTTTTGTAAAGGAGTATGGAATCTCCCCGGGAAAGAGAAAATTTCAGAAAAAGAATTGAGGAAAGGAACATCTTTTCTTCAAAAGTGATCTAGGAGATAATGCATAAGAAGAAAAGAGGGAATCATGGATAGTTATTGAATATTCTGTCAAACTAGAACTTTTCAAATCAGGTGAGTAATCAAGAACTACCAAGAGGAATAAAGCAAAGGATACATGCTCAGATTTGCATTTTATAAAGTTCCTTTTAATACTATAATAGGGGAAAGGCTGTGCTTAGGATTTCTATACCATTAGAGATGTTTCAAATAATCATTTTTAAAAAAATAATCAATGTTAAATTTTCAAAGAATAGAGGAAATAATGCTTAGAAAAATATCCTTTGACAGGCAGATATGCCAAGCACACAGACATTGCTATCAGTGATGCATATCTCTTTGGTGAATGATTTTAAAAAGCTCAGGCTTGTTTCATATAATAAAATGGATAATCGAAACATAAATTTTAATATAATAGGCTATATTTCAGCAGATTCCATTTACATTACTCCTACACTAGGCATTATTTATGATGGTGCAGGTACATCTAATCTTGATGTTGTGAAGGTGACCCAGCTTAGTAGTGTGAGGACAGCAGCTAAACCAGTGAAGGTACTTACATTTCACTTCAAGTGTGTATAGTATACTCTGTTTCACATGGAGATCAATTTGGACCATGAAGATGAAGATGACCAAGTTGAGGACAACAGGAATACTAAGGAAATATATCCAGCAAGAAGGCCCACCCAAATTATTTTTTCAAACAAAAGCAAACAATGTTGAAATATTCTAACATAATGTCTGTAAATTTATTAAATAAATGAATGAATTGTCTTCATTCTCTTTTGTCCTCATCTCCCTTTGACTTTTATACTCCTGCCACTGAACTATCCTGTCAGTAAAAACCTGTCAGAAGAGGGGAAAGTCTAATAGTATGGATGTGAACATGCCACTAATAGCACTGCTAATAATGCCATTTCTTTCCTAGTGATGTTTATTTATTTAGCCTCTATCTATAAAAGAGTTTTAAATTTAAAAAATTTAAATTAAAAAAAAATTAAATTCATATTGATTTACTCTATTTTGGTGTGTTTTTCCTTGACAAAAACTGTGCCACACAGTGTGCTTATGCACTAAAGTTATAACTAAATGAGACAGACATTCTCTGATCTCACAAAGTTGGCAATCTGATTTTTAAAAATTCTGTTCACTCTTTGAAAATATTGCTAAATTGCATCACATCAATAACAAAATAATACCTGACTTTTGTTCACTTTTGCTGTGTGACTTTGAACAAGTCATTCCTCCCCCTTAGCCTTGGTTTTCTCATGTGTGAAATTAAAATAATAACATTTGCCTTATTCATTTCAGAGGATTGTTTTCAGGATCATACAGCACAGTGAATAAAAAAGCACTTTAAAACTATAAAGAAATAAAAATATAATGAATTTTGATTGTTATTCTAATGATTAAAAGGATGCTTGGTGTTAATTAAATTCTGAATTATATTTAAGAATAAATGCAATTATAGTACTTCTAATATTTATATTAACTAAAAGTAGCTTAGCAAACTATCATCTAGTAAAGATAATTTGAAAGATCACTTATAGGTACAGATGTAAAGAATGAGTATTGATTTAGCCAAGTAGATACTAAAGTAGCCAAATAAATTACCACCTAGTAAACAATTTGAGGCCCACTTAAAGGTACCTATATAAAGCATGAATACTAATTTGGGCAAGTATATGCTTCTGAACTACTCGAAAGAAACCATACCTCTAAAGAGCTACAGAAATGACATATTTTGCAAAGAATTTATACCATTAGTTGCTTTGCTAAAGATAAATATGTAGAGAAAATGCAAATAGTACCCCTAAATTACCTCAAATTTTATAGTAATAGAGACTATATTTGTAAATATATTTTGGAATCGTATGCAGAACAGATCATCTGAGAGAGATGCTGGGCTGTACAAGGAGGAATGTGGCATCAGGATTGGTGGAAGAGTCATCAACAACCTGCATTATGCAGGTGACACAACCCTGCTTGCTGAAACTGAGGAGGACCTGAAGTGCTTGCTGCAGAAGGTCAAGGACTGCAGCGTCCTATATGGATTAAAGCTCAACATCAAGAAAATGAAGATTCTCACCACTGGGCCAAATGGCAGCATCAGTTTGGATGGTGAAGAGATTGAGGTAGTTAACAGTTTTAGTTTACTTGGTTCCACAGTCAACACTCTTGGTAACAGCAGACAGGAAATCAAGAGGTGAATTGCATTGGGAAAGTCAGCTGTGAGGGACCTCTCAAGAGTACTAAAAAGCAACGAAATCAGGCTGGAGACTAAGGTGCACCTGATCCAGGCTACAGTCTTTGCAATTACGTGCTATGCATCAGAGAGTTGGACAGTGAATAGGATTGATAGAAAGAGAATTGATGCCTCTGAGCTGTGGTGCTGGAAAAGAGTATTGAATATACCATGGACTGCTAGGAGAAAAAACAAGTTTGTCCTGGAGAAGGTGAAGCCGGAATGCTCCTTGGAGTCCAGGATTCTGAAGCTTCGTCTGATATTCTTTGGGCATGTTGCAAGGAGGGACTGGTCCTTGGAGAGGGACATCATGTTTGGCGGAGTGGAGGGGCGGCGAAGGAGAGGAAGACCTTCGATGAGATGGATTGATTCTGTGACTGGAGTGGTGGGAATAAGTGCATTTGGGATGGCTAGGTTGGCACAGGATAGAAGAGCATATAGAGCTCTTGCACATAGGGTCGCTATGAGTCGCATGCAACTTGATGGCACATAACAAAAACATGCAACAACTATATGTCAGCAGGAAAAAATATAGAATTTATTATCAGAATAACAAGCTTCAGACTTGGCTATACCATATGATGGTAAGTGATCTTGAGGGTAAATTCCTTAAATGACATAAGAATAGCCCGATGATAAGTTCATTTTGACATAGCACATCAGAGAGTGTCTTCCTTTTAACCTGTAATGCAACTCAAAGATGTTAGCTGTACTGTTATCACCATTACTGGTATGTATTTTAACTCTAATCCCTTATTAAATTGTAGTTGTAACATTAGCTTGGTAGAAACGTTAGCTTGATATTTGAGTTCATCCTGTTATTAAGGTGGTGAAAAGAAAAATCTGAATGTAAGAAGCATAAGATCAAGAAATATCACCAGGATGTGGTTAGGTGCAGTCCAGTTTACCTAAGCTCATAGACAACAGATCATGCCATCATTATGATCTCGGCCAAGCTCAAAACTGTTATTACAGTAACCATGTCATCCTCTCCAGGACATATCTGTTAGTTCTCTTAGTAGTCCATTGTTATGTTCAATACTTTCTCCAGTACCACAACTCAAAAGCATCCATCTTCTGATTTTCTGACCTGGTACCAAGTTAGATGAAGTTGTTAACAGTTTCAATCTTTTCTCCATATGTCATGATATGGCTTATTGTTTTAGTGGTGAGAATTTTTGTTTCCTTGACATTGAGATGCAATTCATATATATTTACATATGAACACTATTTGTGGGTATAAATAATATTATATATAGTGTTGTGTGTGGAACTATGTGTGTATAACTACATATGGTATGAAGAAATTGACACTAGATTTGTATGAGGGAAACTTGAATTTGAAATAAACTTTTATTTAGTTAAAAGTTTCTTTGAAGCATAGCTATAAAACTTATAAAACGGGAAAATATCATGCACTCAGTTGTTATAACACTAAACAGAAATCATCAAACTCTTGTATATGAAATCAGTTCATAAACTGTTATACAACAAATACAGTATTTTTTTGAGATTGTAATATTTTAATCACTCATGTCCTTTTGTTGTACTATGGTAGCCTGTATAAAATTATAAATTATGTCACTTATATTTTAAATAGTCTTGGTGCACCACCTTCAGTGAAATTTATAATATTAGAGACTAGAAAGACAAATGTAATCTATCATAATTTAATCAGAACATAATGTGTAATGTATTAGGCAACTAAAACAAGCACATAAATATGAAAAAAGACTGCAGTGTTTGATCTTCTGCAGCAAGTGTTTTCAAATTTTCCTCACTTTCAGCATGCAAGATTGTGTCATCTGCATATCAAAGGTTACTGATGAGTCTTCTGCCAATGAAGAAACATTCCTCTTCATAGAGTCCACTTTCTCAAATAATTTGCTCAGCATACAGATTGAATAATTATAGCACCAGTATATCAAATCCAGCTGACACACAGCCCTTATCTGGCACATTATATTATCCTTCTGTGCGAGCCTTACATCTCACATCTCAGATGAAGACCAGAGATACTAAGTCTTAGAAAGACAGTAAAAAAAAAAAAAATTAAAAAAAAAGAAAGACAGTCCCGGAGCAAAAGCTCTGAGATAAGAATCTTCCTCTAGAACTGCAAGAGAGGAAAAAAAAAACAACAAAAAAAAACCCCAACAACAACAACAAAAAAAACCTTCCCTAGAGATGGTACCTGGGTTTCAGATTTGGAGCTTACAAAACTATGATATATGTCTGTCAGTTTGCTATATTAGAAGGATAATCTGAATATTGCTAATTACTTTGTAAGTTGGCTATCTGTATTCTTGTTATTTATCTTTGTTTTCCTTAGTGCAGCACTTGTCTGTCAGTTTGCTTACTGAGGTAACTTGTAAGTGCTGTGATACTAAATAAAGTCTGTGCCATCAGTGTGTCATATGCCAGAGGGGTAACCCACGGTGGACAGGTTTTGGGTGAGCTTCAAGATTAAGACAGATTAGGAAGAAAGATTGTCCATCCATTTCTGAAAAAGCAAGTATCTGAAAACCTTATGATAAGGTGGTAAGGGTACTAATTCTGAGAACCATGTCTGGCACATAAAAAATGCTCAATAAATGCCATTGTTGCAAATTATTATGCCTTTATCATACACTGGATCAGTGGATCTAAAATTTCAGTTTGAAAAGGTAGTAGATATTCGTGAACTGTTTAATACCGTTTCTGGTCTTTCTGAACTCTGATTCAGCAGGTAGAAGTCATTATGATGCATGCCACCAAACTAGCTTTGACTAATAGGTATTCTTTGTAAAGCAGAACAAACCACTTTCAAATCCTGTACCATACTCATGATCTAAGTATGATTATGCTTAAACCTATTGTAGCAATTACTGGACAAATCCATTCCAATGATGGATATAGAATTGTGACATGAAAGTTTTGATTTCTAACAAGCTGACAAATGTTGCCAATCAATAGATCACTGAGTCACATTTTGGGGATCACTGCTCTAGACTCTTAATCATGCACTCCTTGAGAAGAAGGTCTCTTTTTATTTTTCTTTCTCTCTATAACTACAATTCACAGTACTCTAAACAAGATCTGGCTAGCATACAGAAAATGGGAATAATTATCTGCTACATGAAAAAAGCAACATATGAATTCTGTCCTTAGTTTTAGAAGCTGTACAGAGAAAGTAATTATAGATGCCATGTACAAGCTCATTGGACACTGAGAGGGAGGGCTCGTGAAAATTGAGGGCCTAGGATAAAAGCGAGCTCTGGTGACCTAGTGGTAAGAAGTTGTGCTCCAATCCCAAATGTATGCAGTTCTAGTCTACCAGTTCCTCCACAGGAGAAGGAAGCGCAGTTGCCTCTCATGCATTTTCCTATTTCTGAAAGTCCACTGGAACAGCTAGGAGTTGGTTCTGACTCGACAGTACACAACATCATGCTCCTTTACTCTCAATAGGATAATAGGATTTGGCTTTGCAGCACATTTGAATTCCCTCCTTCCATACTATATGGTCAGGAATGAGCATCCTACGTCTATAATCTCTGAGCCCTAGAAGGATATATAACAAAGTTACTAAAGCCACACTATCACCTTGAGTGACCTCACACATTATATTAGATATATGGTTGTTATTTGTCATTGAGTCAAAACCAATTCATAACAAGTTTTCAGAGGCAGTTAGTCTCACAGGAGGATACTGCCCATCTTTATCCAAAATGGAGCAGCTGGTCCATCCAAATCAAGGACTTTAAGATTGCAGCACAATTTCTTACACTATGTCCCCAGAGCTCCTTAAGATTACTCCCCACTGACAGCCTTCCCTTCACATAAACAGCTATTTTTATATTTCAATTTTTAGCTCACTGGTCACTGTCTCAGACAAATCTTCCTGAAATGGTATATTATTTCCTACCCTTGTCATGCCTTCTCTCTTTACTATTATTTTTTCCCCATATTCAATTTCCTGAATCATTTATTTGTGTTAATATTTGACTACAGTCTATTTTCGTTACTAGACTAGAAGCTATAATACTAAGAGTAGAGGCTGTTTTTCTCAACTTCATATCCTTAGCCCAGTCCTCTTACTTTAGTCATGGCTGATTCTCAATAAATATCTGCTGAAAGGATAAATAAATACAGTTTTCATGGTCCCTGACTTTTCCTCCCAAATATTTATGAAGAATCTCAATTTTACATTGATTTTTCCATTCATTTTCTGACAATCTCTCCTTTTACAGCTAGAAATACTAGCTAGGAATTGGTGGAATAACAATTGAGGTGTTTCAGCAAGCGGATTCAGTGCTCGATATACTCACTAGTCTATGGCAACTATTTTGGAAGACAGCTTCCTGACCAACTGATTGGAAGAGATTCATATTTGTCCCATTTAAAAAATGTGATCCAACAGAGTATAGAAATTGTTGAACAATATCATTAATATCACATGAAAGTAAAATCTTGATTATTTTAAAATAGATGGAACAGTACATCAACATGAAAATTCAAGATTTAGAAAAGACTGGAGAGCAAGGGATATTATTTCAGATGTCAGATCTTGGCTGAAAGCAGAGAATTAGATGTTAACTTGTATTTTATTGACTATGCAAAGTTATTTGTGTGGATCATAATAAAATTTGACTAACACTGGGAATTACAGAAATCCCCAAATACTTGTTGGTGCTCATATAAAACCTATACATAAACGAAAAAGCAGGTGTCTGAACAGAACAAGTGAGTAGGGCATACCTTAAAATCAGGAAAGGTGAAAGTCAGGGTTATCATTTCTTCATACCTTCATTCCAGCAATATGTATGCTGAGCAAATAACAGAATTTAACCATATGAATAAGAATATGATACCAGTATTGGAAGAAAACATCAATAATCTGTGTAATGAAGATGACCAAACATTCCCTGCATAAAATAAAGAAGACTTGAAGAACTACTGTAAGATTCAAGCTACAGTTTTCAATATGGACTATATTTCAACATCTAGAAAACAAAATCTTAACCATTGGACAGATAGACAACACTATTATAGATGAAGACAAAAAATCAGTTATCAGTTATCTCATTTTACTTGGCTCTACAAACAACAACCATGATAGTAGTAGTCATCAAGGGATAAAAGACATACCACATTGAGAACATTATCTATCAAGAAAGAGCCTCTTTAAAGTGCTAAAAGGCAATGATGCCAGTTTAATGACTAAGGTACACTTTATTCAAGTTATAGTATTTTTCATTGATTCGTCTGAATCTTTTCAGATAGGTGATGCACAAAAGAAACCAAATAAGAATGCATGCCTCTGAACTATGACATTAGTGAAGATTAATGAGTATAATACTTGCCAAAAGCAAAAAAATCTGTCTTGAAGATATGAAGCCAGGGTGCCCCTTAGAGGCAAGAATGGTGACATTTCATCTCACATACTTTGGACATGTTATTCTGAGGGACCAATCCCTAGAGACTAACATCATGCTGGGATAGGCAGAGGGTCAGCGAAAGTGAGGAAGATCCTCTAGGAAATGAAACAGCACAGTTACTAATACTATTGAATGACATCTAGCAGAGATCATGAGGATAGCCCAGCAGGGTGAGATTCACATCTGTAGTTTATAAGATTGCTATGAGTTGTAGTAGACTCAATGATACCCAACAGGAATAATAACAGAGCTTGACAGATCTGTCCTATCTTCTTAACACGACCACTAAGATCTTGTTTCAGTACTTCCCACTAAAATGATTCTCGTCATATTCCTTCGAGTCAGAACCAACTCATAGCTGACCCTCCAGTGGGTTTTCAGTGGCTGTTAATCACATAGAAGGAGAATGTCCCTCTTTCTCCAACAGAGAAGTTGCTGTTAATCACATAGAAGGAGAATTTCCCTCTTTCTCCAACACAGAAGTTGGTGGATTCAAACTAGATGCCTTAGCTGGGGATCTCTTGCAATTATTGAGGAGCAATGATATCAGTTTCAATACTAAGGTGTGCCTGCTTCAGACTATGGTCCTTTCAATCCCTTGTCACTTGAGAGCTGGACAATGAATAAGGATTACAGAAGAATAATTTATGCTTTTCAACTCTATTGTTAGAGTACTGAATACTCCATGGACTAACAAAAGAACAAACAGATATGTCTAAGAGAAGGTGCAGCCACAGTGCTCCTTAACGGCAAAGATTATAAAGCCCCATCTCACATATTTTGGGTGTGTTGTTGGAAGAGGTTATCCTTGGGGAGAGATATCATGCTTGGAAATGTGGAGAGATGGCAAAGAAAAAGAAGACCCTCAACCAGCTGGATTGACACAGTAACTGTAGAAATGGGCTTGAGTGTGTCAGTGATTGTGAGGATGGCACAGAATAGGACAGGGTTCAGATCTGTTGTTCTTAGGGTTGCTATGAGTCATATTCAATCTGAGGGCACCTAAAATCAACAGTTGTTGTTACTGATTGCTGTCAAGTTGAGCATGACTCTTAGCAACTCTATGAACAAAAGGCCTGAAGCATTTTTATAACTATTGTCATTTATCAAAGTTCATAGAGTTTCCAGAGAAATGTTGTTTAAGAAGTGGATGCCACTCCTGCTTCCAACAATACAAGAATGATAATACCACTTTAGGTTTCTGTAGAAAGCACAAGTCCCTAAACTAAGGTGTTCATCTATGAGTGATCACAGAAATTAGACCTTGCCTTCTAGATTATATAATTTGGAGTTGGCACCTCCAGAAACGTGGTAATAGGTTATTTTTTCCAACTTTATGAAATCCTTAGTCTAAATTCACTAGCCTTCATCTCACCAGCCTCATTTGTAAATCATTTGCACATTGAGCTGACTATTTAGTAACAACATAGAACTCAAAAGAGAATTTGAATCCCTGAAGAACACGGCAGTCGTCAAGGAAATTTAGAGGAAATGTAAGCTGATGACAATGTGTTTGTTCATTCATCCAGTATTTATGAAGCCCAGAGACTTTGCTAGTAATTGATCACAGAGATGGGAAACAGCCTCCTTATTCTTAAATAGACCATGATCTTGTAGAGAAGACAAGATAGATGGTAAATAAATAAAGATATATAATCATCTATTAATTCCTGGGAGCCATGACAGTTATATGCACTGTTGCTAACAAATGGTTCAAACTCACTCAGAAGCACCTCCGAAGAAAGGAATGGCAATCTGCTTAAAAAAAGACTATAGCCTTGAAAATTCTGTTATTAAGTTCTACTCGGCAATACATGTGTCACCATAAATCAGAATCAATCTGATGACAACTAGTTTGTTTCATTTTGGTTTGTTTCTTCAAGATAAGTGAAACAATCCACCAGATGCTCTGCTGGAGAAGGAGGGGCAATATCCTCCTGTACCTGTCAGATCTGATTTGATGGTACACACACACCCAAAAACCAATAAAATTTTAAAAAATTAAAAAATAAGTGTAACAATACAACAATATCCAAAATTCCAAGATTGCACAACAGAGGAAATCACTCTGTAGGGATTAAAGTAAGGTCTTGTTGCTGTTAGGTGCCATCAAATGAAGTACAACTCATAGAGACTCTGTCAACAACATAAATGAACCCTGTCCTACCCTGTGCCATTCTCACCATCTCTGATACATTGGTGCCTATCACCATGCCCATCTCAACTGGGGTCTTTGTCTCTTCAGTTGATCTTTCACCCTCCAAAGCATGATAGCCTTTTCTAAGGAATATACTCTCTTAACAACATGTAAGAAGCATGAAAGACAAAGCTTGATCACCTTTGTCTCCAAGAAGCACTCTGACTGCATGTTTTCCATGACATACCTGTTCATTCTTTGGAAGTCCATAGGCTATTCAGTTCTCTTCTCCAACACAAAAATTCAAAGGCATCAGTTCTTCTTTTGTCATACTTGTTCATTGTCTAGCTCTCAGATGCATAGCAAGTGACTGAAAAGGCCACGGTCTGAATTAGGCCCACCTTAGTCTTCAAAATGACATAAATGCTCTTCAGTATTTTTGGAGAAGTCCCTGCCAGTCGGCTTGCTCAAAGAAATATGTCTCCTTATCTCCGGACTGCTGATACTAAAGTTGTTGATTGTGGATTCAAGCAAGACAAAATCACTAACAGTTTTAATCCTCTCTCCACTATTATAATGTTGCCCACTGGGTCACCGGTAAAAACTGTTTCTTCTCGATGTTAAGATGAAATTCATATTGAAGGCTCTAGTATTTGATCTTCTGCACCAAGTGCTTAAGGTTCCTCTTGCTTTCAGCAAGTGAGGTTGTGTCGTCTGCATAGCACTGGTTTTTGATGAGTCTTCTTCCAATCGTGATGCCATATTCTTCTTCAGAGTCCAGATGTATGTATTATTTCCTCAACATAAAGATTGAAAAGATATGGAGAAAGGATATACCCTAGATACACAGCCTTCAAGATTTAAACCAGACAGTAATTTTTTTATCCCATTTGGACAACAGTTTCTTGGTTTAGCTATAGATTTCATATAAGCACAATTAAGATCTCAGTATGACTTAAAAAATACATGTAACTTGGAAAAAATACAGGGATATTCTAGGCAAGGGAAAGTTGTAAATAAAATCTTAGGCAATATACTTGTTATGATATGTACAAGGAGAGCCAAAAAGAAACTAATTTGTTAGGTGGTATTAAGTGAGGGAATAAAGCTTTCAGGTGACTCTCTGGAAATCAGTGGGAAATTTCGTTTATTGGCTATATTCCAGTTGCTTTATGAGGACAGATCCAGCAACCTGCTTCTTGCCAAATGCTTGACACTCTTCACTAACCCCTTTCTCTTTCATTATGCCATTGCAATCAAAAGGAATAAGCTGAAGTCAGCCCACCTCTTTACCTGACATTGGGTCCACATCAAATTACTCGCTCACTTTGAACCACAATAAATCCTGCTACATCTTCCCCTTCCTCCCTGCAGCCAGTCAGAAGTCAGTTAGGGTCAAGGTAATCTTTATAAATAATCAAGAACTACTCATACTGACTTCCTTTCAACCGAGAGCAACAGAGTCAGCTTCAAATTCTTTAAACAAAGGGCAGATTCTCAAATTTGACTTCTTTCAGAATAGACCTTGGAGGAGGTGCACCCAGGCAAGGATGGTGACACTTCATCTGGGATACTTTGGGTATGTTGTCAGGAGGGCCCAGTCCTTGGAAAAGGAAACCATGTTGGGAAGTTGGAGGATCAAAAAAAGAGAGGAAGAGCTTCAACAAGATGGACTGACAAGATGACTTTACCAAAGAGCTCAAGTATATCAGAGATCATGATGGTGGTGCAGGGCAGGGCAAGGTTCAGATCTGTTTTCACAAGAACACTATGAGTGGTAGCTGACCCAATGGTACCTATCAACAACAACACATCTGTATTTTAGAAAGATAGACTCGATCATTTGTCTTGGACAAAGGTGCAACCAGGGCACTTCTTAGAAGCAAGAATAGAGAGATTTCCTTTTATATATTTGGACATGTTAGATGGAAAGGCCATTCACTGAGTAAGTACATCTTGCTTGGGAATATGGAGATAATAAAAAAGGGGCAGGACTGCACAGGGTTTTGATCTGTTGTACTCAGGGACACTATAAGTCAGAGTCAGTTTGACAGTATCTTACAGATACTTGATGTTGAGATGCAATCCATAATGAAGGTTGTAGGGCCCAATCTTCTGCAGGAAGTGCTTCACGTCCTCCTCACTTTCAGCAAGCAAGGCTCTGTTATCTACATAACAAAGATTATTGATGCATCTTCCTTCAATCATGAGGCCAAACCTTACAGCATGCTATAAGGAGAAAGGAAAAGACGGGAAGCAGGAAGAGCCACCTCTTTTTTATAATTTTCTATTTTTGGTATCTCCATTTACAGCATGAGGAAATTGTGGCAAGCAAGCGTTAAGCAGTTTGCTAGAGCAAGTGACTGTTGTTGTTGTAGTTAAGTGCTGTCAAGTCGCAGGCGACTCATGGCGACCCTATGAAGGAGAGTCCTCGATGTTTGGGTGTTTCTCATCCTCTCTCCAGGTTCATAGGGTTTCCAGAGGCAAGCTATTATGGAAGTGGATGCCACTCCTCCTTCCAAGCTTGTTTTCATTGGGGAGCTCCACCCCACTCTCTGTCCACATTGGGTAGCCAACCATTAACACATTTGACACATCAGTGTCACAGTGTTCAGCCTCACAGCAACCACAAGTGACCATCGTCGTATGGCAACTTGTACACCAGGGCTATACGACCTAGAGAAATGTCTGAACAAAAACAATGACAGACAGGCTCCAGGCTGGCATTAAATGTCCCAAGAACCTAGGCGGGGTTTGACCTTTCAATGTCTTACCAGTCCAGCATGCCCAAATGCTGGCAAATTCCTTGACCCAGACCCCCAGTTCATCTGAGTGCAAGTGACTACTGAGCCCAAATCCAAATCTTCCAGACTTAAATGAGTTTACATTCTTAACCAATCAGTCACTTAATCTCTCATTAATTATGGTAATTAAGAGGCCAATATGCTTTCCCATTTCTATGTGATGTGTATATTATTTACATTCTCAGGGAAGACATTCTCTCCCTTTTAGAAAAAATTGTCTGTTGTTTAACATATTCCAATTTATGGTGAACCTCTAACTAATCTCCAGAGTCCATAAACCTTTATGGGAGGATACTTCCTCATCTTTCTCTTTAGGATTTATTGGTGGATTCAAAACACCTACCTTTCAAGTTTCAGTCCAATACATAATGCACCTTATCACCATGAATCCTTTAGAGCTTTCTCTCTCTCTTTTTAAATTTATCTATACAGGGTAGGTACAGTCTGGCTATATTTTGCAGTTATATGTATTTTTTTTTATAACATGTCTCCTGTCATCTTTTCTCTTCATCATCCTTTCCTCCACTTCATTTTCTCAGTTATGCATGCCCTGTTCTAGATTATTAATTGTAATACATATACTGCTCATTTGTCCATGAATTTCAGGTTTATCTTCCAATCAACTAATCTATTATTCTGATCCTTTTCTGTTTAACCTATTCCTGCTCTTCCTCCTTCCTTCATAACCATCTGAGTTTTTTAACAGAGGTTATTACATTTCTTCCATAAAACATATGCTAACCTCTCCCACCTTGGCAACCTTATTCCCTATAAGCTTTATTACAACACTTGTCAATTTGCATTGCAAGAATTTACAGGTACTTCTAGAACACTATAAACTTCCAAAGGGTTAAAACTGTTATATATTTTTGTAATGTCTGTGAATATTGTATCAGGGAGCACTAGTGGCCTAGTGGGAAGAAATCTCCTTCTGTGAGATTAACTGCCCCTGAAAACCTGCTGGATGGTCAGCTATCAGTCGGTTCTAACTTGACGGTACACAAGAACAAAAACAACAACAATGCACATTGCATAGGACCTGCCTGAAGCATTGAGGAGACGTGTATACTTACTTGACTTCTAGGAAAGATAACTGTGTTCTCACTCTATCTTTAAACTGACAAGATTCTTTTAGATGAAAGCAAGACAACAGAGAAAGAGGCATGATTTTGACAAGAAAATAAGTTATTCAACATAGTTACGTAAAAATATCCCTTTTGGCAATTATAAAACAACAACTCATAAACCTAGGATCTCCTGTATGGATACCACAGATGCTGCCCTGGATGTGCTCACCAAGTTGTGCCAAGAAATCTGGAGAACAACCACTTGGCCAACTGACTGGAAGAGATCTATATTTGTTCCCATTC
>NW_006399755.1:3973778-3975196 GCF_000299155.1 Elephantulus edwardii
AAGAAATATTACTTATTCATTGCTATTGAGTGAGATTCAACTCACACTGACCCTCAATTGGATTAATGCACTGCACTAGAGAGGTGTGGCCTTTGAATTTGTGAGCAATTCTCAATTATGCCATGTGTCTGGAATTTTCTTTTTTTTAAATTCAATATTATAACTAACCTATAAATGTTTGACTGTGTCTCACTGACTCTGCAAAGGCATTTGCCTGTGTGGATCACAATAAATTGTGGCTAACCTGAGGAGAATGAGAATCTTAGAACACTTGATATTGCTCATATGAAACCTAGAAGCAATCCTTAGAACACAGCAAGGAAACACTGTATGTTTCAAAATCAGGAAAGGCGTATGTCAGGGATGCATCCCGTCTCCATACATTTTCAATCTATATGCAGATCATTAAGGAGTCTATACTTTATGAGGAGGAATATGGAATCAAGATTGGAGGAAGACTCATAAACCACCTGTGCTCTGCAGATGACACAACCTTGCTCACACAAATTGAGGGGGACCTGAAGCATTTGCTGCAGAAAGTAAAGACCGCAGTCTTCAGTATGGATTAAAGGTTAACATCAAGAAGAAAAAGATTCTCACCATGGGGCCAGTAGGCAGCATCATGATATATGGATTAGAGATTAAGGTTGTTAACAATTTCAGCTTGCTCAGCTCCACAATCATCATTCTTGGCACCAGCAGTTAAGAAATCAAAAGATACAATGCTCTGTGGATGGCTGCTTTCAGACACTTCTCAAAAGTGCTGTAAAGCAACAATGTTGGTCTGGAGACTAAGGCACACCTGATTCAGGCCCTGGTCTTTGCAATTACTTGCTATGCATCAGAGAGTTATACAGTGGCCAAATAAGAATTGATGTCTTTGAGTTGTAGTGCTGGAGAAGAGTATTGAACATACCATGGACTGCTAAGAGAACAATCATTTTTATCCTAGAGAGGGTGAAACCATGCTGCTCCTTGGAGGCAAAGAGTTTGAAGTTCTATCTGACATAATTTGGTCATGTAGCCAAGAGAGACCAGTCCCTGGAGAAGGACATCATGTTTGAAGGGAAGAGGGACAGTGCAAGAGAGGAAGACCCCAGATGAGATGGACTGACACAGTAATTGGGGTAACAAGGTGTGTCAGAGACAGTGAGATTGGCTCAAGGTGTACTAGGGTTCAGAGCTATTGTATCTAGGGTCAATATGAGTCGCAGGCGATTTTATGGCACGTAATAACAAAATAAATGTATTTTAAAACAGATCAACATAATAATAAGTATTCAATATTTGTTGTTGTTGTTGTTGTTATGTGCCGTCGAGTTGTTTCCGACTCATAGCGACCCTATGCACAACAGCCCTAAACCCTGCTCTATCCTGCGCCAACTGCACCGCCTCTGACACACCCATCCCGATTACCC
>NW_006399755.1:3976506-3978811 GCF_000299155.1 Elephantulus edwardii
TGAAATACTTCAATTGGTATACCATCTATTCCTGGGGCCTTATTTTTTGCTATTTCCTTCAAAGTAGCTTGAACTTCTTCCTTCATCACCATCGGCTCTTGCTCATATGTTGTTTCTTTAAATTCCTCTGTATCTGCCAATTCCTTTCTATATAATGTATTCAATATTTACTTTATTAAAATAATGCCTTTTATGGGTGAAACTGCTGAGGCATAGAGTAATGAAGTGATTAGCCAAAACTTAGCAAGTACAAAAAAAAAAAAAGACTCAGATTCTCAGTTTCTGACTCTCGTTACAGTATACTATTACTTCTCTGAAACAGTCTCTTAAAATAACATAGTATTTGGTTATTGGAAAAAATTTTTATCAAACATCCTATTTGATAATGTGTGGACTCATGTAAGTAGTGTCCTGCTGAGGTACAATTCAGCCTCAAACTAGGCTTTTAGTTACTATTTACCAGGATGTTTAGTAATCTGGTTTACTTGGGACTGAGGTACTGCCTGGGACTTAAGAATTTACACGCGGTAACTGCGGAACTCCTGAGTAAATCAGGATGAGTTGACCATCCTACCACTGGGTAATTTCATGAAGGAAGTTTATATAAAAAAATGATGAAGAGTATAAGCTCTGAAACCAGATTTTATAAATTCAAGTCCTGAATCCACCTCACCCCTTGGAGAAGGACATTACAGAGATTCTTAACGTCTCTGTGCTTCAGTTGTCCTATCTTTATGATAAAGGAAATAAACGTAACTACACATGAAGATAAAACAAAATAATACAGTAAACTTGTAGCTTAGTGTCTATATTGTCAAGTGACATCATATTTCTTGTCTCTGATGCATTCTCTCTTCTGTTATCACAACCCACTTCTGAATTAAATATGGGCTAATATTTTTATTTTATCATAGCAATATGACAGCAGTGGAGTTAAGTGTCTCTGGAGAGAATCAACCAGGATTAAGAACAAAGGGATCCTAGTATCTAAATCTTCGCATAGTTCCTGATCTGACTTCATGCTGCTCAGAAATATTGATCTGTTCCTTCTTTTAATTTCTTCTATGTGTAACATCTAAGTAATTACAGATTAGGTGCTTTACTTTTCCCAAGACAGACCTGAATTTCATATCAACCTAGTTGCAGAATATGCATTTAGGATTGCACTGCAAGGCATGAAAATAGTCCTGGACCAACTGACCATTTTTAAAAACATATGTTTATATGCATTAAAATATATAAATATGTATACCAAAGGAAAGAGAATCAAGAATTCTTATTTGCTAAAGATTTTCCTAGAAACTTTAAGTAGATTATCATACTTCACAGTTCTGTTCACAAGGTCATGTATCTACCACGTAGTAGTAAAGAGATTAAAACAGCTCTCCAATTTTAAGCCTATCCTCCTTTCATTGTTCCCTTTCTATGTTGCATGGGCACAGTGCCCAGCCATTGAATAAGACATTTAATGGACCCATGCTTCACTTTATACTGTTATGAATTCCAGGAAAATCTAAGTTTGACCCTCCTTGACACAATTTCTCATTTGCTAAAGAATATATCTATTAAAATCTCTTGAAGGCTTCATAGTGGAGTGGACTTGAGGGAGGGATTGTATAACAATGAAAGAAATTTTCTTTTACTTTTCAAAGAGAAGAACGAACTGGACGGGAGGGGTGGGCAGGGAAAAAAGTGCAAAAATGACTAAATGGAAATCCAAAATCTCTGTACATTTTCATAAAAATGAATAATAATAATAATAAGTAATTAAAATTAAAAAATAATCTCTCTAAACACTGCTACTTCTATGCTTTCAGGGCAAAGTTCTGCTGGTTTTCCAACTCCCACCTCTCAATTCAAATTGTATGTAGGTTCAGAATTTGTCACATACCAATAGCTGGCTTTTTCCTAAATCAGGAGTTTCTAACCCACGTCTTTTGGCCCAGTGATTCACACATCTCTTTCATTCACGCTTACAGACAAGTAATTATTATTTCCACATCATAATTTCATTACCTTGTCAGATCTCACCTCATTTTATCTCAGTGCAGTCAAGATAGAACCAACTATACGTGACCATCCACTGGGTTTCTGAGGCTGTAAACTGCATGGCAGGAGATCGCCTATCTTTCCCCAGCAGAGCTCATGTTGTGTTCAAATGCCAGATAGATATGAACCTTGGGTTAGCAGTACAACTCCCTGGAATATGTCACCAGAAGTCCCTTATCATTATTCCTTCTCACTGACAAAGTCAGCCTTCAACTTAAGGATACTATGTCATAAATTGTTACTTATATAAATAGAA
>NW_006399755.1:3979096-3987667 GCF_000299155.1 Elephantulus edwardii
CACACTCATTCCCACTACTCCAGTCATAGAATCAGTCCATCTCATTGAAGGTCTTCCTCTCCTGCACCGTCCCTCTACTCTGCTAAACATGATGTCCCTCTCCAAGGACCAGTCTCTCCTTGCAACATGCCCAAAGTATGTCAGACAAAGCTTCAGAATCCTTGACTCCAAGGAGCATTCCAGCTTCACCTTTTCCAGGACAAACATGTTTGTTCTCCTAGCAGTCCATGGTATATTCAATACTCTTCTCCCGCACCACAGCTCAAAGCCATCGATTCTCTTTCTATCAACCCTATTCACTGTCCAACTCACAGATGCATAGCACATAACTGAGAAGACTGTAGGCTGGATCAGACGCACCTTAGTCTCCAGCCTGACGTCATTGCTCTTCAGTACTCTTGAGAGGTCCCTCACAGCTGACTTTAGCAATTCAATTCGTCTCTTGATTTCCTGGCTGCTACTACCAAGAGTGTTGACTGTGGAACCAAGTAAACGAAAACTGTTAACTACCTCAATCTCTTCACCACCCATACTGATGCTGCCAATTGGCCCAGTGGTGAGAATCTTTGTTTTCTTTATGTTGAGCTTCAATCCATATAGGAGGCTGCAGTCCTTGGCCTTCTGCAGCAAATGCTTCAGGTCCTCCTCAGTTTCAGCAAGCAGGGTTGTGTCAGCTGCATAATGCAGGTTGTTGATGACTCTTCCATCAATCCCGATGCCAAATTCCTCCTCGTACATCCCAGCGTCTCAGATGATCTGTTCTGCATACAAATTGAAAAGGTATGGAGACAGAATACATCTCTGATGGGTGCTCTTCTTGATTTTGAACCATGTAGTGTCTCCTTGCTCTGCTCTGATGACTGCCTTTTGGTCCAACCATAGGTTTCGCATTAGCACAATCAAATGTTCTGGGTGATTAGTGCCTATGAAAATCCATTGGACAGCTATGGGTCAGTTCTGACTCAACTGTATACAACAACAAACAATATATAAAATATACAATGCATAAAAATTTTCTAGGTAAATAAAGTATATATGCAAAACCAAGAACTAACATAATTGTCAATGAAGAAAGACTAAAAGTGTTTTCCTTGAGAACAGGGACCAGATAAGGATTCCCACTATTACCACTTCGATTCAATATTGTATTGGAAGTGCTTGTTAGGGCAATATGACAAAAGAAGGAGATAAAAAGAAACAAGATTGGCAAAGAGATGGTTAAACTATCTCTATATGCAGAAGAATGGGAATCCAGAACATTTGATTGTGCTTATGCAAAAAGTTTACTTGGACCAGGAGGCAGTCATCAGAACAGAGCAAGGAAACACTGCATGGTGCAAAATTGATAAGTGTGTGCATCAAGGTTGTGTCCTAACTCTATATATCTTTTCAATCTATATGTGAAACAGACTATCCAGGAGGCTGGGCTCTATGAGGAGAAGTGTGGCATCAGGATTGAAGGTAGACTCATCAACAATCTGCATTATGCAGATGACACAACCCTGCTTGCTCAATCTCAGAAGGAACCTGAAGCTCTTGCTGCAGAAGGTCAAGGACTGCAGTCTTCAATATAGACTGAAGCTCAATATCAAGAAAACAAAGATTCTCACCACTCAGTTGATTGGCAGCTTCAAGGTAGATGGTGAAGAGATTGAGATCATTAATAGCTTCAGTTTGCTTGGACCTACAATTAACACTCTTGGTACCAGCAGCCAGAAAATTGAAAAATGAATTGCATTGGGAAAGTCTGCTGTTAGAGATTTCTCCAAAGTACTGAAGAGCAACAATGTCAGTGTGGAGACTAAGGTATGCCTGACAAATGCCATGTTCTTTGCAATTTCTTTCTATGCATCAGAGAGCTGGACAATGCCTAGGGATGAAAGAAGGAGTGTTGATGTCTTTGAAATGTGGTGTTGGAGAAGAGTATTGAATATAGCATGGACTGCTAGGAGAACAAACAAGTTCATCCTGGAGAGGGTGAGACCAGGCTGCTCTGTAAAGGTAAGGATTCTCAAGTTTTGTCTGACATACTTTAGATATGTTGCAAGGTTTGATCCGTCCTTACAGAGTGACATCATGCTTGGGAGGGTGGAAGGACAGCACAGGAGAGGAAGACGCTCTATGAGGTGGATTCATTCAGTCCCTGGGGTAATGGGGGTAGGTGTGTCAGAGACAGTGAGATTGGCACAGGATAGAGCAGGGTTAAGGGTTGTTGTACATAGGGTCACTATGAGTTGCAGTCAACTCGAGAGCACTTAACAACAACCACAACCAACTTTTGCAGTCTGAAATTGATCTAACAAACACTCAAGATATATCAATAAGAATTGGTAACTGGAATGCAAAAGTTGGAAACAAAGGACTAGAATCAAGAAATTACAGACCTGGTGACAGAAAAGAGGCCAGAAATCAAATGACTAAATTCTTCACAAACAGTGGTTTATTCAACTCGAATAACCCTTTAAAAATACAGATGATGAATGTACAGTGGATCTTATCTGATATACTACACAGGAATCAGACTGTTAAAAGTCTCTTTGGAGAAGTCCAATAGCCAGTGAAAACCAGGCTAGTTGCTGACAATAGAACAGATAGATAGCAATTACTCTCATGAAAGTTCACTGAAGCCAAATTTTTTAAGAAAAAAAAAACCAAAAAACAACAACTCAAGAGAACTAAATTACAACCTTATATCTATCTCACTGAAATTGAAAAATAATTTCAAGGATAACTTTGACACATTGAGTACTGAGTGTGGGAAGACATAAGATATCATCCATGAACAGAGAATAAGGTCATAAAATAAAAGAAAATAAAATAAAGCAAGTTGTTGCTGTTGTGTACTGCAGAGTTGGAACTGACCCATACATAACTGATCCTCTGGTGGGTTTTCAGAGGCAGTTAATGACACAGGAGGAGAATGTCCATCCTCCTCCCATGGAGTAGCTGGTGGATTTGAACTATGTGCCTTCAGCATTGCAGTGCAGTTTTTTACCACGGGGCCACCAGGGCTCTCCAAATAAAGCAAAAAGTTACTTAATTTTTTTAAAAAGTCATTACAAAGACGAGGAAGAAAAGACAAAAATGGACATCAGAAAGGACTCTGAAAAATCCCACTAGAATGTTTAGATGTGAAAATAAAGGGACGGAAAAGAGATATGCAGAAAATTTCAAAGGGCAGCTCAAGAAGACAAAGCAAAGTATTATAACAGAATATACAAAAAGCTACAGGTAAAAAATAAAAGGGAAGAACTCACTGAGCATTTCTCAAGCTGAAGGAACAGAAAAAAGTAATTAGGTTTTAAGTTGAAATCCTGACAATTTCTCTAGGAAAAATACTGAATGATCCAAGAAACATCAAAAGAAGATGAAAGGAACACAGAGAGTTGTATCAGATTGCTCATTCTTCTCTCTTTATCCAACAACAAATAAAAATATTGAAGTGTACTTCACTCCAGATTTTTTTGTACCTAGACCTAAAAAAATGTATTTAATATGGAAAAATTGCAAGTGAAAAATTAATATAAAAATAAATAATAAATTCTGAAACAAAAAAAAATAACTGACTGGCACAGAACTATTTCAGGAAGTAGTATATTATCAAGAGCCAATGGTAATAAAGGAAATTCAAGCTGTACTGAGGCATTGGCATAAAAATAAAGCCCCAGGAATTGACAGAATACCAGTTGACAAGTCCTCACTAAAAAGGTACATCCCTCTGGTGCTCATTTGACTGTGCAAAGAAATCTGGAAGATTTGACATGAAAAAGATTCATATTTGTTTCTGTTTCCAGAAAAGGTGATCCAAAAGAATACCAAAATTATAAAATTATGATTAATATCACAGACATCCAAAAATGCTGCTGAAGATTAATAAAAAAACAGCTAAAGGAGTACATTGACAGAGATCTGCCAGAAGTATAAGCTGGATTTAGAAGAGACAATTGTATCGGTTTTGTATATATTATGCTGATGTCAGACAGATCTTGGATGAAATCAGAGAATACAAGGATGATATCTATCTATGTTTTATTTACTGTTTGAGTAGATCACAAAAAATTATGGCAACATTGAGAACTGAGAATGACAGAAAACTTAATTGTGCTCATGCAAAACCTGTATCTAGACCAACAAGTTTTTGTACAAAGAAAGGAAACAATGCATGGTTTAAACCAAGAATAGTGTGCGTCAGGATTTTATCCTTTGTCCAGATCTATTCAATCTGTATGCTGAAAACTTGTTCAGGAAGCTAGTCATTATGAAGAAGAATGTAGTTTCAGGACCAGAGGAAGACTCATCAACAACCTATATTAGGCAGATGATATCATCTTGCTTGCTGAAAGTGAAAAGGATTTAAAACTTCCCTGTAGAAGATAAAAAAAAACCCTACAGCCTTCAATATGGATTACATCTCAACATCAAGAACACAAACATCCTCGTCACTGGCTCAATAGGCAGTATCATGACAGATGGAGAAAAGATTAAAATAGGCAATGGTTTTCTTAGATCCACAGTCAACATCCTTGGTACGAACAGTCAAAAAATCAAAAGATGTATTGCACTGGGAAAATCTACCATCAAGGACCTCTCAAAAGTTCTAAAGAGAAATGTCCATTTAAAGACTTAGGTGGGAAAAAAAAAGACTTAGGTGCACCTGATCCAAGCCATGTTCTTTTCAGTTACTTGCTATGTACCTGAACGTTGAATAGTGACTAATGATGACAGAATTGCAGAATTGATGCATTTAAGTTGTTGTATTGGAGAACAGTACTGCACAAACATCCCATGAACTGCCAAAAGTAAACAAAACTATCTTGAAGAAAATATAACTAAGGTGCTATTTGGAGGCAAGGATTTGTGCATGTTGTTAGAAGGGCTTAGATCTTTAGACGGTCCAATTCATCAATTTTATCATCTCAGCAGATGACACAACCCTGCTTGCTCAAACTGAGGAGGACCTGAAATGCTTGCTGCAAAGGGTCAGGGAATGAAGCCTTCAGTATGGATTGAAGCTCAATGTTAAGAAGACAAAGACTCTCACCACTGGACCAATTGGTAGCATCAGGATAGATGGTGGAGAGATTGAGATTGTTAACAACTTTAGTCTGCTTGGCTCCACAGTCAACACTCTTGGCACCAGTAGCCAGGAAATAAAAAAATGTATTGCGATGGGAATGTCAGCTGTTAGGGACCTCTCCAGGGTATTGAAGAGCAATGGTGTCACTCTGGAGACTAAGGTGCATATGATACAGGCTATGGTCTTTGCAATCACTTGTTATGTATCAGAGTTGGACAATGACTAAGGAGGACAGAAGGAGAATTGATGCCTTTGAGCTGTGATGCTGGAGAAGAGTATTGAACGTACCCTGGACTGCCAAGAAAATAAACAGATTCATCCTGAAGAGGGTTAAACCAGGCTGCTCTTTGGAGGCAAGGATCCTGAGGCTTTGTCTGACATACTTTGGACATGTTGTAAGGAGGTAGAGATTCTTGGAGAGGAACATCACACTTGGAAGGGTGGAGGGACGGCACAGAAGCGTGGACCCTCTATGAGGTGGATTGATTCAGTGACTGGGGTAATCGGGATGGGTGTGTCAGAGACAGTGCGATTGGCACAGAATAGAGCAGGGTTTAGGCCTGTTGTACATAGGGTCGCTATGAGTCGCAAGCGACTCGACAGCACATAACAAAAACAACAACAGTTATGCATTTATAGCTTTTTGGTAGCCTATTCATGTCATAGACTAGGTCTGTCTCATTATTATAAGGTCTTTCTAACCCTCTCTGTGTCTTGCTCTCCTTCAGTTTTTATGTTAAAATTATGATTTAAAAAAAAGATTCCATTTCTAAAAATTTGTTAGTGATCACTTATGAGACAATTGACACTACTCATTTCCGAGAATTAAAAAATATACTCTGTTTTGACTTCACTATCCTGAGAGACCATGAAGCGAAGAACCCAGCTAAACCATGCCTGACTTTTCAGTCGCATAGCTGACCCTCCAGAGACTTTGCAGAGGCTGTAAATCACATCAGAGGAGACTCTCCATCTTTCATTTACAGAGCAGCTGGTGGACTGTCTGCCTTTGTATTGGCAGCACAACTTCTTGTCTACTAGGCGAGGAGACCTCTCCACCCATTATCATAACCATCTATAAATCATATGAAAAATAACTGAATTCATTAATATTCTTGAAGATCTACATCTAAACCAACATATTCATTACCTGTATTTTCACTCATGTAGTTATATGTTTGTTCAGAAACTCTCATATTCTCTGCTTCCCCCAAATGCTTCCTTTCCTCATTCCTCATTGGCTATTTCTGTTTCTACTCATTCCTCAAGTCTATGTTGAGACAGCATCTACTCTTAATACTTTTCTCATCACTCTAGTCTTGTTTCCCTTCCTCTTAGAGCGCCAGATCATGGTGAACATCTCTATTACAGCATTCGTGACATTATTTGGTAACTGATTTTCTTTGACTAACTCCCCTTCAAGATGACTTGTACTATCAAGGGAGGATTCACATTTTACTCATCCCTCTATCACTTACACCTAACACTGTTTCTTTATGTAGAATTAATTTATTAATTCATAAATATTGCCTTCAACAAAACTGATCACCTCCTAACTCAAACCGTAGACAAATAAATAGTCACTAATTACAAGGGAAGTGAAAACCAAATATCGAAATTGAAAGTCTGACACTATGTTGCTTGAAATTCCTTGACAACAGAGCAAGTATATATAATATACGTTATATAATGAGGAAAACAATACAAACATCAGATTCTAAGACATTCACCTCATTAACAATAACTTGTTTGCTAACATCAGTCCATTGCTTTTTTTCTACTTCTGGCCTCTAGTCTTATGAACCTTAGCAGTAATTTTCACTTTTTATAATCAATTTTTTTAAAAAAATCCCCAAATACCAAAGCCTATATGCTCTTAGGTTTTTGAAGACAAAACTTTTATATTATTGCTAAATCTTTATTTTGGCCATATTATTTTTTTCAAAACCCTTTGTTTCACCACTTAAACTATAAATACTTGACTCTTCTTCCACATCTACTTTCTCATTTCTCATTAGGCTCAGCACTTCTCTTTCACAGTTTGTATTCCGAACTGATGTTCAGACAAGCAGAACTAATGTTTGTTTTCCAAAAACATTAAGCTATTCCAGGCCATCATTATATATTTCCTTATAATTCTTTCTCAACATAGCATGCCCCTTGTACTCTTATCGAACACCAGTAAAACCTCCCTTTCTAAAAGCATTATCTCTTCTGGGTTACAATAAGCTACTTTTCCTTTTGTGCCCACTATCCCCTGTTAGATTTTTTCTACATTCTCCTATGACACTTCTCAAATGACTGGAAGAGATCCATAATTGTTCCTATTCCCAAGAAAAGTAAGTCAGGATGATGTGGAAATTATCAAACAATATCATCAATAACACTGACAAGTCAATTACTGCTGAAGATCATTAAAAATGGTTAGGTCAGTACATAGAGAACTTCCAGGACTTCAAGCTGGAATTAGAAGAGGCTGTGTCACTAGAGATATCATTGCAGACATCAGATCAATCCTTGCTAGAAGCAAAGAATACCATAAGACAGTCTATTTGTGCTTTATTGAGTATGCAAAGATATTTGACTATGTGGATCATAATTTATGTCTTGCAGTGAAACACAGAACACTTAATTGTGCTCATGTAAAACCGGCATCTAGATTAAGAGGCTGTTGTGCAAACAGAGTAAGTGAATACTACATAGCTAAAATAAAGGTTTGTGTATGGATTGTGTTCTCTCTCCATACATATTTTATCTGTATGCTGAGTAAATTATTCAAGAAGCTTGACTCCATGAAGAAGATGACATCAACAACCTGTGTTACGTAGATGATACAACTCTGCTTGCTGAAAATGAAGAGGACTTGAAATGTTCATTGCAGAAGATCAAAGAATACAGCCTTCAATAAGGATTTCATTTCAATCTAAAGAAAACAAAATTCCCACCACTGGACCAATAAGCAACTTCAGGATAGATGGAGAAAGATTTGAAATTGTCAACAAATTCACCTCACTTGAATCCACAATCAACATGCTTGCTATCAGCAATGAGGAGATCAGGAGATGTACCAGGTAAGTCTACAGTCAGGGATCTCTCCAAATTACAGAAGAGCAATGATTTCATTTTGAGGACTACATCATGATATTTTCAGTTACTTCTTGTTCTGCTGAGAGCTGGACAACGAATAAGGATGACAGAAGAAAAACTGATGCCTTTGAGCTAAGGTGTTAGAAAAATGAATACTGAATGTCCCATGGACTACCAAAAGAACAAACAGATATCTTGGAGACAGTGCAGCCTTTCTTGGAGGCAAAAATGATAAAGCTTCATCTCATATACTTTGGGCATGTTTCTAGGAAAACTTCTTTCAAGAATGTCATCATGGGTGAACAGATGGTTAATGAAAGAGAGGATGACCCTCAATCAAATGGATTGATACAATGACTGAAGCAAAGTGCTCAAGTTGGTCAGAGATTATGAGAATAGCACAGGAG
>NW_006399755.1:3987967-3996401 GCF_000299155.1 Elephantulus edwardii
ATATACACATGTATATACATATATATTCATGTTTGTGGGTTTTTAAAACCTATTTCTGATTAATAAATCTTGAGTGTGCAGAATTCAGTCATTCAATCTTCAGCTTCATTTCTGACATCAAATTTAATTTCTGATTACAAGTCCTTTATTTCCAACTGTTGCATTAGACTATAAATTAGTAATAATGCATCTTGATTGCATGTACAGTCAATTCCAGACTGCAAGAGTTGGTTGCTGATGATGATGTTGTTAGAAGTCTTTCATTTTCTCATGTTTGGCCTTAGTTGTTGTTGCTTATATTTGAATAAAAGCTATATTAACAAATCTTCTTTGTATGTGCATGGATAGTTTCCTGCCTTTCACAGAACTGTACCACAGAGCTCCAGGAAGGATACTGACTAAACCTAACACATTCACTACTACATTCCTAGCACCCAGCACAGAGCACTCTGACAATGTTTATAAAGCAAGCAACTGAGGAACAGATTATTAAATAACTACTCAAAGTCTAGGAAAGGCTTTAAAAGCAACTTTTTAAGTAAACCAGTTATTATTGTTGTTGTTGTTTTATGTGCTGTCAAGTCGCCTGTGACTCATAATGACCCTAATGAGTACAACAGCTCTGAACGCTGAGCCAATCTTATTGTTTCTGACACACCAACCCACATTACCCGAGTCAATGAGTCAATCCATCTCATTGAGAGTCTTCCTCTCTTGCACTGTTCCTCCACCCTCACAAGCATAATATCCCTCTCCAAGGTCTGGTTCCTCCTTGCAGCATGCCCAAAGGATGTCAGACAGAGCTTCAGAATCCTGGACTCCAAGGTGCATCCTGGTTTCATACTCTCCAGAGCAAATTTATTTGGTCTCTTAGCAGTCTATGGTATATTCAATACTCTTCTCCAGCATCACAGCTCAAAGGCATACATTCTCCTTCTATAAAGTAAACCAGTATAAAATAAAAATGAAAAAAAAAAAGCCTAGGAGAGACTAAGAATTATTTCCTGCCAGGATCTACCATCACTCTTATTCCAGTGTCAGTACTCCAAACATAATGATTAAAAACAGCAATTTAAAAAAAACAAACCTACACAACTCAAAATTTTATGTGAGATTCTTAGACTTGATCAAGCCATTCCCACTCATATTTTTGCTGTTGTTAGATGCCATCAAATCAACTATAACTCATAGCAGCCCTGTGAACATCAGATGTGAACTTTGCCCTCTCTTGTACTTTCCTCATGATCTGTGCTCTGCTGACACCCGCTGAAGCAGGCACTGTGTTAATCCATCTCACTGAGGGTCTTTTGCTCTTACTTGAGCCTTCACCTTTCTCATTAAGTACCATGTCTCTCTTGAAAAACTGATGCCTCCTGGGAATACATCCAAAGGAAATGATACAAAGTTTCATCAAGAAAGATTTGTTCATTTGGCAGTCCATGATATATTCAATACTCTCTCCAATATCATAACTCAAGATCATCGATCCTTCTTTGGTATGCTTTATTCTATTCAACATTTAGATGCATAGGAAGCAAGTGACAATACATTTTCTTTTTAAATATTTTAAAATATATTTTATTCTTTTTTTAACTGAGATTCTAATGAAAGTTTATAGAGAACTTGGATTCTCATTCATTCATTGTTGTACATTTTCCTCCATGACCACACCCCCAGTTTGCTTTTCTCTTCGGAAAAAAAAGAAAACCAAAACCCTTCTTTCTTTGTTCTATAATACCCCCTCCCAGTCTACTTTACTATGCAATTTATTCTGACTGTCATGCAAATAACACCTAATCATATATTCTTTTTCAGCAGTTCTTTTCTCATCTGTTTCAATGCAGTGTACATTATTTATCCCCTCTTTTCTTAGTTCCCCCCAACTCCCATGTCAGTCCTGTTTTATAACAGTGGCATTATATAGTATTTGTCCTTTTGTGACTGAGATATTTCACTCAGTATAATGTCCTCCAGGGTCACCATTTTGTATAATATTTCATGAGTTCCTTGTTTTTCAGTGCTGTATAGTATTCCATTGTGTGAATATACCAGAGCTTCTTTATCCAATCGTTTGTTGATGGGCTCTTGGGTTGTTTCCATCTCTTTGCTATTGTGAACAAAGCTGCAGTAAACATGAGTGTGCAAACTTCTGCTTGGGTGGCAGTTATGGTTTCTTTATAGTATATTCTAAGTAGTGGAATTGCTGGGTCAAATAGTATTTCTATTTGCAGCTGTTTGAGAAAGTGCCATACTGTCTTTCATAGTGGTTTTACACTCCCACCAACAGTGAATAAGATCTCAGGTTTCTCCACAACCTCATGGGAATTTGTTGTTTGGATATATTTTATTTTTTTAAAGGTACAATTTAGTCTTTAAACTGTCATCTTTGATCTTTACGACTTTGAGAGAGGTCCTTATTAGTAGATTTCAAATGTCTTTTGATACTTTATTTATTTTCACTGTTGCTACCATGCCCTCTCAATTTACATGCTATTATATCATTCTTGACTTCAAAATTCAATAACTATGAAGGTGTACCTACATGTACCACACAATATGCTGGAAATTTAGTAATGAAATAACAACAACAACATATTCTCTCAAAGAGTTCCTAAACAGGTATCATTAAATTGTCACTGAAAAAATTATATTGTAATCCCAGGACATTAATATCTATAGGAGTTTGTCAATCTAATAAAAAAACACACATTACTTTTGTAAGATTAGGCTGTGATATAAAGATATACATATATAGTTCAACCATATTAGAAATACCAGTAAAATTGCTATATTTCTCTGATCTGTCCCTCTGTCTGTTTCTCTCTCTCTGCAGACCAAGGAATTCTGCCTGGGAGACCCCTTAATGAAGCATTAGCTTGCTTTCGAAAACAAAAGAAAAAAGAAATACCAGTAAAATTGAGAATAATTTAATTTAGTATCTGTCTAGAGGTATTAGGTAAACCCCAGTTCTGCTCTCAATAAATTTCCCCTTTCTCTTTTTAAGAGATCCTAGAAAAGAGATACAAAAGTAACAAGAGAAGCAATGACTAGCAAAGTGAAGGGCAGAGTATTTTATTATTAATCTGGTGTTAGGTCTAAAACTCTAAGATAGAAACATCTAATACTCTGAATTGTATTAGAAGGAGTATTCTTTCCCTAATCTTGTTTAGCATGAAGAGTTTCAAAGCAATGCAAGATGCAATGCCAACTCATTTCATTGTCTTCAATTCCTAAACATCCAGATATGAATTTCTGATCTTAATTATATGACAAAAGAAAATGTTATACCATAAATAGGGAAGTATCTCTGTGACCTGAGTCCAACATGAAGCTTAAATTTGTACCATTAGCTGCCTTAATAAGATTACTTATGGTTGAAAACTACATAATTGGTAAAACTCTCAATATACAGAGAACCAAACAGGAGACTATTTACCAGTATATTAGGACTTTGAATTGGAATTTGTGGGGAAAACAAAGAAGCTGTGTGCAAATTGCAATAAATATAACCAATGGAAAGGATAAAACATCAATTAAAATGGTAATTATGTAATATTTCATGTAATCAAGTTTATAATTGCATGAAATTGGAAAATAAAGCCATGTCTACACTTGTTAAATGCTGGAGGCAATGCTAGTTTATTACTGAGTCAGACAATTAAACAATGTATGCCTCAATAAAGTATGAGACTTTGATTTCCATTAAAGGTTATATCTGAAACTTGTTGACAGACCCAAGAAAACACTTGGTTATAATGAATACTTGTATTTACTTAGTCTATCCTTGCTTATTTTTCTCTATCTTATACCAAGAGAATTTCATAGGACTCCTATTTTGACTCTTTGAAAACTCACAGTAGTGAACCTATAGGGTATTTCTTCTTTGAGCAGCATGATCTTGATTAATATGCAGAAGTATATCCATCACAACATTTAGAGCAGCCCACATGAAATCTCACTGTCTTAGTTTCTTAGCACTGACATAGCAGAATTACCATGAGTATGGATTTCTTGAAAAAAAAAAATTCCACCATAGTTCAGAAGGCTAAATGACAAATTAAGAATGTGGCATCTCCACTTCCCCTTGTGATTACCAATCCCCATATCTATGCTTCTTTTTTGTTGCTGTTCTATTTTTAAATTTTATTTTATTAATTTAAATGAACATTTACAGAGATTTTAGATTTCCATTGATTCATTGTTCCACTTTTCTCTCTGCCCACCTCTCACCCCCAGTTCGCTCCTCTCTTTAAAAAGTAAAAGAAAAATTCCTGCATTGGTATACAATCCTCCTCAACCCCAGTACACTCCACTATGCACCCTTAATTCTGGACTCTTGTGATAACTATACTACCCTATCATATATCGCTTTTTAAATTGTTCCCTCCCTCATCTGTTTCAATGCAGTATACATAAGTTATTCAGTTTTTCTCAGCCTTACCCTAATCCTGATGTCAGTCCCTTTCTACAATAGTGGCACTATGCAGTATGTGCCTTTTTGTGACTGAGATATTTTACTCAGCTTCTTTTTATATAACTCATAGGTGATTAGTTTTAGAACACAGTCTACTAACAGTGAGAAAAATGGTAATACCAAAACACTTAATGGTGCCTATGCAAAACCTATAAACAGGAAGAAAACATTTGAGTATAGCAAGGGGATACTGCATGGTTTAAAAGTCAAGAAAGGTATGCATCAGGATTGCATCCTTTCTCCATAACTACTCAATCTGTATGCTGAGCAAATTATTTGAGAAGCTGGATTTTATGAAGAGGAACATGGCATCAGGAAGCCTCATCAACAGCCTGTGTTATGAAGATGATCCAATCTTACTCTCTGAAAACAAAGAGGACTTGAAACACTTGTTGCAAGGGATCAAGTAATAAAGTCTTCAATATGGACTGCATCTAAACATTAAGAAAACAAAGATTTTCAAAACTGAGCCAATAGGAAGCATCATGATAGGTGGGGAGAAGACAAATCTTGTTACTGATTTAATTTACTTGGATTAGTTCTAGCAGCCATAAAACCAAAATACATGTTGTATTGGGTAAATCTGCTGTCAAGGACCTCACCAAGGCACTGAGAACAGCACTGTCAGTTTAAAGACTAAGGTATGCCTGATTCAAGTCATGATATTTTCAATTACTTTCTAGGCAACTGAAAATTGGATAGTGAATAAGGATGACTGAAGAGGATTTGATGCCTCTGAACTGTGGTGATGAAGAAGAATACTTAACATCCCATAGGCTACAAAAAGAACAAGTAAATATGGCTTGGAGAAAGGGCAGCCAGGGTGTTCTTTAGAGGCAAGGATGATGAAACTTTGTCCCACACACTTTGGGCAGGTTGTTAGGAGTAATCTCTCCTGGGGGAAAAACACCATGTTTGGAAAGGTAGAGAGAGGGTCAGCAAAAGAGGGAAAGACCCTCAACAAGATGGTTCAGCACAGAGACTGTAGGCTCCAGTATATCAGAAATAGTGCAGAACAGGGAAGGGTTCAGATCTGTCGCTCAGAAGCTTGCTATGAGTTGTAGTGGACTGGATGTCACACAACAACAACAACTATATTAGTATTTTCTTATTAACAATCCATCTCATCTGGGGTCTTGCTCTCTTGCACCATCCCTCCACCCTTCTGAACATGGTCCCTCCTGGTCACATGTCCAAAGTAGGTGAGATGGAGTCTCCAAGGAGACATTTGGTTTCACCCTCTCCAAGACAGACCTATTTGTTTTCTTAGCAGTCCATGCAAGATTCTTCTCGAGCACCACAGCTCAAAGGCATCAATTCTTCTGATGGGATGGATTGTAACCAGGCAATGGAAGTAGGTGTGTCAGAGTCATTGAGACTGGCTCAGGAAAGGGCAGGCTACAGAGCTGTTGTATATAGGGTCATTAAGTGTTGCAGGTGATTTGAAGGCACTTAAGAACAACAACATGAACCTTATTGCCATAGAAAAACAATCCTTTCATATGGGATTATAGTTAAAGGTATCAAGGTTAGATCTATAACACATATTTTGAGCGGGCATAATTTAATTCAAAGCACCACCCATAGTACCCAAACTGAGGTAATTATTTGTTTTCAAAGGAGCTCTGGTGGCATAGTGATAAGGAGTGTTTGCTGCCAACCCAAAGGCACTTGGTTTGAAGCCACCTGCTACAATGCAGGAGAAAGATGGAAAACCTCCACCTTTGGAATTTACTGCTTCTGAAAAACCCACTAGATGCTCAGCTATGAGTCAGTTACAACTTGATGGTATACAGTGTTTGTTTTCAAATAGATATAAAAGTACATAATGATCTCCATACACTATAATCAGCTATTCCAGTATCAACTATTCCAGTTCTGAGAAACCATACTAAAAAGGACAAAGCATTAGCATTAGAGAAAAGGTCACTCAACAATATGTTCACTCCACTAGCATTTACATTTCTGAAAAATTAGAAAACAACATCAAGAGCTCAAAATGAAGAGAGAAATAAAAGATGACAAATTTGTAAACAAAATACAATGTAATAATTTAAAATAATGTTCACAAAGAGTATTTAACAATGTATCTTCACAAAAGGGAATAATATTTAATATTACAAAAAAGTAAAACATAAAATTAAATTCAAAGTGCAATATCCATGCAAAAAAACTCCTGTATGTATATAGAAGGAATAAAGAAAAGTAGTGCCATCTCAGCACATAAGAATTACTTGTTCTAGATATTCCTTGACTGTTCAATAAAAAATAGGAAAGAAGAAAAGAAAGCAAACCAAAAAGGCTGTTAACAGTGGAGAAATTGTTTTTCTCCACTTGTATTTATCTCTATATTTCCAATCTTTAACTTTAAGAAAGCATAATCAGAATTTGTAAATAGAAAAATTTAAAAGAAAACATTAGTGTAATAAAGACAAAAAAATCATTCCAATATCCCCAAGAAACCTCAACATATTTCAATATCTTCCCACAACTACTATTAATTCTCAATGAATTAGTGTTTCCATTAGAGAGATAAATAAAGCTTTAATATTTAATGAATAAATTTAACTCTTAGAAATACAAATAAAGGATATTCTTACACAAAAGATAATAAAGCAAGAATCAAATTAGAAATTAACAACTGAGAGAACTCTGGAAACTCTAGAAAGTAAAACAATCAATTTCTAAATAGCCCCTGGGTCAACAAATAAATCAGTGTGGATACTGGGTAATATTTTCATCGAATGAAGAGAACAAATTAAAAGGTACAGGACAAAGCTTAAAACACTGCTCCAAGGAAAATTTGTATTTTTAAATGCATATATCCATAATTTCTCTATCCATTCATTTGTGTTTGGACATCTGGGCTGTTTGCATATTCTTGCAATAGTAAAGAACGCTGCTATGAACACTGGTGTACAAGTCTTTGCTTGTACCTCAGTTCTCTTGTTTTCAGGGTATATTCTACGTAGTGGAATAGCTGGGTCATATGAAATTTCTATGTTCAGCTTTTTGGGGAAGCACCAAACTGCCTTCCAGAGTGGTTGTACCATTTTACAATCCCACCAACAATGTATAATACTTCCTATCTCATCACATCCTGTCCAACATCTATTAATTGCTGCCCTGTTTAACGTTGCCACTGTTGCTGGAGTGAGATGGTACCCTACTGTGGTTTTGATTTGCATCTCTCTTATTGTCAATGACAAATATTGTATAAAACCATTATTGTAGGATAAGTATAAGGATCCAAGGAGGGTGAGGGTGGAAGCAGAGGGATGAGGATGTGCAGGCGGTAAGGCGGTTAGTCATGGGGTTGTACAATTTGTTGGGGGGGGAGGGCGGTGAGGGAAACTGTAAGAATCTGTTCTGGAAAACAATGTATTTGAATTTTATAAATAAACTAGCATAATTAAAAATGAAAAGAAAAAAATGCATACATCCAAAACCAAAAAATGGTCAAATCCGTAACTGAAGTATTTGTCTTGCAAAATTTTAAAAGAGAAAACTAAATTCAAAGTCAGAAAAACAGGATGCTAAATAGCAGACACTAGATATGGCGGAGGGTGTCAACTAAATAGAAAATAAAGCAAAACAAACAACAGTGGAACTAAGTTGAACCAGAAATTGATCCACTGAAAACTTTAAAAAAATTGGTAAAACATTAGGGAGAGTGATAAAAAAATAAAAGATGTCAATTACCATAATTAGTTATTCCTATTTCTTTTATTAAAGAAAGGACAATAGTACTAACTAAACAAAAAGTGAATAAAACTTGTACTATGAACATTTTTTTTTTTTGCCAACAAATTGGATAGGTTACTAAGAGCAACAGTGTGTCTCTGGAGACTAAGGTGCGTCTGGTACAGGCCATGGTCTTTGCAATCACTTGTTATGCATCAGAGAGCTGGACAATGACCAAGGAAGATAAAAGGAGAATTGATGCCTTTGAGCTTTGGT
>NW_006399755.1:4005097-4007809 GCF_000299155.1 Elephantulus edwardii
CATTCATGGTTCTCACATTCCATGTCCCAATCACCAGTGTCTGCTTACAACTGTTCCTCTTCCTTTGTATTTCCATACTTGAAAACTCAATCTCCTTTGCCATTTCTTTTATCTAAATGTGTTCTGTTGTACATTAGATACAAATATATCCATTTCTAATTAAGATTAAGTTATTAAACAATGCAACAATGGTGCAAACCAGTGAATGTTATTGCTCACAATTTAGGCGTGTTGTACTCAAAACTCACGATAATCCTCAAAAATTATGAGCCTCCACTCTGATAAAAGATCCACCAACACTAAAGGTTAATAAAAATATATAGTTGTGTATCAGATACGAAGAAATTACCCATGATGTAGAATGAGAACCACACACAAAAGGGAATCAGAGAGTTCATCATCCACTTGGATCAAAGATTCCTGCACATGTCAGATCCGGACTTAGATGAGAGCAGCAGCAACAGTGATCGTAGCAGTGAAGAACCAGAGAATAAAGCAGGGCAGCACTGACTTCATACTGCCACCCACTGAGCCAGAGCAGAAACAAAGTCAGGGCTAGGGGGCTTTCATTCAAGCTTGCTGGAGGGCAGTGAAGGAAGACACCTTTATTTATAAGATTAAGAGAGATTTGTAACACTGACATAAAATTCAAAGGCTGAAGATCAAAGGACCTGACAGCACACTTGAGATGCTAGCCACACTAAAAAATGTATCCTGCTTCCAACCTGAACTGTAACTTGTTATCTTCCAAAATAAAAGCCCATGATTATAAGTATTACCTGTGGGTTCTGTGTGGTCATTGCAAAGGATAAGTGAATCCAGTAGCAGAATATAAGATCCCAGACAGGGATGGCTGGTATTAAAATTGGTAGACATAGGTGGGGGAGTAAGAAGTCATGTTTGATCTCATGGGAATACTGTAGCTGTGCATTCATCCCCTTGTGGACTTAGAGGAAGTCAGATGTGGACACTCACACAGCCTGCACTCTTGATACGTATACAAAACCCCTTCATTGTCATTGAGTTGGCCATGATCCATAGCTGACCCTCCAGTAGGTTTTCAGAGGCACTAAATTGCATGGGAAGAGAGTGTCCATCTTGTTCATGCAGAGTAGCGGATGGATTTTAACCAATAGGCTTTGGGTTGGGAGAGAAAGTCCTAACTCCTAGGTTAACCAGAGTTCTCACACTCACAGCTCCCTTACATAGAAAGCATACAACAATTTAAAAGAATAATGTAATGCAAAAAAAATTACTTCTCTCTTGCAATGGAAAGGGTTAACTGTACCATTTCCTGTGTGAACACAGGTAGACTGCATAACTTCTTTATACCTATGATTCTGTATAAGAAAAATGGGGTTTAAATATATTCTATCTCAATATGTCATTGTTATCATATATGGCTGAGTTAGAACTACTGTCCAGCAGGTTTTCAGAGGCACTAATTGACACAGAAAGAGACTCTCCCTTCCTTCCATGGAGAAGCTGGTGGATTTGAACCACATGTCTCTGTGCTGGCAGTGCAATTAGTTACAACTAAGCCATCAGAGTTCCCTATATCTCAACATAGGTATCTCAAGATAACCCTATATCTCAATAGAGTTATTATAATTAAATGAATTGTTAAAGGGAAGTCTTTCAAAGAGTTTCCTGGTACATTATAAGTGTTCTCTAAATGTTAGCTATCATTAGACTACCCCAGGAATTTGTTTTGTTAGGTGAAAGAGAGCAGGAGTATTAATAATGTATACAGTGTACTAATAGTAAGACAAAATAAAAATAAGTTGTTGTTTTTCTTCTTATGTGCTAGTTAGTCAAGTTAACTCATAGTGACCCTATGAACAACAGATTTGAACCCTGCCCTATCCATCCTCACAATCTCCAACACACTGGAGCCCACTGGCAGTCACTGTGCCAAATGACCTGCTTTGCAGTCTTCCATCCTTCTACAGTTCCAAGCATGATGTTCCTCTCCCATGAATAGCATCTTCTAACAACATGCCCAGAATACAAGAGTTGAAGCTTTATCATCACTGCCTCTAAGGAAGACTCTAGCTGTACCTTCTCTAAGACATATCTATTCTTTTGGAAGTTCATGGGTTATTCAGTAGTCTTCTTCAGTATCCCAATTCAAAGAGCAGATTCTTCTTCTGTCATCCTTATTCAACTGTACTGCTCTCACTCGGTAGCGCAGCAAGCAATTGAAAAGAGCATACCCTGAATCAAGAGCATGTTATGCCTCAAACTCACATCATTGCTCCTCAATAATTTGGCGAGGTCCCAGACTACAGACTTTCCCCAGTAAAATATGTCTCCTGATCTCTTGACTGCTAGTTTCAAGTGTATTGATTGTGGAGCCATGTAAGATGAAACCTGAGGAAGTTTCAATCTTTTCTACAAAAGCACAATGTCTATTGTTCCAAAAAGAATTTATTTTACTTGATGCTGTGATCTATATTGAAGGCTACAGTGTTTGATCTTCTGCAGCAAGTGCTTCAGATCCTCATCACTTTCAGCAAGCAAGGTTGTATCATCTGCATTATGCAGGTTATTGATGAGTCTTCCTATGATACAGATGCCCTATTTTTTTTCCATAGAGTTCTGTTGTTGTTGTTGTTATGTGCTGTCGAGTCGTTTGCGACTCATAGCGACCCTATGTACAACAGCCCTAAACCCTGCTCTATCCTGTGCTAATCTCATTGCCTCTGACAC
>NW_006399755.1:4007909-4010972 GCF_000299155.1 Elephantulus edwardii
TGACCTACAGCTGACCCTTCAGCATGTTTTCAGAGACTGTAAATCACACAGGAAGAGATTACCCATCTTTCTCTCATGAAGCAGCTGGTGGATTCAAACCACGTATATTTGTATTGCCACCTCTGTGTCTTACTACTAAGCCACCAGATGGGTAACATCATGACAGATGGAGAAAGGATTGAGACTGTCAACAACTTTATCTTACTTGTATTCACAATCAATACACTTGGTACTAGCAGTCAGTAGATATAGAGATGTATTGCACTAGGGAAGTCTGTAGTCAAGGATCTCTCCAAATTATTGAGGAATAATGAGTCGCACTGAGGACAAAAGGGTGCCTGATTCAGGCCATAGTATTTTTAGTCACTTGTCATGCCTCTGAGAGCTGGAAATAAGTAAGGAGGACTGAAGAATTGATGCCTTTGAATTGTGGTGTTGGAAAAGAATACTAAATATACCATGGACCACCAAAAGAAGAAACAGAAATGTCTTGGAGAAGGTGCAGCTAGAATGTTCCTTGGAAACAAGGATGATGAGGCTTCATATCACAAACTTAGGATATCTTCCTGGTAGATACTTGAAGAGGGACATCATGCTTGGGAAGGTGGTGATGGTGAAGAAAAGGGTCCTCAGTCAAGTGAACTGACAAGGTGACTGCATCAGTGAGTTTGAGTGTGTCAGAGATTGTTAAAATGGTACAGGATAGGAAGAGATTCAGATTGGTTGTTCATAGGTAGCTATTAGTTGTATTTGACTTGACAGGACCTCACAGCAAGCCACTAGCATTCCCTAGAGACCTCTATTAAGCAAAGCAATTCAACTAGCAATTAAAATTCTAATCACAAAGAAAATTGCAGGCCCAGATAGCTTTTTACTAAACATATAAAAAATATTAATCTTCTATAAATTCATTTAGAAAATAGTAAAACAGATTATTTTTCAACTGTTCAGTATTTCTCAACATATTAAAGTTACAGTGAAACACTGCAGAGAGAAATTAAAGCAGAGACAATGTGGATGGCACAGGATCTGGTAGTGCTTTGATCTGCTTTACAAATAGTCACTATGGGTTTGAATTGACTCAGTGGAACCCAATAGCAACAAAAATGATCAAATCAATAGCAACTGAATTAATAAAATACCCTTATGTACGCACACTATGTCATTAAGGATTTGGATTTTAAAAATGTTGATTGATCACAGTCAAGTAATAACATAAGTCACATACATCTTAGAGAAGACAGGGAAAACAAGACAACTTTTTGTTTGAATGGTGAAATAAGTCCAGAAAGGTCTTTTAGAGTGTACGGGGCTTGAGCTTAGTCTTTTAAATTAGTAAAATACAATAAGCAGAAGTGGGACAAAGTCAAGTTAAAAGTAGGCATGCCTGAATGTTCAGAGGCAAGCACAAGGAACATACATAAGATTGCTGACACCCTCTTATTCCTGTCTCTTTGGAACTCACTCATGGATACCCTTTAAATGAGTTTTATGAGGCTGTAAATCACATGGAAGTAGAGGGCTCATTTTTCTCCTGCAGGACAACTAAAATTAAGGTGCTTTGAAACCACCAGCCACTCTGCAAGAGAAAGATGGACAGTTTTCCCCGTAAAGTCTTACAGACTCCAAAACCAAATGGAGGGTTATTAAGAGTTTGAACTTAATTGACTCACTAAGAGGTGGTTTGATTTATTACCTTTAGAGAAAAGGAAACAGATAACAAGAGAAGAATGGAAGGGTAGATTTAGAGCAGAAGCACATAAGAATAAAGGCTTTATTTTTTTTGAATGTCAGTATTCAGACAGAGTGATGTACAATGAGTTGTGCTGCTAACCAATGAGTGTGCTTCTCTAGTGATCCCAATCCACCACCAACTTTGCTCGCGAAAGATGAGCAATCTCCTCTGATGCAATTTACAGTTGTGGAAAACCTACCAGAGGGTCCTAAGAGTCAGTTCCTACTTGAAGGTAATGAGAATATACAATATGTTTCGTGCCTAAGATAGGCATTTACTTCTCACTGAATATTCATGTGACTTCCTAGATTTCCGAATCCTCTAGATATTAGTGTTGTTTTGTGCCATGTAGTCAGGACCAATCCTTCTTGCTGACCCTACAGCAAGATTTTAAAGACAGTAGATTACAGGAGATTATTACAGGAGATTATCCATCTTTCTAATTAGCTAAAAAGTTTTGATTATGGATGTTTTTGTTATGTATTATTGAGCTGAATGCCTTTCGTAGTTGACCCTCCAGTTGAGTTTCAGAGGCTGTAAACTGTAAGAGAAGAGACTTCCTATCTTTATCCTGCATAACCGCTGCTGGAATGTCTGTGTTTAGAGACCTCTCTAAAGTGCTGAAATGCAAAGATGTCAGTCTGGAGACTAAGGTGCGCCTGATACATGCCATGGTCTTTGTAATCGCCTGCTATGCATCAGAGATCTGGACAATGACTAGGGATGATAGAAGGAGAATTGATGCCTTTGAGCTGTCATGTTGGAGAAGAGTATTGAATAAACCATGGACTGCTAGGAAAACAAACAGGTTTGTCCTGGAGAGGGTGAAGCTGGGCTGCTCCTTGGAGGCAAGGATTCTGAAGCTTCAGCTGACATATTTTGGACATGTTGCAAGGAGGGACCAGTCCTTGGAGAAGGACGTCATGTTTGGGAGGGTGGAGAGACAGCGCAGGAGAGGAGACCCTCGATGAGATGGATTGACTGGGTTAATGGAGGTAGGTGTTTCGGAGATGGTGAGATTGGCACAGGATAGGGAAGTTTAGGGCTCTTGTACATAGGGTCGCTACCAGTCACAGGTGACTTGATGGCACATAACAACAACAACTATGCACACACACACACACACACACACACACTCAACACATGCAGGGATATCTAATGTATCTAATATGTATCTAATGTATCTTAGTTATTGTTGATTGCCTTTGAGTCCAGTAAGACTCATAGTGACCCTATGATCAAAAGGCCTGAAGCCTCTCTACAATTATCAACATTTATCAAAGTTTATAGAGTTTCCAGAGACATGTTGTTTAGGAAGTGGATGCCAC
>NW_006399755.1:4019888-4021324 GCF_000299155.1 Elephantulus edwardii
AGCCTGGTTTAATCCTCTCTAGGATGAATCTGTTTGTTTTCTTGGCAGTCCATGGTACATTCAATACTCTTCTCCAGCACCACAGCTCAAAGGCGTCAATTCTCCTTGTCTCCTCCCTAGTCATTGTCCAACTCTCTGCTGCATTCAAGTGATTGCAAAAACCATGGCCTGTATCAGGCAGACCTTAGTCTCCAGAGAGACACCGTTCCTCTTGAGTACTTTAAGAGTTCTGCTTCTCAAATAATTTGCTCAGCGTACAGATTGAATAGGTATGGATAAAGGATACAATCCTAACACACACATTTTTTACTTTTAAACCACGTAGTATTCCCTTGTTCTGTTTTCAAAGCCACCTCTATGTTTAGGTATAGGTTTTGCATGAGCAAAATGAAGTCTTCTGAGAATCCCATAATTCTCAAGATTATTCATAGTTTATGATCCATACAGTCAAAGCTTTTGCATAGTCATAAAGCACAGATGTACATTCTTCTTGTATTCTTTGTCTTCAGCAATAGTCCATCTAATATCAGCCATGATATCTCTGGTGTCACAGCTTCTTCTAAATCCAGCTTTAATTTCAGGCCACTCTCAGTCTTTTGCTTGCATGTGATATTAAAGATATTCTTTTATAATTTCCACATTCTGTTGGATCAACTTTCTTGGGAATGGAAACAAGTCCAAGAAAATCAAAATACGATCTCAAGTCTTTACCACTTGAATTTAAAAATCAGCTTAAGAATATATATGAAGCATTGAACATCAATAATCAAAGACCAGATAACTGTGGGAAAACATCAAGAATATCTTCCATGAAGAGAGCAAAAAGTCTCTACAAAGATAGAGAAGGAAGAAAAAAACCTGCAAAAAAAGATGTCAGAAAAGATTTTGAAAATTGTAGTAGAGCATCAAGAAGCAAAAACAAAGGAAAGAGATATTGAAGTAAAGGAGCTGGACAGCAGATTTCAAAGATCAGCTCAAGAAAACAAAGAAAATATTATAATGAAATGTGTGGAGACCTAGAATTGGAGAACGAAAACGGAAGAACTTGCTCAACCCTTTAAAAGCTAAAGAAGTGAAAACAAATTCAATCTTGAGTTGCAATACTTAGAGATACTATGGGCAATATCTTGAATAATCCAAGAAGGATCAAAATAAGATAGAGGAAATACACAGCACTGTACCAAAAAGAATTGGCCCACACTGAAATATTTTAACTAAGAGTCATATGATCAAAAGTCAATGGAAATTAATGAAGAAGTTCAGTCTGTAATGAAGGAACTATAAAAATACAAGGCCCCAGGAATCAATAGGATACTTATTGATATGTTTCAAACCACAGGGGCAGCCCTGGGTGTGTTCACCAGTTTATGCCGGGAAATTTGGAGGGCAGCTGCCTGGCTGAACGACTAGAAGAGATACATATTTGTTCCTATTCC
>NW_006399755.1:4021424-4023426 GCF_000299155.1 Elephantulus edwardii
TGTGTGTGTGTGTGTGTGTGTGTGTGTGTGTGTGTGTGAGTGTATGTGTATCTTTCTATCTATCTACAAATGTTGTGGCTGTGTAAAGTTGAATTAGAACAGACTCAAAGCTGATCATCTTAGCAGGCTTTCAGAGCCAGTTAATCACACAAGAGGAGACTGCTCAGCTTTCTTCCACAGAGCTGTTTGTGAATTCCATTCACAAACTAATGGAAATCCTTACCACTATGCCACCAGACCTCTCTTATTTGGGTATATGATATCTCTACCTATGGCTACATCTAATTGCAGAGCAAAGAAAATGAATAAATTAAAAAGCAAAGCAAAACTTAGGAGAAAATTATTTACAAATTATATCACTGATTTTAAAAAACCTTATTTCTGTAACATATAAAGAGCTCAAACAAAACAGTAAAAAGAAGCACAAAAATTCAGCTGAAAAATCAAACAGACAATTACAGAAAATAAAATATATTCTCTCTTTTTTACACAGATAAACCCTCAAACAAATACAACTACAATAAGATAAAAGGTTTAAAATATTGGCCTAGTAAAACTAAAAGTTTTATTAAACCTCAGCTCTGGAAGATTGTTCCCTAGGAAAAAGAAATATTTAGTCAATAATTTCATTTTAAATTTGCAATTTATGTTCATAATAAGAAACTCTTAATCTCTTTTAATAATGTTTTAAAATTCTTTATAGAAAGTGCATCTCCTTTTGGTTTAGTTCAGGTATAATTATGCCCGTATACCTTCAACTTGGTATACTATTAGGTGAAAGGATAAGTATTAGGTTAAACCAAAACCAAACCCACTACCAATGAGTTGGGTCAGACCTTCCATCAGGGTTTTGAGGCTATACAATTTTATGAAAAGAGACAGCTTGTATTTCCCCCCACAAACATCTGGAGGCTTTGCACCACCATCTGCTGACTCAGCAGGCCAACATATGATGTACAATGGTATCAGGGATCCCTTAAGTATTAGATTATGAGAAGCTATCAAGAGTCGCGTACTATGTAACATCCATTTGGAAAATAATGGACCAATATGCATTCATGGTCTCATAACGTTCAGAGGAAAAAATACAGTTGAGAAATCCTAACTGGAAAAGGTCACAGTGAGTGCAACAGCTTCCCACAAATATATGCAGCACTTCATGTTTCTTTTCTATAAACAACTGCATGATCAGGCATATAATGATAATGATACGATAGATAGCTAGATAATAGAGTGATAAAGAGATAGATATTATAATATATGCCTTGATATTTATCATAAAGATCTATTTTGGGTTCCAGTCCTTATAAAATGAGTGAGTTTTTCTTTTGCTTTTCAAGGAGAGGAGCAAATGTGGGGGGGAGGGGGGAGGGGATTGTGCGGGGAGAAGGGTGCAACAATGAATGAATGGAATCCCAAAATCTCTGTAGATGTTCATTGAAATGAAAAATAAACAAACTAAATTTAAAATAAAATAAAATAAAAGACATCAAGCTTGAAAAAGGAGAGGGTCAGTGAAAGAGCAAAAGACCCTCTAAAAGATAAACTGACGCAGATGATAGCCTTCAACAATAGGCTACCATAGAGGACATTAAGATGGTGCAATATGGGGCAAGATTTCCATTTGTTGTCCAAAGGGTCATTATAAATTGTAGCCAACTCTACACAAACAGCAACATCTTACTTTCTTTTACATAAGTTTACCATACAGAAAGAAAGTGTATATTTCAACTTGTAGGCAATAGTATCCAATCTGGTATGTAACACATCTTTTCAATGTTACAGAATTCTCTGCTTATTTTTTTTTAAATATTACTATGACATGCACCATGGGTTCTAAATGCCACAAAACAAGTAACAGTTATATAGTGATAATAAGATACAAATATGTTGTTGTTGTTGTTCTGTGCCGTCGAGTCCCCTGCGACTCATACCGACCCTATATACAACAGCCCTAAACTCTGCTCTGTCCTGTGCCAATCGCACTGTCTCTGACACTCCC
>NW_006399755.1:4023560-4024529 GCF_000299155.1 Elephantulus edwardii
TCAGGGCTAGGGATTTTGACCATTTCTTCATGTGTTTGTTGGCCATCTGAATGTCTTCCTTGGTGAAACATTTTTAACTGTCAAGTTAATCAAAGCAACTTGCCCTCCAGAATCCAACTGCTCAAGCAATATGGAGGTCCATATTTGTTATCATTCCCTAGAAAGGTGATCCAGCTGAATATGGACACTATAAAATAATATCATTAATAATACATGTAAGCAGAATTTTGAAGATCATTAAAAAACAGGTAGAATAAAATATAGATATGGAACTGACAGAAATACAAGCAATATTTAGGAGAGGTCATGGCACCAGGGATATATATCATTACAGATGTCAGATGGATCCTGATTGAAAGTAAAGAATAAAGATTTATTGACTATGTAAAGGCATCTGACTGTGTGGATCATAATAAATTGTGCTGACGTTGAGAGGAATGACATTAATTGTGCTCATGTGGAACCTATACGTGGACCAGGACGCTGTTGTGAGAAGAGACAAGGGGGAAACGGAATAGTTTAAAATTTAGAAGGGAGTGTATCAGGGTTGTATTCTCTCTCCATACCTATTCAATCTGTGTGCTGAGCAAATTATCAGAGAAGCTGGATGCTATGAAAAGGAATATAACATTGGGATTGGAGGGAGACTCATAACCTGCATTATGTAGACTACGCAACCTTTCCAGCTGAGAATAAGAAGCACTTGAATCACTTCTTGCAGAAGATCAAGGAATCGGTATGGCCTTTGGTATGAATTGCATCTTAATGTAAAAAAAACCATAGATTCTTACCACTTGACTGATAGGCAACATCATGGATGGATGGAGAGGAGAATGAAACTGTCAATAGTTTCATCTTCCTTGGATCCACAATTAACACCCTTGGTACCAGCAGTCAGGAAATAAGGAGATGCATTACAATGGGGAAATCAGCAGTTAGGAACTTGTCCATAATATTAAGAAGTAATGA
>NW_006399755.1:4024629-4026529 GCF_000299155.1 Elephantulus edwardii
TCATGGATGGATGGAGAGGAGAATGAAACTGTCAATAGTTTCATCTTCCTTGGATCCACAATTAACACCCTTGGTACCAGCAGTCAGGAAATAAGGAGATGCATTACACTGGGGAAATCAGCAGTTAGGAACTTGTCCATAATATTAAGAAGTAATGATATCAGTTTGGGGACTAAGGTGCATCTGACTCAGGTCATAGTCTTTCTAAACACTTGCTATGCATCTGAGAGCTGTACAATGAATAAGGATGACTAAAAAAAGAATTGATGACTTTGAACCGTGGTGCTGGAGAAGAGCACTGGATGGCTAAGAGAACAAAGAGATATGTCTTGGAGAGGATACAGCCAGATTACTCTTTGGAGGCAAGAATGATGAGTCTTTGCCAAAAAATCTTTGGGCATGTTGCTAAAAGGGGGCTATTCCTTAGTTAGGGACATGATGCTAGGAAGAGTAAAGGATTGGCAGAGGAGAGGAAGACCCTCAACCAGGTGGACTGACATGGTGACTGCCGCAATGATCTCTTGTGTTTCGGAAAGTCTGAGTATGGCACAGGATAGAACAGGGTTCAGATCTTTTGCTATTCGGTTTGTTATGAGTCATACAACCACCATGTATTACATAAGAATACACATATAAGAACATGCAACAAATTTATCCCATTGATTGCCTCTAGGGAAGGGAATTGGATCTATACATGACAAAAGAGTATGAAAACTTAGTTTTACTTTTATGCCATCTGAATTTTGTTCAGTAAACATTTTTAATTCATTTTAAAACTGTATATAGTAAACAAATTCAAGCCACAAGTGGCAATACTTAAGGATGCTTGTGTAGAGTGTTAAGTGATCCAAGAAACATTAAAAAAAGATGAAAGGAGTATACAGGGTCACTGTACCAGAAGGAATTGGCTAATAGAAGAATTTAATGAAATAACGTATGAGCAAGATCCTGTGGTGATAAAGGAGGAAGTTCAAGTTACTCTGAAAGAACTGGCAGAAAACAAGGCTCCAGGAGTTGACAGCATACCAGCTGACATATTTCAACAAACAGACACTACCCTGGATGTGCTCACTAAGTTGTGCCAAAAAATCTGGAGGACAACCAGCTGGCCAACTGACTGGAAGAGATCGGTGTTTGTTCCCATTTTAAAGAAAGGTGACACAATAGAGTGTGGAAATTATCGAACAATATCATTACTATCACAGGCAAGCAAGATTCTGCTGAAAATTATCCAAAAATGACTGGAGCAACACATCAACAGAGAACTGTCAGATGTGCAGGCTGGGTTTGGAAAAGGTCGTGGTACTAGGGATATTACAGCTAATGTTATATAGATCTTGGCAAAAAAGCAGAGTACCAAAGGAATGTCTAACTATGCTTCACTGACGATGCAAAGGCTTTTGACTGTGTGGATCACAAGCTGTGGCTGACTCTGAGAAGAATGGTAATCCCAGACCATTTGATTGTACTTAAGTGGAACCTATGCTTAGACCAAGAGGCAGTCATCAGAACAGAGCAAGGAGACACTGCATGGTTCAAAGTAAGGAAGAGGGTCCACCAGAGTTGTATTCTGTCTACATACCTTTTAAATCTCTATGCAGAACAGATCAACTGTGATGCTGGGCTGTATGGGGAGGAATGTGGCACCAGGACTGGTGGAAGATTCATCAACAACCTGTGTTATGCAGATGACATAACCCTTCTTGCTGAAACTGAGGAGGACCTGGAGCGCTTGCTGCAGAAGATCAAGGAATATAACCTTCAATACAAACTAAAGTTCAACATCAAGAAAACAAAGATTCACTGGGTCAACTGGCAGCATCAGTATGGATGGTGAAGAGACTGAGATAGTTAACAGTTGTAGTTTGCTTGGCTCTACAGTCAGCACTCTTGGTAACAG
>NW_006399755.1:4027144-4033429 GCF_000299155.1 Elephantulus edwardii
GGAGGATAGAAGGAGAATTTATGCCTTTGCGCTGTGGTGTTGGAGAAGAGTATTGAATATACCAAGGACTACTAAGACAACGAACAGGTTCATCCTCGAGAAGGTTAAACCAGGCTGCTCCTTGGAGACAAAGATTTTGAAGCTCTGTCTGACATACTTTGGACATGTTGCAAGGAGGGACCAGTCCTTAGAGAAGGATGTCATGCTTGGGAGGGTAGAGGGACAGTGCAGGAGAGGAAGACCTTCTATAAGGTGCATTGAACATAACAACAACAACAACAACATTGGTCTAAAAAAGTTGGTTGTGTTTTTTTTCCTGAGTGACACTTAAAAATCATGTAGCGTGCCAGTAGCATTTTAGAAACACTGCCACAGGCAACAGAAAACCATTGAATTTGCAGAAGAAAGAAATAACATACTCAGAGTAGAGATTTGGGATCTCTTTCATTTTTTTTTAGTGTTCTTTTTTGGAGATGATAGGTGACTTCTTTTACTGTATATCCAACCCTGAAATGCAATTGCTTGATAGCATGATAAGCAAGAGAAAATAAGTTTTAGAATGCATTCTGAGAGAGAGAGGGGAAAAAAACCAAAACACAGAGAGAAACAAAGACACAAACACACTTCTTGTTAGCAACAAGATGTCTATACTTTACTACCTCTGTAAATATGTCACAGTTCTGGTGAGATCACAGTGTAGTGTTTGCTTTCTCCTACTCCAACTCAAATCTCCCAGTATAGCTCAGCCAAAAGACAGAAGTGACTTCATATTCCTCAGAGAGACACCCTCAATGGAGGCTCTCCCAAGATCTCTCATGCATGTCCCTTTTCTGCTCTTTCATGGAGTCACTCTAACTTTTGTTCTCACTGCATTAGGGAAGAAGCTGTCACACATGTAAATAAGAGAATTTTTTTATCAATTCTACAGGGAGTATGTGTTAGAACCCAGCTATGGCCTTAAACACTACAATATACTCCTACAGGAAATGTTGGCATTCTCTTGTATAGCAGTAACATTATAAATCAGTTTCATGATGTTAGAAGCTAAGGTGGCAAAGCTTCATCTCTCATGCATTGGACATGCTGCTATGAGAAGCTGTTCTTGGATAGGGATATAATTCTTGGAAAGGCGAAGGGTCAGTTAAAGAAAGGAAGACTCCCAATGAGATGGACTGATATGGTGACCGCAGCAATGGGCTCAAGTGGTTCAGAGATGGTGAGGACGGCACAGGGTAGGACAGAGCTCAGGTCTGGTCTGTTGTTCATAGAGCTGTTTTAAGTGGTACTTGATTCAAAGGCACCCAAAACTCAAATCAACTAACAACAACAACAAACTGTGCAAGTCTGGTGTTTCACCCATAGCTTTTATTCTACCAGACAATAACAGGTGTTGAGGCAAAAATGGTGTCAGTTATCAAATGTGTTTTGCAAACACTGGATTAAACGCATGGGCCTATTGTTATTACCACCTCATTTCATTACCACCTCAGTACCTTTAAAATGCTCATTGACTTTTTTCTTTCCCAAAGAAGAGGAGTAAATAGAAAGTACTCCTTATAATAATCAATAGCTCTTATACTCATATTTGATATCAAGCAATTTGGGAAATAATCCCCTAAAAAACGAGGTAAGTTTTTAAAAATAAAACCCAAAATATGCACATTGAAGTATACGCATTCTCACTTTTCTCAGAAACCTAGTACTAAATAATTACTTAGCATATATTTATGAGATAAAAATTAGTATATAGGAGCCACATTGAGTACACTAAGAATTCTTCACCTAAGTGATTCATGCTAAGAGTCAAAAAATACATATAGAGCTCTTACTGCATTCCTTTGATGTTGTTGTTTAGAAAGCCCTGGTGTCCTATGCACTATGGTAAGCATTGACAAGACATTAAACAAAATAGACATTAACTCTGCAAATACTTTATGCCTTTGCAAAAAATTTGGATAGTGAATTAATTAATCATTTCAATTAAATGATTGCAAGGTGGCAAAATTCTGCAATAGAAAACCATAAAATATCATGAAACCACAAAATGAATTGCTAACTTTGGAGGATAGAGAATTCTTCAGAAGCAGTCATGCTAAGCTGACACTTGACAAATTAATTTAAGTTTGCTTGGAAGGGAAAGAACAGCTTCAGCAGAGAGAACTGCATTTGGGAAGACTCCATGAAAAGAGAGAATATGGCACATTCAACAAGCTAGAACGAGTCCAATATGGATGGACTACAGAGTGAAAGACAAAAATAATACAACATGTAAAATAAAGTTGGCAATGCCTAGTCCACTCTTTGGGAGAGGAATGGTGTTCCATGATACAAGAAAGGAAAACAGAAATGAGAACCATCGTGTGTCCTTAGGAAACTCTAGAGGCTATTGTAAAAGTGTAGATGAAGAAAGAAAGAAATTAACTTCTACTGAGTTTAACAAAGGTCAGCTCTGGCACTAAATGCTTTGAACACATTAATTTAATTCTTATAATGATCTTTTAATGACCCATTTTATAGACGGAAATGTACAAGAAAACTATTAGGATGATGACTTTCTCAAAATTATATAACTAGTTAGTAGGAGAGTCAGTATTCCACTTTCAAATCAATACTTGTAAAATGCACTTCTTCGAACAAAAGTCAAGAGCTTGAGAGAGAATTCAGGGGAAAGATGAAGAAGGGTAACTTTAAGAAATACTGGCGAGGGCCTGTGCACTGAGGACCAATCCCCAGAAAATGAGGGGTCTTTCTGCTTCTAGGAGGATGAGATATTCTGGAAACGGGGAAAAAAGAAAAGAAAAAAAAAAATCAAAACTACCTGGCGCTGGGAATGGAAAACACTTTTTGTAGTGTGTGGTTGTTTGACTAGAGTGTTCCTTTGGCCTGTGGGAGGCAAACCATTTTAAATGGTTGCTATTAGCCTTATGTATCCCAGATGTTATCTGGGGCATTCTTAATCTTTAGAAATCTGTAAACTTGATACTATACCACCGTTTCCTCTTATCTCACATCCAGATTCAGACTGTGTTAGCTGCTTTCAAGTCAACTCCAATTCATAGCAACCCTGTTAACTTTATGCTACACCACTGTCATGATCTCTACCTTACTCAAGGCGTCATCATCAGGTGAAACTTTGTTGGTAAAACTAGCTTTTGTCACATAATTTGTGTAACATATTCAGGAGGGACTAATCTTTGGAAAAAGACACATAATAGGAAAAATCCTTAAAAGTAATTTGACACAGTGATTGCAACAGTGGGCTTTAACAAACTTCATGCTACCTAAATTTAAAGTTTCTCCTCTAATTTCCAAAATTTTTCAGAGGCTTTCATCCTCAAGTTTCTCATTCCTTCTCTCTCTCTCTCTCTCTCTCTCTCTCTCTCTCACACACACACACATACACACACACACCTCCCACACTTCATACTTCAATTAGTATGAATTGAAGTATGAATTCATGAATTCATCCCGATAAAATATCTGGGAGTCACTAGAGACAGTCATGTCCACAGTGAAATACCTTTCTTCACCCCACTAGCTCCACCTGCCCTCTCTCCTACATTCTATTCTGTGTACTTTTTCTGAAATAAAAAAGCAATTTTGTGGTATATTCTCAGGCATACTATATACTCTTTTTAGTTCCATTCTCTATATCAAGATGTTTACCAAAGTATGTTTTCCAAACGCACCAATTTCAAGGAAACTAATTCAAGTGAAGGAAATTTTTTTCTATTTCTAACAGTTACTATTATGATTATAACTATAAATAACAACACTATTATTTATTAATGACATGTACACAATATGCCAAATATTTCATAAACATCTTATTTCATTTTCACAAGTAACCTATGACAAAAGTATTCTTTTACCTCTACTTTATCTATTAGAAAATTGAAAATCAATAAAGATTCATCAATGACTCGTCAAGGTCACAAAGCTATAGGTGAAGAAGCCTGTATTTTAACTGGAGATGCACTGGCCCTGCATCATCCATCAGAGTACCATGCCTCTCAGCTTTTTTTAGAGAATCTCAAATTGTGAGAGGACATTCAAGGGCAAAATAAGAGATGCTGAAGCTCTACCCAAGCAAGGGTACAGGCTGCAGGTCTACGCAGGACCAGCAGTATTCCAAAAATCTTTTGTTAAGTTCTTAGGTTGGAATGATTGATCTCCTGTGTGACAGTTTCCTAAATTGCATGTCACCAGCTGAAATGTATAGTTTGATGGGTCCACAGAACAGAGGATTGGGACTCGGGGAGAGGAGAAAAATCATTCAAAGAAGCACAAAATTTAATTAAGAAAAACATTAGATCAATTAAGACTAAATGGTGGTATAAAACATTAAGGTAAAACATGTATTAGTGTGACATTTGCATTTTTATGAAGTATGAATCACAAAGAAATAATATATGCAGCTAAATTTCAGTTAACTCCCTTTTAAAAGTCTTGTTACCATGGCAATGCCAAGAATGAGTCTTCACAGGATGTAAGATATGGATTTTTTGATTTCTTAAAAGCAGTTTAAATAAAAACTACCTACAGGATGGCCTCTTTTCATTTCTCTTATATGACCAAGGGCCACTAAAAATAAGAATAACTTAGACATCCATTCCAAAAATTACACAGAAGAAAAAGCACTTAAAGATGAACTAGAGTTTTCTGATTCATTTAGTTTTTAACTTATTTTTGAGTCTCTGTTATATTTTTAATAGTTTTATTCAACAAGCTAGGCATAGGAAAACATTCTAACTGTGAGGAAACAAAGGGTACTACTGTCTTCTTGGCATTCTCTATAATCTTACCTCTGCAGGTTCAATTAGGGAAGTTTTTAATAACAGTTACTCTGATTATTGAGATCAGTTAAAATTTCACTATAAAGGCTATCTTTGACACCAGCAGCTAAATGGTTTTTGCCTTCCAAATTCTAGATCTAAGAAAAGTTGTCCTAGTCTCTAATGAGTAATAGGGGATTGAGGTTTCTAGGCTACAAAAATCCTGTTGTGGCAAAAAAGGCAGGAACCTAACTCTGAAATCAATACCATATTACTCTCTCCACAGGCGAGAGCTGCTGGGTCAGGGGAATCATGAAAAATTCATAGCAGAGGTGGCCAAGTCATCCATAAGATAGAGAAAATGATGCTATATCTAAAGATCCCCTGAGCAATCGAAAGCACTTTATAGATTTCACTGTGGATAAGTGCCGGTGTGTTTCATCTGGGTGCCTTAATGCTGCTGTGATCTTATTTTTGACAGTCAATGAGGATGTTTTGATCTATATTTACAGGGTCCTATTTAGGTTAGTTCTTAACCTTTTTACTGCACTTGGAAGGTAACAGTGATGGACACACGGCCTGAAGTTGCCACAATCTCCTGACTCTCCTTGACTGTACCGGGCCTAAATCAGTCTATGTCCCCATTTCTCAGAAGAAAAAACCCTTAGTTTCTTTTACAAGCTCATTTACGTCTTATAACAATTCTGTAAATTATTATTATTTTCACGTTGGGAAACAAAATTCAAATACATCAAGTAACATATCCAAGACTACACAGAAAGATTAGCAATCCAAAATCAGGCACCAATGTTTTTTTAACCAAAAGATTCTAAGAACATGGAAAACAAGTTTAATTTACCTCAAAGAGGTAAATTTTTCTTTACATTATTTTACTTGAGAAAAATCTAACTGTAACTAGTCAATCTGCTATATTATCTGGCATCCCAGCAGACACCATTTTGAACAATCCTGGATTATTTTGTCTAGCCTTTCCTATCCTCCACTGTAAACTGTCTCCCTCTCTGCTTCCTACACAAAACTCAAATTTGTCAGCCTGAGATCTTGGAATACTTCAAAATCTCATACAGAGAATAAGTCTCCCTTGATATTCATAAAAACAATATTTTTTATGAGACAATTACAAACTTTCTTTACTATGTCAACATAAATATGCCTTTGATAACCTTCACTCCTGCCAGAGAAATGATGGTTGATTGTATTACAGTGGACCAGGTTGCCTGGCTGCCCTTCTTCTTCCAAACCATCTGATATCCAGGAACCAGTTGTACTTTGTCACACTATTGTTCTGTTGTTCAATGACTGTCCTTTAGGACAAAGGAAAAACTTCTCTACCTGAACCCAAGGCCTCAATCTCCCTTCACAATTTTATATTTTACTGTTTTGTTAAAAATTATTCCTTTAGATCACTATATAGTCTCCAAAATGACCTCTACCTGTTGGTCAATACTGTTTTGCATATGTTCATTCTCCTTGCTTGGGGCTTTTGTCA
>NW_006399755.1:4034895-4036496 GCF_000299155.1 Elephantulus edwardii
AGATTAATCAGAACTGGCTTTGACAAGCACTGTGGCAACTGGACAATTAAAACAGACATTCAAGGGGGGGAAAAAAAGAAGAACGAACTGGGGAGGAGAGTAGAGAAAAGAGTGCAACAATGAATGAATGAAAACCCAAGATCTCTGTAAATGTTCATGAAAACTAATAAAATGTAATAATAATAATAAAAATAAGAAGGGATTTTTCTGGACTTCCTAGTAATGGTAATTATTGCTTCTCCTGCAAGTCTATCCCTAATTACACTCTGCATTAAATACAATCTACTTTTCAGTATATATCTTTATTTCACAGCAAGACTGCCATTTCATGAAGGTAATATCACTTTGGTCTCACTCAGCTGGAAGGTGAAAAAAACTGCCAGGCTTACCAAACTGTGTCTGGTAAGTTTACACTCCAATTTCAGCTAGTTAGACTCTTACCGCTCAATTGATATTTCTCTTTTCTAAACTCTGTTGTTACTTCTGGAATTTAGCATTTTAAAATTAATTTTTTAAGAAGTTGGTTTTATTTGTAAACAGAAAACCTATTTAACCAGCAATCTCCAGAACCGTCTTAAAGAGAACAAATAGTCTACGTGGTTGACTTATAAGTAAGAGTAACCCTCAATAGTTTATAAATATCTGTATTAGATTCATTTATACATTCAGTAATTATTTACCAAATACTTTCAATTATCATATCAAATAAAATAGTAGAGCTTGTCATCAACAGAACAGTAGGGATTAACCAGGTAGAGAAAGAAAAGGGAAGAAAGCAACATAAGGGAAGGTCTGGAGATCTTTTTAATGAATTCTTCACATTTCTTAAATATTTTTAAAAAATTCTTCTTTACTTATGAACTTTCCCACCTGATTCTGATTTTTTTTGTTTTACTTCCATAATAAAATACATAAATTAAAATGCCACTGGCATTAGAACTTGCTCATTTATGAATAGCCTTTCTATAAACATTTAGTGATTTTTATAATGAAGGGGGGAAATAGCCTAGAGAGCATAAGGAAGGAGTTAGGTAAGCACTAATGTCCACTTGAGAAAGTCATCAGGCCCATTCAGGCCTCAACCCACTGTGGTACATTTAAGAGGCTTAATCCTACAAATTACCTTAAAATACCCAGTCAATGACACCACCACGGAAGACGACATTATAGCACACAAAGGGAACCAAGCAGAGAGAACAAAGGAGATTTTCACACTGAACATTACTGAGATGCTGTCTTTTAACATCTGTTTGGCAATGACCTGGACAAACTCCAAAGCCAGTGATTATCCTAATCATCACAAAATGCATCTAGTGGTCTGAAAAAGAACTATAAAAAATAGTCTTCTTTTGTGTCTCTATCTAGTAATAATAATGGTAATGACAATAATAAAATGAATTACCATTTCTTGAACATTTATAATAGGATAAATTCTTTATAATACACCTTTAATTCTCACAATTCTACAAAATATTCTTGCCTGCCCATCTCCTACCATCACAGCCGCTGTACAGATAAGGAATCTGAATTTTTAAAAGGAAAGTTTAAAAGTATTATATTTTAGGGCATTATTTTTATCGTAGGAGTATGCAATGAGGGTT
>NW_006399755.1:4040126-4041264 GCF_000299155.1 Elephantulus edwardii
AGAAAAAAACATTTTAAAAAATTATTTTCATTATTATTTTCATGAACATTTACAGAGAAGTTGGATTTTCATTCATTCATTGCTACACATTTTAGCCCCTCTAACTCCCTTCCTTTTTCCTCAGTTCCATTTTTTAAAAATATTTATTCACTGTTTCACAATTACCTACCTCTCCCCTCTCTTGCCACCAATCTTATTTACAATGATATACCTCTTATTCTTAGATGTTTTCATATGTAAAATGCCTAATAATATATTCCTTTTAGAAGTTCTTTCTTTCATTTGTTCTAAAGCATTGGTCATCCACTATTCTATTCTACTCACAACCTCCCATGTCAGTCAGACTTACTTTATAACAGTGGTGCTATCCAAGTTCATAGGGTTTTCAGAGGCATATTATTTAGAAAGTGGATGCCACTCCTTCTTCCAAACCTGTCACAGTAGGTTATTGTTTTTATGTGCCATTGAGTCACCTGCGATATAGCAATCCTATGTACAGCAGCTCTGAACCCTTCCCTGTCCTAAGCTATTAATGTGGAGAGGTCCCTGACTACAGACTTTCCCAGTGCGGTATATTTCCTGATCTCCTGCTTGCTGGTGCCAAGGGTACTGACTGTGGATCCAAGTAAGACGAAGTCATTGACAGTCTCAATTCTTTCTCTGTTCATCATAATATTGCCTACCAGGCCAGTAGTGAAGATTTTTGTTTCCTTAATGTTGAGGTGGATTGCATTTTTCTGATTATTAATAGATGTTTGCTCTTCTTCCTTATTTGAAAACTTTGCTCAATCCACATTGTTACGGTCAATTCTACTTAGAGAAGGCAGCTCTTTGCCAGTAACATTTGGAGTTACTTCCACCCTGAGAGGCACATCGTCTGGCACTATATCCAACAGTATTGTTGTTGTGTATTGTTGAGTTGGAACCAATCTGTAGTTGACACTCCAGCAGGTTTTCAGAGGCAGTAGACTGTGTTGGAGGCGATTGTCCATCTTTCTCCTGTGGAGCAGCTAGTGGCCTCAAACTGTGTCCCTTCAGGATTGCAGCATAGCTTCTTGCCACTAGGCCACCAGAGCTCCCTTATCTAACAGCATACTCCTGTTATTCACAGGGTTTTAAAAGGTCTATTATTTTAGAA
>NW_006399755.1:4041569-4053782 GCF_000299155.1 Elephantulus edwardii
TCTACTGAGCTTGCTTTCCTAAGAAGCTCTGGTCACAGCTCCACCAGAGTCTGCCAGAAGTGATAAATACCCAAACTCCTGGTGTTTGGAAATGTGTTACATTTTCCCCTTTAAGAATGGTGGCTTTTTATTTGTTTGATCACTAACAGAGTATGAGATTGATATAATTTTGAATATTAAAATATTAATAGTATGACTATCTCTCATATTTACAAGTTTCTCTTACTCAAGATATTGATACCAAGTTTGCACCAAAGAGCAGGGTTACAAAGAATTTTCCTTGAAAAATCCAATTCATTTACATGCTTATTATAATCTGACAAGCTTCAAATATAGTGTTCACAAAAACACACTGAAATTTTTTTTATAGAATATGTATACTGTCAACTGACTAGGTTGTGAGCTGTATAGCTTATACAGCTTTAGAGACAAATACAATGATTAATGGTAGAAGCTTTGCCACAGGACAGACTTACATAATAGTTTTGTTTCTATTCCTTGTTTAACTATAAACTTGTGTGCAAGTTATCCTGGAGATCATAGATACCTTACCACTGCAAATGGTCTTGGCGGGTAAAGAGTTGTGCTGTCAAACCACATGCAGAGGGTTCAAATCCACCAGCTACTCAATGGGAGAAAGATGGGCAATCTCCTCTTATGCGACGCAAAGCCTTATTTTTTTGGAGGATAATCTATGGGTTGGTTTTGACTTGATGGCACTGAATTTTTGGGTTGAGAAAGCATGTTTGTAGTGTACAGTATTAAAAGCCCTTAGTACAGTAACATTCTCATCATAGAAATTTGACGAGTTGTTCTTCAACATTTTCATAATTTCTAACACTAAGTAAATATATATAGAATATTACCTTTTCAAGTGAAAACAAGTTCTAACTATAAGGTCCTTGCATGCATTAAATGAAAAGAACTTTTATTAACTTAGCACCCTCACATAATAAATACACTAATATGTTAGCACATATCCTTTAAACCTAAAACAGACATTAAAGCTGAAAGAGAACTCAAAAGGCAAATCAGTGGGTTCATGGTTGCAACAGGCAGTTGTTGTTAGATGCCATGAAGTTGACTGTGTTTCACAGAGAACTTACACACAACAGAATAAAATCTTGCCTAAACTTGTGCCATTTCATAACAGCTCCTGTGCTCAAATCCATTGTTGTCAAAACCTCCTACTGGGCATCTTCCTATGCTTTTTAACCCTGCACTTTTCAAAACATAGTGTCCCTTTTCCAGGAGTCCCTCCCAAAGATGTCCAAAGGCTGTGAGACAAAGTCTCACCATTCTCATCTCTATGAAGCTCCCTGGCTTCCAAAACAGATTTGTGTGGCTAAATGCTGTTATCGTTATTGTTAGGTGCTATCAAATTAATTATGATTAATAATGACCCTATGAACAATAGATCTGAACCTTGCCCTATAATGTGGCACGATAAAATCTATACGGTTATATTTTGAATCAATATCTTTAATATGTGTTGTTGTCATGTAATATTCAGAAGCAACTCAAAGCTGACCCTCCAGCTTATTTTTCAGAGGTAGTAAATCCCACAGGAAGCAATTGTCCATCTTTCTCCCATGGAACAACTGAGGAATTGGATTGGCAGTGCATGTCCTTAATAGTGGACCACCAGAGCTCCCTCCCTCTTTTGATACAAATTGAGAATACAAAAGTGATCAGAAATTGAAGTAGAAACAAAAAAAGAAGAGCAAGGAAAAATGTCATGTCCTCTGGACCCACGTTATCTGCACTGAAAACTTCCTAGATCCAGGGGAGAACTGATGTCAAGACACATGGAGTTCTCCAATGAATTTTACATCTACAGATAGAGAAAAGGACAAGGACTTTTGAGATAGAACAAGCATTCCCCTAGAAATGGCACTGTAAATCCAGACATGGAGTCACCTAAACTGTGAAAGAATCAATTTTTGTTTGCTAAAGCCATCCACTTGTGGTCTCTTATTACAACAGTACAGTAGATAACAAAGGAGAACTCATAAAGTGAACAAATCAGGCCTAGATTGCACTGCTCTAGGCTTTTCTCTATGTGAAATAAATGTAAATCATTGTTGTTAAGAAGCTATTGTTTGGAATTCATGTTATATGAAGGCAAGTCTATTCTTAATAAATTTGACTTTAATCTTAACACTAGAAAAATAAAATTGCTTTCTTCCATTAATTTTTTTCCACAGAAAGAAACTCTCATCTGACTTTTGCTTTTGTGCTCTAGTTTCCTATGCTCACAGAGCAATGGCCTGATGGATTTAGTTGAGTTCTAACCTTTTCCCTACAAAATTAAATCTTTTAGTAACATCTAGCATCTAATTCACCATTTTTTCACTCTTTCAACTGTTTACTTCTCATCTATTCTCTACCTTATACCATGGTGTATAGGCCATTTAACTTTATTTTAAAAATATTTCCGATTCTTCGCTAATTCTACCTTATCATGAACATCTCAGCTTAAACAGTTGCGTGTCAATGAAGTCAGAAAGACCTGATTGCTAATCTTAATTCTAGAAATATTAACTTTATGACTTCTACTTTTACATTTGAAAATGAAAAAATGTTTGCTTTCAAGATAGTAATTTCTGTAAAGCATATAAATCATTTAGTATAGTAATTGGCATGTTGTTGTGGTTATGTGCCGTCGAGTTGCTTGCAACTCATAGCGACCCTATCTACAACAGCCCTAAACCCTGCTCTATCCTGTGCCAATCACATTGCCTCTGACACACCCATCCTGATTACCCCAGTCACTGAATCAATCCACCTCATAGAGGGTCTTTCCCCTCCTGTGCTGTCCCTCTACCCTACCAAGCATGATGTCCCTCTCCAAGGACCTCACCCTCCTTTACAACATGTCCAAAGTATGTCAAACGAAGCCCCATAATCCTTGCCTCCAAGGAGCAGTCTGGTATAACCCTCTTCAGGATGAATCTGTTTGTTTTCTTGGCAGTCCATGATACATTCAATACTCTTCTCCAACTTCACAGCTCAAAGACCTCAATTCTCCTTCTCTTCGCCAACTCTCTGATGCATAACAAGTGATTGCAAAGACCATAGCCTGTATCAGATACACCTTAGTCTCCAACATGACACCATTGCTCTCCAGTACCCCGGAGAGGTCCCTAACAGCCGACATTTCCATCACAATACATTTTTTGATTTCCTGGCTACTGGTGTCAAGAGTGTTGACTGTGGAGCCAAGCAGACTAAAGTTGATAACAATCTCAATCTCTTCGCCATCCATCCTGATGCTGCCAGTTGGTCTAGTGGTGAGAATCTTTGTCATCTTGACATTGAGCCTCAATCCATACTGAAGGCTACAGTCCTTGGCCCTCTACAGCAGGTGCTTCAGGTCCTCCTCAGTTTCAGCAAGCAGGGTTGTGTCATCTCCATAATGCAGATTGTTAATAGATCTTCCACCAATCCTGATGCCACACTTCTCCTCATAGAGCCCAGTCTCTCGGATAATCTGTTCTGCACACAGGTTGAAAAGGTATGGAGATAGGACACATCCCTGGTATACACTCTTCCTAATTTTGAACCATGCAGTATTTCCCTGCTCTGTTCTGAAAACTGCCTCTTGGTCCAAGTATAGGTTTCATATTAGAATGATCAAGTGTTCTGGGATTCCCATTCTTCTCAGAGTCAGTCACAGTTTGTTATGATGCACACAGTCAAAGGCCTTTGTATAATCAATGAAACACAGATAGACATTCTTCTGGTATTCCCTGCTTTCAGCTAAGATCCATCTAACATCAGCTTCAATATCCTTAGTACCACGACCCCTTCTAAACCCAGCCTGGGCTTCTGGCAGTTCTCTGCTGATGTGCTGTTCCAGTCATTTTTGGATAATCTTCAGTAGAATCTTGCTTGCACATGAAATCAATGATATTGTTCTGTAGTTTCCACACTCTGCTGGGTCACCCTTCTTTGGAACAAACATAGACCTCTTCCAGTCAGGTGGCCAAGTGGTTGTTCTCCAGATTTCCTGGCACAACTTGGTGAGCACATCCAGGGCAGCATCTGTTAGCTGAAAGACATCAATTGGTATGCCGTCTATTCCTGGGGACTTATTTTCTATTTCCTTCAAAGCACCTTGAACTTCTTCTTTCATCGCCATAGGCTCTTGCTCATATGTTATTTCATTAAATTCTTCCGTGTCTGACAATTCCTTTTGATACAGTGACTCAGTATATTCTTTCCATATTCTTTTAATACCTCCTGGATCATTTCATATTCTGCCTAAAGCATTCTTGATTATAGCAACTCTAGATTTCAATTTGTTCTTCAGTTCCTTGAGCTTTAGAAATGCTAAGCGTGTTCGGCCCTTTTGACTTTCCGACTCTAGCTCCTCGCACATTTCATTGTAATATTTTGCTTTGTCATCCTGTCCTGCCTTTTGGAATCTTCTGTTCAGCTCTTTAGTATATTGAATTCTTCCTTGTCTTTGGCTTCTCTGTGCTCCAGCACAATCTTCAGAGTTTTTTCTGAGATCCATTTTGGTCTTTTTTCCCCCTCTTCTATCTTTGTAATGACTGTTTGCACTTTTCCTGGATGATACATTTGACATCCTCCCACAACTCATTAGGTCTTCGCTCATTAGTGTTCAAGGCCTCAAACCTGTTCCTCAGATGGTTCTGAAATTCAGATGGGATGATCTCAAAGTCATATTTTGGCTCCTGTGGATTCAGTTCTATTTACCCCAGCTTCGGCTTGAACTTGCATATGAGTCGTTGGTGGTCTATTCCACAATCAGCTCCTGGCCTAGTTTTCACAGCTGATACTGAGATTCTCCAGTGTTTTTTTCCGCAGAGGTAATCAATCTGATTCCTATGCATACCATAAGGTGAAATCCATGTGTATAACCCGTGTTTATGTTTCTTATAAAACGTATTTGCAATGAATAAGTTATTGATTGTGCAAAATTCATTCTATCTCCAGTTTCATTTCTGTCACCAAGCCCATGTTTTCCAACTACTGATTCTTCTTCTCTGTTCCCAACTTTTGCATTCAAGTCACCCATTATTATCAATGCATCTTGATTTCATGTTCAATTGATCTCCAACTGTAAAAGTTGGTAGAAATAATCTATTTCTTCTTCTTTGGCTCTGGTTGTTGGTGCATATATCTGAATGATAGTGGTATTCACTGGACTTCTTTGTAAGCATATGGATAAATACTCTATGCCAATTCTGTTATACATATTTGTATGTACAACAGAACACACGTATACGTACGACAGAACTGGCATAGAGTATTTATTTGATGCCAGTTTTTTCTTTTGCCCATCCCCCCCTTTCTGTTGAATCTATAACTTTAGGGGAAAGAGGCACACAAATCTCTTGAAAGACTCAGCCCTCTTGACTGACAGTTTAAATTGAATATACAGCTCATCTTGGCAATTTTGAAAGTACAATGCTAAAATTTTCTGAGTATGTTCAAACATTAGATATCTATTATTAGACCTTCAGGAACACAAATCATATCCTATCCAAATGCTTAAGATTTTAAAATATCTTTATTAACATTGTTCTGGAAAATCAACCTTTTGAAAGAAAGAGAATTTGTCTTCCCTGTCATTGCATGAAGATACCATGTCCTGTATCTGAAGTTCCTCTGTAGCTGGAATAATGTACAATTTGATTACCACTGCAGACAAATAAAATTATTACATAGAATTCTTTATATAAAAGAGTATCAAAGAATGAACTCGAATCATTGTCGTTGAATCAGAAATAACTCATAGCTGACATTCTCATAAGAAGAGATTGCCTATCTTTTTCCTGCAAGGCTAATGATGTATTTGAATTGCCAGAGAGTTGCAGTATTTGGGTTAGCACTGAAGTACCCTATGGACTATGTCATCACACTTCCCTGAATGAAGGAACAGAATGGTAATAAGAAACAGCAAGATAAAAGGGTCAGGAGGAAAAATGGAATATATAAAGTAAGGGGATTAAAACATTTGCCTTTTCCATAAAGGATAACCAGAGAATAACAGAAAACACTAAGAAGCTGATATATAACATGTGATAACTACTGAAACAGAACTTTTATTTATACTGTGTACTTCCTAGATAGAAAATGTGTTCCTCTCCACACCTTTTCAATATATATGCAGAACAGACTATCCAGGAGGCTGGGGTCTATGAGGAGAAATGTGCCTTCAGGATTGGAGAAAGACTCATCAACAAACTGCATTATGTAAGATGACACAACCCTGCTTGCTGAAACTGAAGAGGATCTGAAGGTCTTGCTGCTGAAAATCAAGGACTTCAGCCTTCAATATAGATTGAGGCTCAATATCACGAAAACAAAAATTCTCACCACTGGGTCAATTGGCAATATAATAACAGATGATGAAGAGATTGAGATTATTAACAGCTTTAGTTTGCTTGACTCCACAATCAACTCTTGCTACCAGCAGCCAGGAAATTAAAAGACAAATTGTACTGGGAAAGTCTGCTGTCAGAGACCTCTCAAAACACTGAAGAGCAACGATGTGAGTCTAGAGACTAAAGTATGCTTGATCCAGACCATAGTTTTTGCAATTAATTGCTATGAAACAGAAAGCTGGACAATGACAATGGAGAATAGAAGAATTAATGCCTTTGAACTGTGGTACTGGAGCAGAGAATTGAATATAACATGGACTGCTTGGAGAACGAACAGGTTCATCCTGGAGAGGGTTAAACCAGGCTGCTCCTTGAAGTCAAGAATTCTGAAGCTATGTCTGACATATATTGGAAATGTTGCAAGGCAGAACCATTCCTTGGAGAGGGATGTCATGCTTGGGAAGATGGAGAGACAGCGCAAGAGAGGAAGACGCTCTATGAGGTGGATTGATTCAGTGACTGGTGTAATGGGTTTGAGTGTGTCAGAGACAGTGAGATTGGCAAGAGATAGAGCAGGGTTTAGGGCTATTGTACATAAGGTCGCTACGAGTCTCAGGCAACTCAACGGCACATAACAACAACAACATACAGGAAATGAAAAGCTCTGGTAGTGAAAAGTCATTACTAGCTGGACTGTTAAAAATTGGTAGTTCAAACCCACTAGGTGTTTCACAGGAGAAAGATGTGACAAGCCTGCTTTTCTACAAGATTTACAGCCTTTAAAACATTATAATGCAGTACCATTCTATTCAAGAGGGTCTCTATGAGTCACAATCAACTCAATGACTATAGTTAATCTGCATCACAATACTGTCTATTAGGTTTATTCACATTTTGTAGATGAAATAAAAAGATTAGCATGTAGCATCATCGCAGAATAAAGTTATGCTTTCCAAAACATCAGATGGAAAATACAACCAAAATGTGGTGTATCACATGCCTAACTGAGGAGACACATGCATACTAAAGAGGTTTGGAAGACATGTGAACTCTCTCCTAACAAGAGAAGTTACTATGTGTTCTATAACACCAGTAGACATATTCTTCAATATCTACTGAATCTCTATCCATTTGTGTTACCTACAGTCTGATAAGCAAATTCCAACATTGGCTTAATCATTGAAGAAATACTAAAGAAAAAAGTATGAAAAGGAGAATGGGAGGAATAGGTCATACAATACCTTTAAACTGCAATGCCAACCTGACTTTTGTGAAAAGAAAGGAGGTGGGGAAAGGAGGTTTGAGTAGTAGTCAGCATAGTTCTAATATATAGACTAGGAAAAGGAAGTTTTATGTTCTAAGTCTGTTGGTTGAAAGTTTACTGGAAGAACTTTGTCCTCAGGGTAAACCGATTGGATCCTGAAGATCAGCCATTGGGGCTGTCAACCAATACTAGTTGTAAAATTGTTAGAAGAATATTTCTTTAGCTGCTATAAAGCAGTCAGCTGTACACATCTATTTCTGCACAAAGATGCAGGTGGCAGCTCCTGTATGTTTTGTATGACTCTTTTCCTGAAAAGAGACTTAGGAAAGGGGTTAGTGGGTTGAACTACTTTCCCTGCCACTGTACTCTGTCTTGTGACCTTAATTTTCTAACTTTTCTAGTACTAGGGAAATCAATTACTATCAGACTGATTCTGACCTAAGGTGGTGGTTGTTGTCATGTGCTGTTGAGCTGTTTACGACTCGTAGTTACCATATGTACAACAGCTTTGAACCCTGCTCTTTTTTTTATCTTTACTTTTATTAAAAATTGTGATTTCTCAAATGGTAATGAGTTTTCAGCCAATGATTCATACACATTTTTACTTTATACCATTAATTACAATACCCACAATATCTGATCATCTTATTTTCTTTTATTATTATTATTATTCATTTTAATGAAAATTTACAGAGACTTTGGATTTCCATTCATTGTTGCAGTTTTCTCCCTGCCAACTCCTACCCCCCTGCCCCAGTTAACTCTTCTCTTTGCAAAGTAAAAATTCTTTCATTGTTATACAATACCTCCCCCCCAAAGTCCACCCCACTATGCAGCCTTCGTTCTGGACTCCTGTAATGACAATAATACCTAATTATATATCCCTTTTAACCAGTCCTCTCCCTTATATGTGTCAGTGCAGTATACATAATTTACCCCATCTTTCTCAGTTTCCCCCCACCCAATGTCAGTCCAGTTTTATAACAGTGGCACTATGCAGTATTTGTCCTTTTGTGACTGAGATGTTCCACTCAACATAACCCGGCTCTTTCTTGAGCCAGCTTCTTTGTCTCTGACACACCTGTTCTCATTTCCCCAGTCACAGAGTCAATCCATCTCATCCAGAGTCTTCCTCTCTTGTCCTGTCCCTCCACCCTTCCAAGTATGATGTCACTCTCCAAGGACTCATCCCTTCTTGCAACATGCCCAGAGTATGTCAGACAAATATAAGTGCTACATTGACTTTACAGTGGATTATTTTGCTGAGTGATCGCGAGTTTTTAATTCAAGGTACTGCTAATGGAGCTAGAATCCCTTACCCTTCTGTTGGCAGAAAAACATTTCCACCATCCAGGCGCACAATCAATATCATTTATATCAGCAGCCAAAAAGCAAAAGATAGTATTGAGAAAGTCTGCTGTCAAGGACTCCTCCAAATTATTGAAGAGCAATGATGTAAGCTGAAAGATTAAGGTGTTCCTGACTGAGTCCATGGTCTTTTCAATCACCTGCTATGTAAGGACAATGACTAAGGATGACAAAAGAAGGACTGATGTCTTTGAGTTGTATTGCTGAATGAGGGCTGAGTGTCGGAGAAGGTGCAGCCAGAGTGCTTCTTGGAAGCCAGGAGATTAAGCCAGTAGATTATTCCTGGCATGTAGGAAGATCCCATCATGGAAGCACACTTGGTCTCTGGCCTTTTTTCCTCTTAATCTGGGGAAGGCCAAGCAATCAAAAGTAAATCCCTATTCATTTTGTCAAGAAAAACCATATAATCTGGTTAAATGTAACAGTGCTTCCTGAAACTGATTCAAATAACTACAGAAGTGGCTTTACCACAGTAAAAAACAAACAAAGTATACATGCACACACACACACACACACACACACTCAACTCCACACCCTGTCTGCATGTGTCATTAATTCCTCTATAAGTAAGAAAGCAAGCACCAGTCTCTTGATGGGGTTTCGTATTATTCATCCAACAAAAAATTTCAAGAATGAACCATGAAAAGCATCTACACTAGTACAAAAGGAAAAGAAATCAACAAAGTATTATTACTCTAAACAAAATAGCTTTTAATTGTATTCATTCCAGAGGCATCAGATATACTTTTAGAATAAATTTACATAAATACTACGATTATATGGTTGACTTGTGACTCCTTCACTAGAGAACAATAAGAAATCCATCATTTCTCTTTAAGAATTTATCACAGATCCTGGCATATAGGAGATGCTAAAAAGATCTCAGACCATATGGTCCTTAATAAATAAAGCAAACTGAAGCTTGATTTTTTTTTTCAGTTCCTTCAGCTTAAGAAAGGATGAGCTAGATCATCCCTTTTGATTTTCGGACTCCACTTCTTCGAACATTTCATTATACTTTACTTTATCCTACCGAGCTGCCCTTTGAAATCTCTTCAGCTCCTTGAATATTTTATTTCTTCCCTTTGCTCTTGCTTCTCGGTGCTCCAGCACAATATTCAGAGTCTATTCTGACATCCATTTAGGGTTTTTTTCTTCCTCCTCTGTCTTTGTAATGAACGTTTGCGTTCTTTATGGATCAGATTCTTGATATCTTCCCACAGCTCATCTTCATTAATTAGTGTTCAAGGCCTCAAACTTATTCCTGATATAGTTTTTAAATTCAAGTGGGATAGACACAAGGTCAAATTTTTGTTTGTGTTGACTTAATTTTCTTTAGCTTCAACTTAAATGAACCAGGAAACATCAAAAGAATATAGAATGAGTCCATAGAGTAACAGTACCAAAAAGAACTTAATAACACAGAAGAATTTTACAAAACAATATATGATCAGTTGTCAATAAAGATGAAAGAAAAAATTCAAGATGCTATGAAGAAATTGGAAAGAAACAAAGCCCCAGGAATTGATGAAATACCGACTGCCATATTTCAACAGACAGAGGATGCCTTGGACGTGTGCATCAGGCTGTGCCAGGCTATCTGAAGGATAGCTGCCTGGCCAACTGACTGGAAAAGATCCATATTTATTCCTATGTTGTTGTTGCTGTTGTATACTGTCTAGTCAGAATCAACCCATAGCTGACCTTCCAGTGGGTTTTCAGAGGCAGTTAATCTCATGGGAGGAGATTGTTCATCCTTCACCTGAGAAACAGCTGGTGGGATTCGAACCGCATGCCTTTAGGATTGCAGCACATCATCTTCTACTAGGCCACCAGAGCTTCCTATTTAATCTCAGATCAAAAAGAAAAAAACAAGAGGATCAATCAGAGAGATTATTGATATTGATTATGTGATTAATATCACATGCAATCAAAATTCTGCTGAAGTTTATTTAAGTAAAAAGGACAGAACCATAAATAGACAAAGAGATACCAGAAATACAAGTGAGGTTTAGAAGAGGCCGTGACATTAGAGACATTATTTCCAATATCAGATGGATCTTGGCTTAGAGCAGAGAAAATCAGAAGAATATCTATGTGTATTTCATTGACCATGCAAAGACATTTACTTGTGTGGATCACAAAACATTGTGGCTAACTTTGAGAAGAATGGGAATTCCAAAACACCTGACTGTGCTCATGTGAAACCTGTATTTTACTTGGATCAGGAAACAGTTGTCAAAAGAGAGCAAGGAAACACTGCATGGTTCAAAATTAGAAAAGGAGTATGTAACGGATGCATCCTGTCTCCATACCTTTCCAATCTATCTGTGGAAGAGATCATTTGGGAAGATGGGCTTTATGACGAGGAAGGTGGCATCAGAATTGGAGGAAGACTTATCAATGATCTGCACTATGCAGATGAACCAATCTTCCTTGCCAAAAATGAGAAGGGCTTGAAGGGTTTGCTGCAGACAGTCAAAGACTGCAGATTTCAATATGGATTGAAGCTCAATATCAAGAAGACAAATATCTGTACCACTGGGCCAATTGGCAGAATCAAGATAGATGAAAGGTGATTGAGATCCTTATCAACTTTAGCTTGCTTGGCTCCACAATCAACACACTTGGCACCAGTAGTCAGAAAGTAAAAAAAAAAGAATTGTATTGGGAAAAATCTGCTACCAAGGGCCTCTCCAGAGTGCTAATGAGCAATGATGTCAGTCTGGAAATTAAGGTGCACCTGATACAGGCCATGGTCTTTGCAATTATTTGCTATAAACCTGAGAGCTGAACAAAGACTAAGGATGACAGAAGGAGGATCAATGCCTTTGAGTTGTGGTGCTGGAGAAGAGTGTTGAACACTCAATGGACTGCAAAGAAAACAAACAGGTTTATTCTGGAGAGGATTAAAAAAAAGTTACTCCTTAGAGACAAGGGTTGTGAAGCTCTGTCTCACATACTTCCATCATGTGGCCAGGAGGAACCAGTCCGTGGACAAGGACATCATGCTTGGAAAGGTGGAGGGACAACACAAAAGAGGAAGACCTTAAATGAGATGGATTGACACAGTAACTGAATTAATGGGGTTAAGTGTGTTAGATATAGTGAGACTAGATCAGGAGAATGATATCTTTGACATCCTCCCACAACTCATCTGGTCTTCGCTCGTTAGTGTTCAAGGCCTCAAACCTGTTCCTGAGATGATTCTTAAATTCAGGT
>NW_006399755.1:4057287-4058373 GCF_000299155.1 Elephantulus edwardii
TATTCTTACATCACAAATTAGCATCAATTCTTCAATTGTCATCCTTATTCACTATCAAGCTTTCATAAGTATAGCAGGTTTTTGCAAATACCATGTCTTCCGTCAGGTACACATTAGTGTTTAAACTGACATCACTGGTCTCCAGAAGTTGGGAGAGATCCCTGACAGAAGACTTTCCCAATGCTATTTGTCTCCTGATCTTCTGACTCCTGGTACCAAGGGTGTTGACTGTGGATGGCATTTGATTATTAATTTATTCAACTAACAATACTGAATACCTGCCAAGTGCTATGCAATGGGACATAACCTGTGGATACATGAATAGAAGAACCTAATCCTCCAGAGTAGAAGATTAATGAGAGTAGGTATGAAAACAATATGGCAGATGTTTCACAAAGGACTATGTCAAGCACTGCTTAGAAGTGTTAACAATTTTGCTAAGAGAGATCAAGATCTGTACACCTATATTCATGGCAGCATTATTCACAAAAGCAAAAAAATGGAAACAGCCCAAATGTTCATCAACAAGAGAACAAAGAAAGAAAAGCATTTAAATTTTATCTGAGTAATAAATAGCATGAGCTAGCCCCCAAAGGGTAGGAAAAGGTATTTCATGCAGAAGGTTAATATGAAAACAAATACTGATGCAAGAATCCATATATATTGTTGTTGTTGTTGTGTGCTGTCAAATCACCTGCAAATTAAAGCGACCCTATGTACAAAAGCTCTGAAGCCTGCCCTGTCCTGAACCAGTCACTGACTCCAAACACATCAACCACTATTGCCCTAGTTACTCTATCAATAGACCTCATCCAGGGTTTTCTTCCCTTCTGCCGTCCTTTCACCCTTCTGAGTATAATATCCTCCTCCAAAGATTGGTCTCTCCAGGCCACAAGTACAAAGTATGTGAAACAAAGCTACAGAATCCCAGCCTCTAAGGAGAAACTCATTTTCACCCTCTCCAGGACAGACCTATTTGTTTTTTTTAGAAGTCCATGGACTCTTCCTTAGCACCACAACTCAGAGGCATCAATTCTTCTTCTGTCATCCATAGTCACTGTTCAGCTCTCTGATGCATAGCAAGTA
>NW_006399755.1:4060478-4061674 GCF_000299155.1 Elephantulus edwardii
GAGGTGGATTGATTCGGTGACTGGGATAATCAGGATGAGTGTGTCAGAGACAATGAGATTGGCACAGGACAGAGCAGAGTTTAGGCCTGTTGTACATAGGGTTGCTATAAGTCGCAAGCAACTGAACAGCACATAACAATAACAAGAAGAACAACAACAATAACAATATATATACACACACACATATACTCACACAGAGAGAGAAGGAAGGGCAATCTCCTCTTATGCAAATAACTTCCTCTAAAAACTCTCTAGAGGGGTCAATTATACGTTGGTTTCTGAACTGATATATATAAAATACTGATGAAAAAATGTTACTTTTGGATCACTGAAGTGAGGTCAGTGAGGGAAAATGACTTAAGAAAGATGAGAAAATTGAAGGCAAGACCAGCCAACATTTTCCCTGAAACATCAACTTGTCTTTCCACTCTAAGAAGCAGATTATATAACCTAGTCCTCCAAAGTGTCATAAATTACACACACAAATTAGTCATGTGCCTAAGTCTCTAGAAAATTACATTTTTAGCAAACAAAAGAACTGAGGACATATATTAGGTAACTCACTTCCTTGTAGCTTTTCCTAAAACTCTGGTGTTATTCTTATAATAAAACAATGTTATCAAGCTAATATGAACTCAGATAATAAAATAAAAGTAAACACAACGAATATATTCTAAGAATATGGCAACAACCACAGGTTCCCTCTTGGAAAGATTTTTAGTGAAGGAGAAAAAGCAGAGTGCTCTCTTTCAGGTAAGCAAGAGTTCTCACACTATGACATGGAGGGTGTTAGACTGCCAGACTTGAATTGGTAACACAGATTTGCCATGCATTCCTTCTGGCTGTACCTCCTACCCTGCTTGCTACAATATCATTTTTTATGTAGCAGAAACTTAAAACAATTGACATTCTAAAGATGAAAAAGCAGTCTGCTTAAACAAAGGATAATAAAATATCATATTCTACCATATGGTCTCCATCTATGAATTTACACCAGAGATTTGTCTAGTTCCCAAAAATCTACATAGAAAGTTTAAGAGAAACAAGTTTTTTTAAAACCTAGAAAGCAGACTAAAGCCTTTAAATTCACGAATCACATATGTTTTGTTTGTTCAAGAAAATGTCCATATTCCCTCTCTTTTGGGGGAAAAATATAATCTAGTAGACCGGTCCTTAGAGAGGGACATCATGCTTGG
>NW_006399755.1:4061774-4062312 GCF_000299155.1 Elephantulus edwardii
GGATAATTGGGATGGGAGTGTCAGAGACAGTGCGATTGGCACAGGACAGAGCGGAGTTTAGGGCTGTTGTATATAGGGTCGCTATGAGTCGCAGGGGACTCGACGGCACAGAACAACAACAACAACAGTATATCTAAACTCAAATCACTATTATTGAGTCAGAAATAACTCATTGCTGACCCTCTACTGGGTTTTCAAAGGTTGCAATTCATATAGGAAGAGAATGCACATCTTTCTATCATTTGTGGGTTTAGATGGCCCATCACTGTTGTCAATAGTACAATTTCCTAGCCACTAGGTCATATAGATAGATCTTAGCTGAAAGCAGAGAATACCAGAAGAATGTCTATCTGTGTTTCATGCAAAGGCATTTGACGTGTGGATCATACAAACCGTGACTGACTCTGAGAAGAATGGGAATCCCAGAACCCTTGAACATTCTAATGTGAAACCTATACTTGGACCAAGAGGCAGTCGTCAGAACAGAACAGGGAAACACTCCATGGTTCAAAATTGGGAAAGGTGTACGCCAGGAATG
>NW_006399755.1:4063087-4102727 GCF_000299155.1 Elephantulus edwardii
GGATTGATTCAGTGACTGGGGTAATCGGGATGGGTGTGTCAGAGGCAATGTGACTGGCACAGGATAGAGCAGGGTTTAGGGCTGTTGTACATAGGGTCGTTATGAGTCGTAAGTGACTTGAGGGCACATAACAACAACAGGTCATTTAGTCTTGTGGATAATTCAGTTTATTATTTAGTACATAATAACAATAACTTGTACTGCTTGATGCAATAGAGATTCTCAAACTATTTTAAAATCAATGTCTTCTGTGTAGTCCACGAATGTTCTGTGATCACAGGTCGCAGAAGGTAGACTCAGGAGAGATGATATATGGCGAAGGGCCAAGAGCTTTACTAGGCAAAATGGCAACTGGCTAGTGGCTAATGGCAAAAAGGAGCTTCTCCATCCTCCCTTTTATTAGAGAAGTGGGCACAGCATACATAGAAAGTCATGTGTACATTTTTCAGGGTAAAGAAAGATAGTAAACATTCTTACTGAAATAAATTATCTTTGACTACTCAAGGATCTGTTTTCTATCTCTTTATCTTATCTCACGAAAACTAAAGGGCAATTAAGAAAGGTCCAGGGGAATGCTGAGCTATTCATAACCTCCACCATTCCTTGAAGTCTTCCTTTCTTGAGTACTTAACACTTTAGAGGTCAGAGATTCAGACAAGCAATAGCTCTTAAATATGGATCTAGGTTGTTTTCAACCCTGACCACCCTGAAGGTGTCTCATTTTCAAGGGTCACAGGTGTTCCTGAAACATGTCCTAGTACAGCACACCTCTTATGGAGATTAAACCCTTCAAGGATCCTTCATTAGGCAGTTTTATAACAACCTAGAGAAGTATGTTATACTGTGATAATCACCATTTCATAGATGATGTGTTAATAGCAGCCTCAGAAACTCTCTTTTTTTGTCTTGGCTATTATAAATATGTCAATCACATAAATTTTGCCAATTTTACTTTTTACAGATGTAAAACTAACTGAAAAGGAGTACAGCCATTAAAATTGATTATACTTTACTACAACACTAGCATCCTGCACCAAGAACTCCAGTCCCAACACATCCTACACAGAACTCTGGTCCTGATGCTGTCAGTCCATGCCTGAAACTCTGGTCCTGATGCTGACACCCACAGCAGGAGCTAACACGCATCAGGAGAGATGCTGGAACTTGAGTGAAGTACTTTGTGGTGTGTCACTGCTGTTTGGTTGGATCGTGTGTGACCCCTACAGCTCAATCAGATAGGAGTGAGACAGCTGGAGCTCATCCTCAAAGGGAAAACCAAGGCTTTCTGGTTTTCCAATCAGGCTACTGTGCTCTGCCTTGTGTCCCCTCATGTCCAGTCCATCAACTGCCATTAGCCTGGAGCACCTTGGGTCTCCCTAGCTGCAGTAGCTGTCTGACAGAGGAGGCTGCTTCCACAGGCCTTTTCTCTACCAAACTGAAGCAGGTCTTCCCTTGAGAGAGAAGGCCGAGAGAAAACAGGCAGGATAGTAACCTCACCCTCTTCAGGAGCAGTGACATCAGATCAAGAACCTGCTATAGTCTCAGACATGAAAAATTCTACCACAACAATGTCACATAGGAAGCAGGCTCCCTCATCCCCTATACAAGCAAAAAGCAAGATGTCATTCCCCCAAAGTGCCACAGTATCAATTAATTTGCTGAAGCTAAAAAGTCTGATGAAACTTTCTGACAGAATTTAAAAGAAAAATGACTAAATAATTTCAATGGATGAAAGACAAACTTGAAGAATTAAAGAAAACTTCATGCAAAAATCAGGAAGAGTTTAAAAAAAAATCCAAAACAATGCAGATAAAACAAGCAAGGCATTAAAGGTTCTGTAAAAACAAGAGACCAGAATCCAAAATATGAGGACCAGTGATTCAAATGCTACCAACATGGTGGAGGGACACATGAATAGGATTGAAGAGATGAAACACATAACGAGTAAAATAGAGGATAGAATTGTCACCACTGATCTGCTAAGAAAAAAAAAGCAGAATCAAAAAGGAAGGAAAAAGAAGAAAACCTAAAAATAATGTGGGACCCGATTAAGAGAAATATCATGTGCATAATCTGAATCCCAGAAGAAGTAGAAGCAACGAAAGGCAAAGAAAATGTTGTGGAAGAATTATTAGAAGAAAACTTTCCAAAATAATGAAGAATGAGAGAATATATATTAAAGAAGCTTGAGAGAACACCATATAAAATAGACCCCAAAAGAAAAACACCAAGACATATCATAGTCAAATTTGCCAGAAACAAAGGAGAGAATTCTAGAAGCAGCAAGGGAGAAACAAAGAGTATCCCATAAAGGAGAGCAAATAAGATTAAGTGCCAATTTCTCAGCAGAAATCATGTGAGCAAGAAGACAATGTAATGACATATATCAAATACTCAAAGAACACAACTGTCAACAAAGAATATTGTACCCAGCAAAATTGTCCATCACATATGAGAGATCAACGTATTCCTGGAAAAACAGAATGTAAGGAAGTTTGTAAAAACAAGACCAGCATTGCAGGAAACAGTGAGAGATGTCCTTCTTACAGAGGTGTCACAGAAAGCAGGGTAGAACCAAATAAGGAAAAACACGAAAAAGAACTCAACAAAATGATAGCAACAAAACATTGCCTCTCAATGATCACACTGAATGTAAATGGTTTAAATGCAGCAATGAAGAGAAAAAGAGTAATGGATTGGGTAAAAAAAACCAAAACACCAAAATTCATCAATATGCTGTCTACAAGAGACACATCTGAAATATAAATATAGACTAAAAAGAGTGAGAAAACTATGCCAAGCAAATGGCAACAGGTAAAAAGCAGGAGTCGCGATATTAATTGCTGGTAAAATAGTTTTAGTGCAGAAACCATCATAAAGGACAAGGAAGGTCACTACATAATGATTAAAGGGTTAATAGAACATGAGGACTTAAAAATAATAAATATCTATGCAAAATATATTAAACAAACATTAGCACAACTGAACAAGGAAATAGACAACACAATTATAGAAGTTAGAGACTTCAATACATCACTCCCAAGAAATGACAGAACTTCCAAGAAGAAACTTAACAAAGACACTAAAGAATTAAACCACACAATAAACCAACTTAATCTCATAGATATTTATAGGCATATGCACCCCAAATAAAGCACAGGATACCTTCTCCAATGTGTATGGAATGTTCTTCAGAATAGATCACATTTCAGAACACCAGGCAAGTATCAAAAAACTAAAAAAATCATAGAAATAATACAAAGCATATTCTCAGTCCACAATGCTACAAAATTAGGAATTAATAACAAGAGGATAAAGAAGAAAAAATACCCCACACATTTGGAAGCAGAACAACACCATGCTTGAACATGAGTGGGTACTAGAAGAAATAAAAAAGGAAATTAAAAACTTTCTTGAAACAAATGACAATTAAAACACAACTTACCAAAGCCTTTGGGAAATGGCCAAATCAGTAATCAGAGGTCAATTTATAGCAATAAGCTAACATATTAAAAGACAGTGAAAAATGACCACTAACTCTAACCCAACATCTCCAACAAATTGAAAAAGAACAGCAAGAAAATCTGATACCCTCCCAAAAAAATTGAAATTATAAAAGTTAGGGCAGAAATAAATGAAATAGAAAAGAGAAAAACAATTGAAACCATCAACAAAATCAGGAGTTTGTTTTTGAAAAGTTCAATAAAATCAACAAACCACTAGCAAACTAACAAAAGGAATGAAGGAAAAGACAAAAATAATCCAAATAAGAGATGAAAGGGGCAATGTCACAATGGAACCAATTAAGATAAAAAGGTTAACAATGGAATATTATGACAAACTACTCAAACAAATATGAAAACCTAGAGGAAATGGACGAATACTTAGAAATTCATAACCTACCTAAAATGACACAAACTGAAATTGAACTCCTGAACAGACCCATTACAAAAGAAGAAATTGGAAAGGTAATAAAACAACTTCCAGAAAATAAAGTCCTGGACCAAATGGGTTTACAAGTGAATTTATCAAACATTCAGAGAAGAACTTTCACCAATTCTGCATAAACTATTTCAGAAAACAGAAAAAGATGGAATTCTCCCATACTAATTCTCTGACACAGTATATCCTTGATACCAAAGCCAGGTGAAGATACCACCAAAATAGAAAACTATAGGCCAATATATCTCATGAACATAGATGCAATAATCCTGAATAAAATCCTGGCCAACAGAATCCAAAGATACATTTTTAAAAAAAAACCACCATGACCAAGTGGGATACATAACAGGTATGCATGGATGGTTCAACATAAGAAAATCAATCAGTGTAATTCATCACATTAACAAAGCAAAGAATAAGAGCCACATGATTCTATCATTTGATTCAGAAAAGAACTTCAACAAAATCCAAAACTCTTTCCTGATTAAAACATTCAACAAAATAAAGGGGAATTTCCTTAAAATAATAAAAAGTATATACAAAAACCCAAGTACCAACATTGTTCTCAATGGAGAGAGGTTAACAATATTCCCTTTGAGAAGAGGAACTAAGCAAGGATGCCCACTATCATCTCTCCTATTCAACATTGTATTAGAAGTCTTAGCAGTAGCAATAAGACAAGAAAAGAAAATAAGAGGTATCCAAGTTAGTAAAGAGGACGTAAAATTATCTATATAAGCAGATGATATGATAGTATACTTAGAAAACCCACAAGGAAAAACTCTGCAGGAAAGACTCAGCAAGAAAATTACCGGATATAGTTGACCAATTCAGCAAAGTGGCAGGACATGAGAGCAACATACAAAAAATCAATTTGATTTCTCTACAGTGGCAAAGAGAGTATAGAACTGGAGCTAAGAAAAACAATATCCATCACAATAGCTAATGACAAGATTAAATACTCAAGAGTAAATCTAACTAGAAACCAAAAGGATCTATTCAAAGAAAATTACAAAACATAACTACAAGTAAAAACAAAGACAACTGGATAAATGGGTTAAGAACTTATAGGGTCGTTATAAGTCATGTTGACTGGATGGAATATAACATCTAACAATTAGTTTAACTGGTCTTCTTAACAACTTACGTTGTTTTTATGTTGTTAGATGTCATCGAGTTGAGGATGACTCATATCATAGTGACCTTATGAAGAACAGATCTGAAGCTTTTCTATCCTGTGCCATTCTCATCATTTCTGATGCATGAGAGCCCAGTGCTGCAGTCACTAAGTCAATTAATCTTTTTGAGACTCTTTCCTTTTTTTGTTGACCCTCCACCATTCTGAATATGATATCTCTTCAAAGTAACATTCTGGCTGCACTTTTTTCAATATATAACTGTTTGGTTTTGTTTCTTGGAGGCAAAGATGATGCTTCATCTCACATACTTTGGGCATATTGCTATGAGCAGCTTTTCCTTCGGGATGGCAAAGGAAAGGAAGACTCTCAACTAGGTGGACTGACACAGTGACTGCAATAATGGGCTTAAGTGTGTCAGAAATTTTGAAGATGATACAGGATAGAATAGGTTTAGCTCTGTTGTTCATAGTTATTACTATGAGTCTTAATCAACTCAATGGCACCTAACAACAACATGGGATATACTCCTTTCCAATACCACAATTCAAATGCATCAAATAATTTATACATAATTTTCTGTTTGTGACTTATAGAGAATAGAAGTATAATAAGAAAAAGAACTAATTTTTCTCACAGTTATGTTAAAGTAAGACAAAGCAATGATATTTCTCAATAGGTATCCAGATTGGTAAAGAGGAGGTAAAAAAATTATATACAGATGATATGAGGTCTACTCAGCAAACTTTAAAGACTCAGAAAGAAAAACTCTTGGAAATAATTGGCTAATTCAGCAAAGTGTCAGGATACAAGATCAACATATAAATATCAATTGGATTTCCCTACAGTGACAAAGAGAATACAGAGCTGGATATAAAACAAACAAACAAACAAAAACCAACAATGCCTTTGGGAATAAAGCTAACCAAAAGCACAAAGGATGTAGTCAAAGAAAATTACAAAACTACAAAAAACAAAAAGAAACATGGAGAAATGGAAAATATATCTTGCTAATGGATAGGAAGACTCAATATTATGAAATTGACAATCCTACTTAAGGCAATCTACATATTCAATGCAATCCCAATAAAAATACCAATTCCATTCTTCAACCAGATGAAAAAAGCAATCCCCAATTTTATTTGGAATGGAATAAAGTCCTGAATAAGCAAAGCACTCCTTAAAAAGAGAAACAAGTTAGGAGGCATCTCACTCCCTGATTTCAAATCCTAGTATACTGCCCTGGTGGTCAAGACAGTGTGTTACTGGTACAAGGTCAGACACACAGATCAATGGAATAGCATTGAGAACCCAGAAACCAGCCTATCTACATATGGTCAACTGATTTTTGACAAGGAGATGAAATCAGTTAAGTAGGGAAACGACAGCCTTTTAACAAATGGTGTTAGCAAAATTTGAAAACCGTCTGCAGAAAACTCAAACAAGACCCACACCTCACATCATACACAAGAACCAACTCAAAGTGGATCAAGTGCCTATAACAAAAACCAAGGACTATAAACTTCATGAGAAAAAAAGCTTGGAAGAACCCTAGGAGCACTAATACACAACATGAACAGTGTTCCAAACATCCTGAAAAATCTACGACCAGGAGAGGATAAAATAGATGAATGGGACCTCCTAAGAATCAAATCCCTATGCGAATCCAAAACTTCTCCAACAGGGAAAAAAGAGAAGCCACAGACTGGGAAAAAAATATTTGGTAATAACATGTCTGATAAGGGATTTATATCTAGAATTTTTATAATACATGCCACAAAAAGATAAAGGTAAACAACCCAATTGCAAAATGGGCACAGGATATGAATAGACACTTCACCAAAGAAGACATTCAGATGACGACCAAACACACTGAAGAAATGATAAAATTCTCTAGCTATAAGAGAGATGCAAATCAAAACAACTAGAGATATCATCTTACCCTAGTGAATAGCAAAATTCAAAAGAGCAACAAACAACAAATGCTGGCAAGGTTGGAGAGAAACTGGCACCCTTCCTTATTCACTATTGGTGGAAGTGTAAAGTGGTGCAACTACTATGGATGGCAGCATGGCACTTTCTCAAACAGTTACAAATAGAAATACCATTTGACCCAGCAATTCCACTACAGGGACTATATCCTAAAGACACCAGAACTGCCACCCAAGCAGATATATGCACACCATGTTTATTACTGCTTTGTTCACAAGAACAAAGAGCTAGAAACAACTCAAGTGCCCATCAACAAACAAATATATAGAGAAGCTGTGGTATATTCACAGAATGGAATGTCATGCAGAACTGAAAAGCAAAGAACTCGGGAAATATTTTACAAAATGGGTGACCCTGGAGGACATTATGCTGAGTGAAATATCTCCGTCACAAAAAGACAAATACTGAACAATACCACTGTTATAAAACAGGACTGACATGGGGGTTGGGAGGATACTAAGAGGGGATAAATAATGTATATGACATTGAAACAAAAGAGGGAGAGAACTGTACAAAAGGAATATATGACTAGGTATTATTGGCATGACAAGAGTCCAGAATAAGAGCTGCATAGTAAAGTGGTTGTGCATTGGGGGAGCTGTATAACAATGAAAAAACTTTTTCCAAAAAAAAAGTTAACTGAAGGGAGCAGGGAGAAAAATGTGCAACAGTGAATGAATGAAAATTCAAGTTCTTTATAAACTTTCATTAAAATGTAATTTTTTTAAAAAATGGAATATACCTTAATATAAACAAAAATCTTTACAACTGGACTAATAAAGAATATTATTACTAAATAAAAAAAAGATTGAACTCATCAAAGAATTACACTTAGTTCCACAACCACTGATCATGAAAGCAGTAGTGGAGAAATAAAATTGTTATGTGCCATTTAACGCGTTGCCACACACTTTTAAATTGATGACCATGCTTAGAAACACATTTTTTTTGCTATAGCCATCATTTGAGGCAACGTGTTAATCACCTTTGACTCACAATGATCTTATATAAAATAGCTCTGAACTGTGCTCTTTCCTGAGCCAGCCTCACTGATTCTGATACACCTATTCCCATTTCCCCTGTTACCATGTCAATCAATCTCATCCAGAGTCTTCCTCATCTATGCTGTTCCTCCACTCTTTCAAGTATGATGTCCTTTTCCAAGGATTGGTTCCTCCTGGCTATATGCCCAAAGTATGTGAGATGACGCTTCAAAATGCTTGCCTCAAAGGAACAGTTTGGTTTCGCCCTCTCTAGTACAGACCTATTTGTTTTCTTGGCAGTTCACAGTGTGTCCACTACTCTTCAGCACCAAAACTCAAAGGTATAGATCATCCTTCTTTCATCCTTTGTCATTGTCCAGTTCTCTGATGTATAGCAAGTCATTACAAATATTATGGCCTGGATTCGGCATATATTAGTTCCTAAGATTGATATTTATGCACAGCAGCACTTTGGAGAAGTCTCTGAAAGAAGGCTTCCAGAATGCAATTTATCTTTTGATTTTCTAACTGCTGGTGGCAAGGGTGTTGATTGTAGAACTCATCAAGGTGAAATTATTAAGAATCTCTTTTCCATCTGTCATGATGCTTTCAATTGGCCCAGTGGTGAGAATCGTTGTCTTCTTGATGTTGAGCTTCAACCCATATTGAAGACTATAGTCCTTGACTTTCTCCTGTGATCTCTCCAGGACCTCCTCAGTTATGGCAAGCAAGGTTGTGTCATCTGCATAATGTAAGTCTTCCTCCGATGTTGATGCTACATTCTTCCTCATAAAGTCCAGCCTCCGTAATGATGTTTCACGTACATATTGAAAACATATGGAGACAGGATGCATCTGTGACATAACCCTTTCCTGATTTTAATCCATGTAGTGCTTCTCCGTTCTGACGACTGCTTCCTTGTTCAAGTATAGGTTTTGCATAAAAACAATCAAGTGTTCTGACTTTTCTGTTACTCTCAAGGTTAGCCACAATTTGTCTTGATACACATAGTCCACATAGTCAAATGCCTTTGCACAGTCAATGGAACACAGATAGACATTTCTCTGCTACTATCAGCTTTCAGCCAAGATGCATCAGACATTGTAAATAATGTCTCTAGTGTCATGGCCTCCTCTAAAGACAGCTTGTTTCTCTGTCATTGTATTGTTCCAGTCATTTTTGAGGTAATTGTCAGCAATATTTTGCTTGCATGTGATATTTATGATATTGTTCGATAACAATATCACCTTTTTTGGAATGGGAATAAATATATATCTTTCCAAGTCTCTATATCATACAAAGGATGTACTGTTGTTGTTGTTGTTGTTATGTGCCGTCGAGTCACTTGCGACTCATAGTGACCCTATGTACAACAGCCCTAAACTCTGCTCTGTCCTGTGCCAATCTCACTGTCTCTGATACACCCATCCCCATTACCCCAGTCACTGAATCAATCCACCTCCTAGAGGGCCTTCCCCTCCTGCGGTGTCCCTCCCTCTCCCAAGCATGATGTCCTCTCCAAGAACTGGTCCCTCCTTACAACATGTCCAAAGTATATCAGATGAAACTCCATAATCCTTGCTTCCAAGGAGCAGTCTGGTTTAACCCTCTCCAGAGTGAATCTGTTTGTTTTCTTAGCAGTCTATGGTACCCCTCAATACTCCTCTCCAGCACCACAGCTCAAAGTTATCAACTCTTCTTCTATCCTTCCTAGTCATTGTCCAACTCTCTGATGCATAACAAGTGATTACAAAGACCTTGGCCTGTATCAGACGCACCTTAGTTTCCAGAGTGACACCACTGCTCTTCAGTACTTTAAAAAGGTCCCTCACATAGCAGACTTTCCCATCACAATACATCTCTTAATTTCCTGGCTGTTGGTGCCAAGAGTGTTGATTGTGGAGCCAAGCAAACTAAAGCTGTGAACAATCTCAATCTCTTCACCATCCATTCTGATGCTGCCAATTGGTCCAGTGGTGCGAATCTTTGTCTTCTTGATATTGAGCCTCAATCCATATTAAAGGCTGCAGTCCTTGACCCTCTGCAGCAAGTGTAGACTTGGGAAAATCTGCAGCAAGGGAATACTGTAGGGTTTCATTTTAAGAACTAACTAAGGTATACTCAACCTGAGGTATTTTTAATTCACATACATTTAAAAGTTTGATAATAAAGAAAAGATAAATAGATGACATTGAATTATGGCATTGCTTATTTTGTGCCATCAAGTCAACTACGACTCATAACAACCCTATGTACAATACCTTTTAATCCTTCTCTATCCTGAGCCAATTTCACTGTCTCTGACACACCTACTCTGATTACTCCAGTTATTGTGTCATTTCATCTCACCCAGGGTCTTCCTCACTGTGCTGTCCCTTCACCCTTCCAAGCATGATATCCTCTCCAAAGATTGGTATCTTCTGGCTACATGCCCAAAGTATGTGAGACAGAGATTCAAAATCCCTGCCTCCAAGAAGCAGCTTGGTTTCATCCTCTCCAGGACAGACCTGTTATTCTCTTGGCAGTCCATGTTATGTTCACTACTCTTCTCCAGCACTACAACTCAAAGATATCAATTCTGATGTATAGTAAGTAATTATGAAGACCATGTCTGTATCAGGCACATCTTAATCTCTAGACTGACATCCTTGATCTTCAGTACTCTGGAAAGGTCTCTGACAGCAGATTTTCCTAAAACAATGTCTTTTGATTTCCTGGATCTTCATGACAAAAGTGTTGATTATAAAACTGAGCAAGCTGAAATTATGAATGATTTCAATATCTTCTCCATCTGTCATGATGCTGCCAAGTGCCAGTTTGTGAGGATCTGTGTTATATTGATGTTGAGCTTCAACTTATATTACAAATTACAGTCCTTGACCCTTTGATGCAAATACTTCATGCCATGCTCAGTTTCAGCAAGTAATTTTGTGTCATCTGCATAATGCAGGTTGTTGATGAGTCTTCCTCCAATCCTGATGCCACAGTCTTCCTCAGAAAGTTCAGGCTCTCTCAAATTAGCTATTCTGCACAGAGATTGAAAAATTGTGGAGACAAAAACTCATTGCTGATGCACTCGTTTTCTGATTTGAACCATGTAATATTTCCTTATTCTGACAAATGCCTCCTGGTCCATGGATTGGTTTTGCAAGAGTAAACTCCGGTGTTCTGGAATTCTCATTCTTCCAAAGGTTAGCCACAATTTGTTGTGACCCACACAGTCAAATGCCTTTGCATAGTCAATGAAACACAGACAGATGTTTCTCTGTTACTATCTGCTTTCAGCCAAGATCCTTCTGACATTGGCAATGACTTTCCTAGTGCCATAATCTCTTCGAAAACCAGCTTGTATTTCTGGTTGTTCTATGTTGATGTGCTGCTATTCCAATCACTTTGGGATAATATTCTGCAGGATTTTGCTTGTGTGTGATATTAGAGATATTGTTCTATTATTTACACACTCTGTTGGATTATCTTATTTTGGAATGAGAATAAATATGGATCTCTTCCAGTCAAATATGGATCTCTTCCAGTGAATTGGCCAGGTGGTTGTTATTCAGATTTCTTACCACAACATGGTGAGCACATCCAGGGAAGCATTTGTTTGTTGAAATACATCAGTTGGTGTTCAATCAATTCCTGGGACTCGTATACCAGAAGAAAACCCACATTTTCTATGGTAGAAATATAGTTAAAATTCTCTTTAGAAGTGAAGATAGTGAGACTTTATCACATACAGGCGGGACATGTTGATATGAGGAGCCATTTCTTGGAGAAGAATATAATGTTTAGAAAAGTAGAGAATCAGGAATAAAAGGAAGACCCCCAAATAGATGAAGTGACAGAATAGCTGCAACAATGGACTCAATAGGAAAGGAATTGTGAGGATAGCCCAAGACTGATGGTTGTTTCATTATGTTATATATATGATTATTAGCAGTAGGACCAGATCAGACAACATCTAACAATTGCAAAAGCAATTTCAGGTTAAGGTGATAGAAAAACCTCATTGATTAAGGGTAGATTTGTACAGCTGATTTTAAAAATACCGTCTATTATGATTAATATGAGAGAGGAGATCTAGTGGTCTATGGGGAAGAACTTGTGCTGTCCACCCAAAACCAGACAATTCTATTTCACAATCTGCCCTGTGAATTCACAGTCTCTAAAAACCTGCTAGACAGTCAGTCGTGAGTCAGTTTGGATTCAATGGCACATGACAATAATGGTTAATATAAATAATTAAAATAACTTTTAATATGGTTATTATTAGAGATCTCTGATGGAATTTTAAGTTATGTGTTGAACTTCTGACTGAAATCTCAGAGGATCAACGCCACACGCCACTCCACAGGATAAAGAAGCATTTCCTATAAAGATTTACATCCTTCCAAACCTAATGGAGGATAATACAGTGACAGAGCAAATTTAAAAGGATATGGAGGTTTTCGTCTTGTTTTTAATGGTTTACACTGAAATACAATGAAAAAAATAAATTATTTGTACCTATATCATCCTCTCTTGGTTTAAGTTCTGATGGTAAAACATACTGGGTAGTTAGGATAAGTTACAGTCACTTTGAATATGGTCCCTCATTTAATTAAAAAAACAAACAAGCAAAAAACACACATGTATTTTACAAATTAATAAAATAAACAAATAATACAATACGCCATAAAATTCTTAGGATAATCTGAAAGGTAGTTAGTTGTTGTTAGGTGCCATCAAGTCGAGGACGACTCATAGTGACCCTATGAAAAAAAGTTCTGAAACCTGTTCTATCTTGTGCTAACCTCACACTTCCTGACACACAAGAACAGCAGTCACAGTGTGAATCTACATAGTTGAGGTTCTTCCTCTCCTTTGCTGACCCTCCACCATTCCCAATATCATGTCTCTCTTCAAGGAATAGCTCCTATTAGGAACATGCCCAAAGTATGAGAGGCAAAATTTCATCATACTTGCTTCCAAAGAGCACTCTGCCTGCACTCTCTCTAAGACTTACCTGTTTGTTCTCTTAGCTGTCCATGGGATGTTCAGTGTTCTTCTCCAAAACCACAGCTTCAACAGCTTCATCTTGCTTGGATCCACAATTAATACCCTTGGTACCATCAGTCAGAAAATACGGAAACACATTGTACTGGGAAAAACTGCATTGTACTGCAGTTAGGGACCTCTCCAAATTATTAAAGAATAATGATGTCAGTTTGAGGACTAAGATGTGCTTGATTCAGGCCAAGGTCCTTCCAATTACTTGCTATATATCTGAGAGCTGAAGAGTGAATAAGGAAGACAGGGGGGAAAAATGGATGCCTTTGAATGGTGGTGTTGTAGAATCCAAGAGATGGAACTTAATAAATTTTACTGATTTGGTTTATACTTTGTAGTTACTGATACTATGATTGTTTTCCTATTCAAATACTTCTTTTGAATTTCCATTGAAATCTAGAAAATGCTACAGAGTTTAAAAAATCAGACTGGGATTACAAAAAATAAAATGTGTTGAAGTAAAAGCAATTTATGAATCAAGAGTGAATATCTTACTCTTTTATTTTAGAATGTTATTTTGTGCAGATCACTCTAATAACCTTCAATCACCATGAATCTATATTGCTAAATAATTCAGGAGTCTATAAGGGTATTCTCAAACTTTAACATCACAAAATGAAATAATCTATCTGTAAATGTGAGAATGCCAAAATTAGAAGCTGAAATTTTATCACATGAGCCTGAAGCATTTTCTTCCTCATAATGTTTCCAACTGTGAAGCTACCTAAACATTCATCATTGCATGAATTCTTTTTGGTGAGGGATACTATATCACACATTTCATATATTCTCACCATAGGTGCACTTCAAATGATAAATATAGTCAGCATAAATTTTCTTTTCTTGGTATTTTATTTTTAAGTTATTTATTATTTAACAAAAGTTATATAGTCAGATGACTGGTTAAATTGCATTTTTGTTCTTCATTTGCTGATAAAAACTAGAACAGACACTATCCTTTTTGTATTTTACAATTTATTGCTTCTTATCTACCCACTGTCCAATAAGTACATAATATTTTATGGCAATGCTATTTTGTTATTGTCAATGGCATTCTTATCTGCCCTGTGTTAGAGAATTGAGACAGTCTCTTTACATTATTATTTAATGCACAAAAATATTATACTCAATGTCTTACAAATAAAAAGCTAAATATTTATAAAGTTAACATTTTTTTGTAAGACTAACCATTAAATTCAGGACTCTGTATTTCTTTTTTAAAAAAAATAAGAATTACTAGTTTATTTATAAAATTCAAATACATTGTTTTCAAGAACAAATTTTTTTAATTTCCCTCACCCTTCCCATCTAATTGTACAACCCCATGATTAATTCGCCCTCCCCCTGCATATCCTCATCCCTCTGCTTCCAACCTCTTCCACCCCTCTTGGAGCCTCATACTCATTCTACAATAATGGTTTTATACAATATTTGTCCTTGTGGAACTGAGCTGGTTCACTCAGCATAATGTTCTCCTGCCCCTCCAAAGTTAGGTAATAATTTACAAAAATCATTGCTCCTGTGTGCTGCATGGTAGTCCACTGTGTGAATATATCATAATTTCTCAATCCATTTGTTTATGGTTGGGCATTTGGCCTGTTTCCATGTTCTTGAGATGGTGACTAAGGCTGCTATGAACATTGGTATACAAATCTCAGTTTGTGCGTCAGTTCTCATTTTCTCAGGGTATATTCCAAGTAGTGGAATAGCTGGGTCATATGCAATTTCTATGTTCAGCTTTTTGACGAAGCACCAAACTGCCTTCTAGAATGGTTGCACTATTGTACAATCCCATCAACAGTGTATAAGTTCCTTTCTCGCCACGTTCCTCTCTAACATTTCATCAATCTATCCTTTTAGAATCTGAAGGAACTGAAGCCTCAAAATAGAGCAAACCCCCAAAGTCATTTTCTTTTTATTGTGCAGTTGTTGTTGCTGAGGACTCTGTATTTCTAAAATCCATGCTTTCCATTCAGCGTTACATGCTATATGTATATGTTGTTATTAAGTGCTATCACATTGATCAGCACTGATTGTGATCTAGTAAGCAAGAGATCAGCTAACCCTTCAGTGGGTTCCCAGAGGCTATAAATTCCATAGGAGACTATGTATCATGAGATACCATCTGTATCTCATAGAGCTGCTAGTAGCTTTGAACTGAAATTCTTTGGGTTAGCAATACAGTTCTTCATCACTAGGCCACCAGAGCTCCATCTAGGGAAGAAGACCTAATAATATTAAAATGTCCACTGTTCTCAAAAGCAACTATGTTATCACTGTTATGTTCCATCAAGCACAATTCATAGCGCCCCTATAAACAAAATATCTGAAACCAGTCCTGTCCTAAACCATCCTCACACTTCCTGACACCCAACAGCCCATTGCAGCAGTCACCTTGTCAATCCACCTGGTTGAGGGTCTTCCTTTCCTTTGCCGACCCTTCCACCCAACATCGTGTCCTTCTCCAAGGAATAGCATCTCCTAGCTATATGTCCAAAGTATTTTAGGAAAAGCCTCATCATTCTTGCCTCCAAAGAGCACTCTGGCTGCACCCTTTCCAAGACATATCTATTTGTTTTCTTGGCCATCCATGGAATGTTCAGTGCTCTTCTCAAACACATCAATTCTTTTCTGTCATCCTTATTCATTTTCCAGGTCTTGCATGTATAGCTAGTAATCAGAAAGACTATGGCCTGATTCAGAAGTACCTTAGTCGTCAAACTGACATCACTACTCCTCAATAATTTGGAAAGGTTCCTAACTGAAGATTTACCCATTGCAATGCATCTCCTTATTTTCTGACTACTCATACCTAGAGTGTTAATTGTGGATCCAAGCAAGATGAAGTTGACAGTTTCAATCTCCTCTCTGTCCATCATGACACTGCCTATTGATCCAGTGGTAAGAATCTTTGTTTTCTTGATATTAAGATGCAATCCATACTGAAGGCTGCATTCCTTGATCTTCTGTAACATGATAACTGGTGACTGGAATGTGAAAGTAGGAAACAATGAAGAAGGAATAGTAGTTGGAAAATATGGGCTTGGTGATAGAAATGAGGCTGGAAATAGACTGACTGAATTTTGTATTTATAATGATTTATTCATCGCAAATACTTTTTCTAAAGACAAAAAAGACAACTTTACACATAGAATTCACTCAATGGGCTGAGTAAGAATCAGATTGACAACATTTATGGAAGAAATCATTGAAAAAGATCAATATCAGCAATCCAAACTAGGCCAGGGTCAGACTGTGGGTCAGATCATCAATTACTCATATGCAAGTTCAAATTGAGGCTGAAGAAAATGAAAATAAGTCCACAGGAATCAAGATATGATCTTGAGTCAATTCCATTGGAATTTCATGATCATCTTAAGAATACGTTTTAGGCACTGAATACCACTGATAGAAGAAAAAGCAACTATAGTAGCAATAAAAATCCCAGAAAGTTATTTTGTGGTATCAACAAATAAATTCTAACGTGCAGATGGGAAGGTAAAAGACCCAAAATAATCACACAATACTTAAAAAGACGTAACTGGAAGATTGACATTATCCAACTTTAAGAATTACTATAATACCATAGAGATCCTTTGTTTTTAATTGGTTTTTATTCAGCATTCACACATATTTTGGTTTATATTTTAATTAAAGATGATTAATGCAATTAATTACTATGTCTCATCAAAGTCCCCTTGATTATTCTTTCCCTAAACTATCTCTATATTAACCTTTGCTCCTCTTTGCCTCTGTTATCATCTTTTATTAACCCTCAGAGATTTATTGTAAATATTTTCTTAGCTTTTATTTTCAGTCAATAAATCATACATATTTTCTTCCATATTATTAATTATAATAACCACAGACTCATGATCTATTCAGTCCACACTTTGCTTTCCTTCACCTACTCCAATCAAGTAATCATTCTCTATCCACTAATTTTCTACTCTCCACTATTCCATGGTAACCATATTAGAATGATTCTGTCAGTACATAAATCTTTCCGTAGTTCTCTAAGTAGTTTTTTTGTTTTTGTTTTCCTGTTAACAGCAATGTTCTTATATAGTATTTGTCCTTTTTTGAGCGAATTCTTTCATTTAGCATAATTTCCTTGAGCATGAATGTTGTATAGGATAAAAACAAAAATAAATTGATTAGTAGAAGAAACAGACTAGAAAAAGACTTCAGAAGAATATGACAACTTAATCTTTGGGGGGAGTAGAGGTGATTTAAAAAGATTAGATAGCATTTCAACATTGCATCCACATTTTTTTCTTTTTAAAAACTTTTTTTTATAAATAACATTTTTAAGCTTTCAAATACCTTCTATTTGAGTACTTAGCCCAAATAAAAATATATATATAGCAAGGAAAAAGATAAGCACCTTTGAGAATTACATGTGAACCTTATAATATCACCAATTATTAAGTTCTTTTTCATAAAATAGATTATGAATTAATTCTACTTTTTGTCCAAGAATAACATCCTACATGCATAGAAAATAAATAATTTCTATTCCAGGTCATTAGAAAGCATTTGCTATCGAAGCAGAGGCTGATTTATGTCAACCACAAGTTTTTAGATGGGAAGGTGTAAACTAGTTGTGATTTCTTATATTTTAGGGTTGTACTGTGTTTTTCTCCTAAAGGAAAGATGCATCATTAACAAAGATACTCATTGGCTACTGACTTGGGGAAGAAACATTTGTGGATAAGCAGAGAAACTGCACTGTTGATTTTAAGAAATGTGTTTTGTTTTTGTTCCTCTGTTGTTTTCTTCTTATAAAATACCAAAGTAGAGACCCTCAAGACATTCACAACAAGAATTAAACCTGGACTACAAGAGCATCCTCCTCTACCAAGGACAGTTCTAGGGTGTTTTCATTAGCACTACTTTTCATTCTGAAATTGAAAGAGCCAGAGAGTTTGGCAGATTCTTTGGAGGAGGCAAATTGGTTTCTGCGATAGAGTTCTCCCTTCCACATGGACATCATCAGCAGGCAAGACAGCACAACACCCTCGAGCATGAGGAAGCAGGGGCCAGAGATGACACAGCAGTCCAGGTGGGTGCCCAGCCTCACACTCTCCTTCTCCAGACGCTCCATCTCCCGGGCGGCCACTGTGCTAGCATCCACAGTCAAATCCCATGGGACCACGTAGGAAATAATCACCAGCAGGATCCCAGTGACCAAGAACAAGATGGCACTGATGAAACCATAGTCTACTGACTTCCTCAATGATGTGGCTTCCGAACTTGTGTCGTCTTCATCTTCAGATAACAAGGACATGACGTCCTCATGGGGCTACTAGTTTGGATTTCTGCAGCCCATAGTTTCTGGGTGATTATTTCCTTTGGTCTTAGGAGAGCTCCGGTTCCAGGGCTCCGGATTGACATTCTCGTCCACGTACGTGAAAGAAGTTTGCAGTTCCTGACTGCAGCAGTTGCAAACTTTGCATTCTATTTGGCTGTTCTCAGCATTGGCAGGTCCTGGAGGGAAGGAGTCTGGCTGAACACCACTACCCTGCGGAGATGAGGAAGGGGACGCAGGGGAAAGGCTCCGTTTTGACCCTTTCATCTCGGCTGTTATGGGTGTTGGCATGTAGTGTCTCTGAGGGGGGCCCTGGTGGCTGCTGCATCTTCCAGGTCTTTAGGATGTCTGTCCTTCTGAGCTCCAGCCCACGATCCCACACAGGTCGATCTACCCACTCTTCTTAGCAAGCTCCTGGAGCTCCATCAGAGGCAGTCAGACATCTCGTAGAGATTTCTGGAAATCCTCCTGCCTGGGCCACTCGGTCTGTTCGAGCACCAACGTGCTGGCCCGGGGTGCAGCTCCCCAGGAAAGTGCCCCAATCACCAGACAAGGCACTTGTAGCCTCTGCTCTCCACTCCGAGTGCCCTGCAGCGCCCACTGAGCTGGGTGAGGCCGCATCCACATTTTTAAAAAGACACAAAGCTTACATCTTCCACAAAACAAGTATGTATCAAATATAAGATGAAAATTGCACAAGTTAAAGAGTATGAAAAAAAAATCTAGATGGACGTGGGTTTGGTCTGAGATAGTTTTGTTTGTGAAAGGAACTATTAAGGGGAAAATAGGACAAGCTAAAAATGGGGGAAATACCTGCTAAACACCTTATGCTACAGGATCTGATTTTATCTGAGATATGCAAAGAACTAACTCCTAAAACTGGAAGAACACAGACAAAACAATAAATTACAGAATGGACAAAAGATGTGAACAGAAATGTAACCAAATAAAACACACATATATGCATGTGAAATATACCTAACAGCATCTTTCATTGTTGGTTTTGGATGTCTTTGAGTTGATTATGATGCACAGTAACTCAATGAACAGAAAATGTAAACCTTGTCAAATCCTAAGTCATTCTCCAATCTCCCCCATGCTCAAGTTCACTGCTGCAAACACTGTTAAAACACCTTATTGTGATATTCCCATTTTCAGCTGAGCCTCTACTTTTCCATGCATGATGTCTTTTCCCAGGGATCAGCTTATCCCTAAGCACATGCTGAAATAAGTGAGATGATGTTTTACCATCCTTGCCTATACATAACACCCTGATTTCACTTCTCCCAAGACAAATTTGTTAATCTTTGGGCAATCCATTGTATATTTAATAATCTTAACCAGCATCACAATTCAAAAGTATCAATTCTTCTTTGACCTTCTTTCATTGTTCAACAAACCACATGCATATGAAACAAATCAAAATGCCACTGAATGTGACTGAATCACAATGACCCATTATTGAAGCCTCTTATCAACTCATCACATTGAGAATCCTCATTATTTCCATTAAAAATATCTCAATCTATGACACAATGAATTTTTCTCATACCTTTCATTGTTTTATAAAAATTGAAAAAGGAGCATTATCATATATGCAAAATACATTAAAAATAATTTTTTAAATGACAATAAAATGCCAAAAAAATAAAATGTCAACTTAACAGCAGTTTAGGCCAGCATATTTCTCAAGTAGACTATTCAAAAGTAAACAAAATCAGTTACCTAATTCACATAGAAATTAATTTTCATTTTTTTCACAAGGAAATACTTGGAGTATAATAGCTTTGATAATAGAACTCTTTAATCACCAGTATGGAAGCAGAAGTGGCATCCACTTCCTAAATAACATGCCTCCAGAAACTCCATGAACTTTGATAAATGTCGATAGTCGTAAAGGGGTTTCAGGCCTTTTGTTCATAGGGTCGTTATAAGTCATCCTTGACTCAAAGGCAATCAACATAAACAACAACAATCACCAGTATACAATCTCTTTCTAAAAATATGTAAGTACTTGTCATTATTGTTGTGTATCATAGAGTCAGAAGAGACCCATAGCTGACCCTCCAGTGGATTTTCAGAGGCAGCTAATCATTCAGAAGGAGACTGTCCATCCTTCTCCAGCAGAGCAGTTGTTGGCCCAAACCCTGTGCTTTTGGGATTAAAGGGCAGCTTCTTGCTAGTAGGCCACAAGAGGTCCCTATATAGTACCTGGGAGATACTTAATATAACAGAATTGAGAAATTGACAATTTATTTCATTTAATGATTTTATATGTAATTGTTGTTGTTTGATGCCATTGAGTGTAGTACAGCTTTAAATGACCCTACGAACATCAGATCTGAACCCTATCTTATCTTGTGCCATCCTCATAATCCCTGACATACTTACATCCATTGTTCTGGTGACTTTGTCAATCATCTACTTAAAGGATTTCTTCTATTTTGCTGGCGTTCCACCTTTCTAAGCATGATGTCTCTTTATAAAGAATAACCTCAAAGTATGTAGGATGAAGCTTAGCCATTTTCCCCTCTAACAACCACTCTGGCTGTACAATCTGCAAGAAGTATCTGCTTGTTCTTTTGGTAGTCCATGGAATATTCAGTACTATTCTCCAACACCACAATTCAAAGGCATTAATTCTTCTGTCATCCTTATGCACTGTTCAGCTCTCAAATGCATAACAGTTGACTGAAGAGACAATGGCTTGTATCAAGTACATTTTACTTTTTAAAGTGACATCACTGTGATTCAGTAATTTGGAGAGGCCCTTGTTAGTAGACTTCCCAAAAGCAACATAAAAATGCATTCACAATAAATAAGATTAGAAGGCAAATGTAGAAACAATGAATAAGGAATAGTATTAAGAAAGCTGACCATTTGGTGATGGAAATGAGGCTAGAGATGGAATTTTTCTAAAGATTAAATATCTGTGCTCATCAAAAAAAATTTTCCAACAAGGTGAAAAGATAAACTACTGACTGTGAACAAACATTTGGCAATATCATCTCAGATAAAGGTCCCTTAGTGAAAGTTTATAGAACATTTTGGGCCTCCTGAAGAAAAAGACTTATAATCATATTACAAAATTGGCAAGAGCATGGAAAGACTTTTCAAAGAGAAGGACAGTTGGATGTCCAACAGACACATGAAGAAAAATTCAAAATCACTGGCAGTAAGACAGATGCAAATCAAAACCACAATGGGATACCATCTTACCTCAGTAGCAGTGGCAAAGTTTAGCAGGGAAACAAGTAATAAATGTTAGAGAGGGTGCGGCAAGATAGGAACTCTTCTACATTGTTCTTGGGATTGTAAAATGGTACAACCACTCTGGAAGGCAGTTTGGTGTTTCCTCAAAAAGCTCAACATAGAAATTCCATATGACCCAGCTATCCCATTGCTTGAAATATACCCTAAGAAAATGAGAACTGAGGCACAAATAGAGACTTCTATACCAATGTTCATAGCAGCATTATTCACCATAGCAAGAACATGGAAACAGACCTAATGTCCAACCACAATTGAATGGATTGAAAAAGACCATGATTGGAAAGACCCTGGCCTTTGTCAGACACACAACAGCTCAAAGGCATCAATTCTCCTTCAATCATCCCTAGTAATTGTCCAGTATGACTCATGGAGATCCTATGAACAGCAGGTTTGAACTCTTATCTTGAGACATTGTCATCATCCTTGATACATTTCATTTCATTCCATTGCATATACTGTAGCAGTATATGCCATTGAAGGTCTTCCTCTCCTTTGTTAACTCTCCACCTTTCCAAATATGATGTTCTTTTCCAAGACATAGCTTCTCCTGACAATATGTTCAAATTATGTGAGATGAAGCTTCACCATCTTGCCTCCAAGGAACACTCTAGCTAAACTTTCTCTAAGGCATATCTGTTTGTTCTTTTGGCATTCCACGGGATATTTAGCATTATTTGCCAACACAACAACACAAGTACATCAATTCTTCTTCTGTCATTCTTATATACTGTCCAGCTCTCAGATGCATAGCAGGTGATTGGGAAAATTATGACAGCAGACTTTCTCAATGCTATTTGTCTCCTTATCCCCCAACTGCTGATACTAAGAGTGCTGGCTATGGAGGCAAGTAGGATGAAATCATCAACAATTTTAATTTTTTCTCCATCTATCCGTGTTATGCAGATGACAAACCCTACTTGCTGAAACTGAGGAGGACCTGAAGTGCTTGCTGCAGAGGGTCAAGGACTGCAGCCTCCAATATGGATTGAGGCTCAATGTCAAGAAGACAAAGATTCTCACCACTGGACCAATTGGCAGCATCAGGATGGATGGTGAAGAGATTGAGATTGTTCACAGCTTTAGTTTGCTTGGCTCCACAGTCAACACTCTTGGCACCAGTAGCCAGGAAATTAAAAGGCGCATTGCCATGGAAAAGTCTGCTGTTAGCGACCTCTCCAAAGTACTGAAGAGCAATGGTGTCTCTCTGGAGACTAAGGTGCGTCTGATACAGGCCATGGTCTTTGCAATCACTTCTTATGCATCAGAGAGTTGGATAATGACTAAGGAGGATAGAAGGAGAATTGATGCCTTTGAACTGTGGTGCTGGAGAAGAGTGTTGGGAGTACCATGGACTGCTAGGAAAACAAACAGATTCATCCTGGAAACGGTTAAACTGGGTGGCTCCTTGGAGGCAAGATTTTGAGGCTCCGTCTAACATACTTTGGACATGTTGTGAGGAGGGACCAGTCCTTGGAGAGGGACATCATGCTTGGGAGGGTGGAGGGACAGTGCAGGAGGGGAAGGCCCTCTATGAGGTGGATTGATTCAGTGACTGGGATAATCGGGATGGGAGTGTCAGAGACAGTGCGATTGGCACAGGACAGAACAGAGTTTAGGGCTGTTGTACACAGGGTCGCTATGAGTCACAAACAACTGGACGGCATATAACAACAACAACATCATTATGTTGCCCACTGATCCTGTGGTGAGGATTTTTGTTTCCTTGATTTTGAGATAGAATTGAGAGCTCTAGTGGCTTGCTGTTGTGTGTCATCTAGTCAGAACCGACCCATAGCTTCAGTAGATTTTCAGAGGCTTTTAACCACACAGGAGGAGATCGCCCATCCTTCTCCCACTTGTACTGCGGAAGCAGCTGGTGGTTTACAATGATGTGCCTTTGAGATTCCAGCACAGTTTCTTGCCACTAGGCCATCCATTACTCCAACATTAAAAAAAAAATTATCACAAATTATACTATCTTGTATTTTTTTAACCAGAGAGAACTATAAAATATATATTTTCAATTAAGAAGTGGTTGAATGTTAGTTCTTATAAGACAATCTTCATTCACACAAGTTATTTACTAAAAGGTGTGTAAGCACGTTGATTTTATATTGAAATGTTCACCAGAATAAACCAAGAAGTAGAAATAGAAATAATTGTCAAGTCAATTTCTGGCTTGCTTGTTACTGCAGAAATAAATTGAACTCTGCTCTAACTTTTTAACATGTAATTCTGATACTAATAGGTTCACATCAATTTCTCTTTCCACGAACTGCTAACAGGAAGCATTTTGTAATGGCGTGTCAGAAATCTACCAGTGACTGCCTAACATTTCCCTTAAACAGAAAGCTTCTGTCTGTGATCTCATCAGCAGTTGTCAACAGTTTACAGTAATGAGGGGCACAGCGCTGAAATGGCTCGGCTATAACAATCAGATCCTCTCACCTAGAACACTTCTTGTGTTGATTAGAGCACAATTACCTGTCCCAGAATGCAGAAACACCAATCTTGCCATTCAAGACATATATTATTTCCCTAACTCTACAAACAGGAGACAGAAGTGAAATGTTTCTTTTTTAATTTAATTAATTTTTTTACAATTATAATATGTACAGACTTAAAGAAAAATCTGAGGGTTACAACAGAATTCCTGTATACATCACATTCATCCTCCCCTACTGAGAACATCTTTTATCAGTATGGTAAGTTTGTCATACTTAATCAACCACTATTGATACATTATTATTAACTAAACCAAACCTAACCCATTGGCACTGAGTCAATGCAACTCATGCAGAACTGCTTCAGAGAGTTTCTAAGGCTGTACATATTAACAGAATTAAACCATCACATCTTTCTTCTGTGGATCAGTTGATAGCTTTGAACTGTTAAATTTCTAGTTAGTAATTAAGCGTTTTACCGCTGTACCACCACAGATCTTTTCTACAGAAAGAGGGGTTAAGATTTACAGTATATACTTTGAGGGATAAGATTCAATCCATGCTAATAACCAGGAAATAAAAAAGATAAACATTTAAAAAATATCCATTTTTTAAAAGGGTGGTTAATCATAGAATCACACAATTTGATGTGTGTAGGGAGTGATGGTGAAGGAACTGGGAACAATCCCGTGCGAAAAACAATATATATGAACTTTGTAAATAAACAAACAAAAATCAATACAAGAATGAATATTGACACATCCCTACAGACCTAACAAAATGTGAAAATATTACAAAAGAGCATCATTACAACTTCCTGATAACAAATTGGAAAAATTAGATTAAATGGATAAATTCTTAGATACAAATTACCAAAACGAACACAAAAAGAAAACGTGGATATACCTACACCAAGTAAAGAAATTTAACAGTTATTCAATATAAACAAAACTCTAGACCTAGATAATTTTACTTGTAAATTCTATCAAATATTTAAGGAAGAAACAATACTAAATCTAATAGAGAGGAAGACCCTCAATGAGATGGTTTGACTCAATGACTGGAGTATTGGGTAGTTGTGCCAGAGACAATAAGGTTGGCTCAGGATAGAGCAAGGTTCAGAACTGTTATACATAGGATTGCTATGAATCAGAGGTGACTTGACAATACTAACAACAACAAGTATTAGAAACAATACTAATTCAGGCAGCTCTTGTGGCCTAGCAGTAAGAAACAGCAATGCAATCGGAATGGCACGCAATTTGAATCCACCAGCTGCTTTGTGGGAGAGTAAATTGCTCCTCCTGTGCGATTTACTGTCTGGAATAAAACAACCCACTGAAGGGTCAGCTATGGGCAGGTTCTGACTCGATGGTACACAATAACAACTAAAATCCTTTGATGAAGGGAGGAAGATGGAATGTCTTAAAGTTGTGGTACTGGAGAAGAATATTGACCATGCCATGGACTTCCAAGAGAACAAATAGGTCTGTTCTGCAAAGGATGAAATGGGAGAGGAGTAATGGGAGGAGAGAGGGTAAAATGTGCAACAATGAATGAATGAAAAGAAATCTAACTTTGCTGAAGACTTTATTTAAAATCACAATTAAAATGAAAACATTTAAAAAAAAAAAGAAAGAAAAGATTAAACCAGGTTGAAGCACCATCTCACATACTCTGGGCATGTTGCCAGTTCTTGGATAAATATATCATACTTAGAAGGTAGCGGTTCAGTGCAGGAGAAGATACTGAATGAGATGGATTGACACAGGAACTGTGGCAACGGGGTTAGGTGTGTCTGAGATGGGATTGGCTCAGGATAAGGCAGGGTTCAGAAACATTGTTCATAGGGGTTGTTATGAGTTATAGTTGACTCAATAGTACCTAAGAACAACAAATCACTTTGTAATGATGTCAGTCTAGAGACTAAGGTGTGCCTGATCCCGGCCATGGTCTTTGCAATAACTTGCTATGCATCAGAAAGCTAGACTTTGACTAGGGATGCTAGAAGGAAAATTGATGCCTTTGAGCTGCGGTGTTGGATATACCATGGACTGCTAGGAGAACAAACAGGTTTGTCCTGGAGAGGGTGAAATCTGGCTGCTCCTTGGAGGCAAAAATTCTGAATCTTCATCAGACATACTTTGGACGTGTTGAGGGGAGGGACCAATCCTTGGAGAGGGACATCATGCTCCGGAGGGTGGAGGGACAGCGCAAGAGTGAAAGACCCTCGATGAGTTGGATTGACTCAGTGGTATTGGAGACAATAAGATTGGCACAGGATAGAGCAAGGTTTAGGGCTGTTGTACACAGGGTTGCTATGAGTCATAGGCTCCTCAATGGCACAGCATAACAACAACAACAACAACAAGGCATTACTATGAACTAAAACCAAAGACATTATGTGGAAAGAAAACATATGTCAATATTCCTATAGGTTATAAATACAGCACTACAGACATTTCAAGGCTGCGACCTTTTGGAAAGTGATTCCCAGTTTTGTCTTCTGAGGTGCCTTTGAGTTCAAACCACTATTCTTTTGGCTGGTAGTCAAGCACTTAAATATTTATACTACCAAGGAACAACTAAGTAAATGTACAATGTTCTGGCTAATCCATTTGGAGTTGGTGACCCAAAGGTAATACTTATCTATTGGTTCAAATTCGCAAGCTAATCTGAGGGAGAAGGACGAGCAAATGCCTGCAAGCTATTGTGAGGGAGAAGGATGAGAAAATGCCCCCAGTGCTATTTACAGCCTTTTGAAAACATGCTGGAGGGTCAGTTATGAGTTGGTTCTAATTCAACAGCAATGAATTGAGCCTTTGGACAGTTAGTTATGTTAGGTGGCTTTAAGTCAACCACAATTCATAGTGACCATATGAACAACAGATCAAAACTTGTTCTGTCTTGTGTTACCCTCACAATCTCTGCCATGCTCAAGTTCACTACAGCACAGTCACTGTGCCAATTCATATCAATGAAGATCTTCTCTTTTGCTGACCTTATACTTTTATGATATCTTTTTCTAGTGACAGATGTCTCCCGACAACTTGTGCAAATTATGTGAGACAAATTTTCACCATTTTTTTCCTTTAAGGAATATCCTTGTTGTACTTTCTCCAAGGTAGATTACACAGAAACAAAAATTAGAAAAGGTCACTAGGGATGGGTATAGGATTGCTATGAGTTGAAACTGTCTCAGTTGGACCTACCATTAAAGATAGAAAAAGGCAAAAGGGAGATATTATTTAGGTACAAATAATGATGGTGGGATTATTTTGAAACAAGTTATTAAGAATGGTTGCATGACTTGAAAAATATAATCAACATCACTGAATTGTATATACAGAAATTATTATATTGCCATATGTGTTATTATGTATATTTTCACCACTAAAAGAGAGGGGGGGACTCTACTATAATATAAACTCATTTTTAAAAGTTCAGTATTACTTTTCTGGTCTTGGTGAGTCCAGAAATGGTTTGGGATGTGTGAGATACAGTGGCTGGCAATTATGGTATTTGCTCTGTAAACTATCACCCAAGCAGAAGAAGGGACCAGACTTTTGGCTTCTGAATCACTGCTACGCTGTGGAGGGGGAACACCTGACCTTGCAGTTGTTGTTGTGGTTGTAGTTATGTGATATCGAGTCGCTTGTGATTCATAGCAACCCTATGTACAACAGCCCTGAAACCTGCTTTATCCTTTGTCAACTTTACTGTTTCTGACACACCTACCCTCATTACCCCAGTCACTGTATAAGTCGATATCATTGATGGCCTTCCTCTCTTCCTCTATCTCTCCACCCTTCTAAGCATGAGGTCCTTCTCCATGGACTGGTCCTTCCTTACAACATGCCCAAAGTATGTCAGATGAAGTCTCAGAATCCTTGCCTCCAGGAAGCAACCTGGTTTCACCCTCTCTAGGACAAACCTGTTTGTTCTCCTGGCAGCCCATGGTATATTCAATACTCTTCTCCAGCACCACAGCTCAAATGCATCAATTTTCTTTCTTTTCTTTCATCCCTAGTCCTTGTCATGCTCTCTGACATATAGCAAGCAATTGCTAAGATAATGGACTGGATCAGGCACTCCTAGTCTCCAGATTGCTGTCATTGCTCTTCAGTATTCTTGAGGGGTCCCTGAAAGCCAGCTTTCCCAGTGCAATTTGTCTCTTATTTCCTGGCTGCTGGTATCAAGAGAGTTGACTGTGGAGCCAAGTGAACCAGTGTAGTTAACAACCTCAATTTCTTTGTCTCTCCTGGGACCTTACAGTACGATATCTATAATGTTGGCTCAAGTGGTGCAGTAGGTGTGGAATGATCTCATGATTTCTTCCCTCCAAGAAGACTTTGGCATTGTTTCAGGAATGTTCAATGTCAAATGGGATCAAATTGCTTCTGCTAGCAACACCTCCCAAATCATGATTCTGTGTCTTCTCAAGGCTGGCTACTTCAACTTTACCTCAGACACCATTACATACCTGGCCCAGGAAGATGGGCCTGTTGTGATTGGCTTTAGTAGTGTACCTGGGCAGGGAGGAATTCTAGCTCAGCAGGAGTTTGATAAGAGATTCTCCTCTCATTTTCTGGACTGGGACGCGTTTGAGGTCATGATCCTTCCCTCCATCAGCATCTCCCTGCTGCTGTGGAACTTCAGCCAGAGGAAACATGACACTCCCAAAATGAGAAGAGCTGAATGAGACTTCCACAGTCTCCCTCCCAATAACTCCTGGTGCTTTCCAGACTCCAAAGGATATTGCAAATCCAATTTCTTCCCTTTTCGCCCTTGGTCACCTTCTCCTGGATCCTGTTCTGCTCTCAACTAGAGTGAAGGAGCAGACTTAGGAGTCTGAGAGCCATCTCGGTTCCATGCTGAAGCCATACAAATAGCAACGGAATGAGCCGAGAAGGTGCTCCCTTGACCCACTGAAGAGCTTGTGAGTATACTGCTGGCAGGCACTCTCATGGGTCCAGGACAAGGAACTTCAGAGACTGTCTGCCACCACCTCTACCTGCTCCCTTCTCAATGGAGCGCAAGGTGAAAGAAAAGCTACAAGGCTCTTGGAGGATATCTAGACTCTGTTCTGGATAGGGAAGTGCTTACCAAATGGGATTTTCTAATAATTAAAAATAAATAATAATCCAGTACGAACCTTTCATGACCCTTTCCTTCCCAGAGTGATTAAAGTACAAAATCACATCTTCCATTGAACTCTTCTAACATCTTGGCCCATGCTTGTTATTTCTCTTCTAAGTAAAACCAGGTCAAGTAGAGAAGGGGGGGTGGGGAGAAACTCTATTTTCAACTATCATTAGTTTGGCATTTCTTTGCACTGATGAGAAGAAAAGATGAAAGCTCATTACCTAGTAACAGACTACCTACCTACCTACATCTGCAGAGTACTATTTTGAAAAAAAAAGAACTAAATCACCATTAAATGGTACAATTATAGTCTTTGAAAGATAGTGAGATGTCACTGCAAGATTTGATTAATCACAGCCTGATACAATGAAAAGATGTCAAGCAGTAACCAAACATAAAGTCATGTCACAACAAAAGTGCCGCACATGAAGTTAATAGCATGATCTTCCTCACTCAATACTGATTTTGTTTATGACATTTATAATGAGCTTTTGACATTTGAGTGATAGCTACCACCAAGATAAGAAATTATAACACCTGGGTATTAGCTTTTCTTAAGCAATAGGCACTGTCACTGCTGAAACTAAAATTACAAACTATTGACAACTGAAATATTTTTACTTGTCTTAGGTTTTTTGTTGTAGGTCACAGATTTGGAGGATGAAAGTCCCAATGATTTTTATTCTACATTTCTCCTAAGTCTACGGCCATACCACCCTGAACGCGCCCGATCTTGTCTGATCTTGGAAGCTAAGCAGGGTCGGGCCTGGTTAGTACTTGGATGGGAGACAGCCTGGGAATACCGGGTGCTGTAGGCTAAAAAAAAATTAAAAAAAAAAACCCAAAAAACAAAAACCTTTAAGGCTGGTCCGAGTGCAGTGGAGGCCACAACTAATTGATCACAGTCAGTTACATTTCTCCTAAGATACAAGATACTTTCTTACAGGGCCTCCTTGGAAGGATATAGAGTCAGATAACAATCCGTATTGTTGACATATTTCATGATCCTATTGGCATGATCACTAAACAAAATACATTTCAAAATTACATATTGATGATTGAAAAATAGAGTAACTCTACTTTATATATCGATTCTTTAAGGCCCCCAAATAGACCAAAAAGGCTATCTTAGCTGCCCTTTTCTAGAGCCTGGCCTTCTTCTACCAGTACATTAACTGTAACAGTCATCCTTAACATTGAGACTACACTTAATAATGCAAGACAAATTTCAACTCTTCCCAAGTAGAAAAACAACGTAAGATATGAAAAGCTTTTTCTAGACAGAAGTTACCTTCCACTTGAGAATCACTAATCTAGATGACAATTTAATTTCACAGACTATAACTTGGGATGGTTTATATAATATTTCTTTGTTCATCATGTCATAGGAGACACATAATAATCAATCCTCAAACTAATCCCGTTGTTGTTGCTGTTGTTGTTGTTGTTAGGTGCTGTCAGGTCTCGTACTGCTCACAGTGACCCTCTGAACAACTGATCTGAACCCTGTCCCATCCTGTGCCATCCTCAACATCTCTGAGACAATTGCATCCATTGCTGCAGTCAATGCACCAGCTCACCTTTTTTAAAAAAATTATTATTATTATTATTATTAATTTCAATGAACATCTACAGAGATCTTGGAATTCCATTCATTCATTGCTGCACTTTTCTCTCCACCCTCCCACCCCACCCCCACTTGCACCCCCAGTTTGCTCCTCTCCTTAAAAAGCAAAAGACAAACTCCTTCATTTGTATACTCCACTCTGCAACCTTCATTCCGGACTCTTATGATAAACATAAGGCCCTAAAATATATTAATTTTAAACTCATCTTGTTGAGGGACTTCCTATCTTTCACTGACCTTTGCCAGCATGATATCCCTTTCCAAGGAATAGCCTCTTCTCACAACGTGCCCAAAATATGTGAGGCAAAGTTTTGCTATCCTTGCCTCTGAGGAGCGCTCTGGTTGCACTTTGTCCAAGACATATCTGTTTGGGTTTTGCCAGTCCATGGAATATTCAGTGCTCTTCTCCAGCCACACAACACAAAGCCGTCAAAACTTGCTTTGTCATCCTTTTTCAAACTAATACTAACTGATGTGTGTGTGTGTGTGTGTGTGTGTATAATTATACATATATCTATATATAAAATTATTCATATATATAAAATTATTCCTAAATATTCCTGTATATAATTATTCCTATATATAGTTGTTGTTGTTGTTGCTAAGTGCTGTTAAGTCATAGACAACTCATAGAGACGCTATGAACAAAAGATTCGAACACTTAAATAGCTCTCATTTCTCCAAGTTCATAGGGTTTCCAGAGACAAGGAAGTGGATGACACTCCTGCTTCCAAGCTTGTTTTAATCGGGGAGCACCACCAAACACTCTCCACCATGGGTAACCATTATCACATTTGACACATCAGTGTCATAGTGTTCAGCATCACAATAATCACAATTTCCTCTGTACAGCAAATGGACAGACCTGTGCTATGCCACTTAGAAGAATGCTTGACCAAAAACAATTAAAATGCTTCCTCAAGTTCCAACCAGATTTAAAAACCAAGGCAAGGCTTAACCTTTTATAAGCTGAAGCTTTTCCATTGTGTCTCTGTACATTTAATACACAATACTATACAACATATAATTATTCCTATTTTATTGATCAGAAAACAGAGACCCAAAGAGACAAAAAAATTACTTACGCAAGGTCACATGGAAAGTTTGTCAAAACTAGACTTAAACTGTAATGTTTCTAAGAAATGAAAGTGTTTTTTCTTATTACATCACCTCAGTAATCCAGTCGGACTGAATGTTTTTCCATTAAGATAACAACACTATTTTTATTCTCAAGATACCAGCACATTTCAGTCCAAGATATATATCTATCGTCTTTCAGAGGATAATTCGCAAGTTGTTGCAGAGAGTAATTCTGCAGGGATATTTATAGTCTGGAATTTGTGCAAGTCTTCAATTTTGTTTTCAATTTATTCTTAGTAAAATCCAGATATTGATCTGTGGTAGCATCATATGACATTGAAAAGGTTTCCAAATAAGGAAGATCACCCAAAGATCTGAAATTAGTCATAACCAACAATAATCTTATGTTAAAAAATTATTTTATTCATCTATATACACAGCTTTAGTTTGCTTGGCTCCACAGTCAACACTCTTGGCACCAGTAGCCAGGAAATTAAAAGGCGCACTGCCATGGGAAAGTCTGCTGTTAGGGATTTCTCCAAAGTACTGAAGAGCAATGGTGTCTCTCTGGAGACTAAGGTGCATTTGATACAGGCCATGGTCTTCGCAATCACTTGTTATGCATCAGAGAGTTGGACAATGACCAAGGAGGATAGAAGGAGAATTGATGCCTTTGAGCTGTGGTGCTGGAAAAGAGTACTGAATGTACCCTGGACTGCTAGGAAAACAAACAGATTTGTCCTGGAAAGGGTTAAACCGGGTGGCTCCTTGGAGGCAAGAATTCTGAGGCTCCATCTAACATACTTTGGACATGTTGTGAGGAGAGACTGGTCTTTGGAGAAGGACATCATGCTTGGGAGGGTGGAGGGACAGCACAGGAGGGGAAGGCCCTCTATGAGGTGGATTGATTCAGTGACTGGGATAATTGGGATGCAAGTGTCAGAGACAGTGTGATTGGCACAGGACAGAGCAGAGTTTAGGGCTGTTGTACACAGGGTCGCTATGAGTCACAGGTGACTCGACAGCACATAACAACAACAACAACATGCTGCAGCAGTCATAGAGTTAACTACTATTGCTTCTAAGAATGGAAACCCACAAATAAGCTGTGTTTTATGTGTTTGTTTGGGTTTTGTTCTATTAATATTTTAAATTAGGAACACAACATTGCTTACTGAAACTGAGGAGTACATGAGGCATTTGCTGTAGAAAGTCAAGAACTAAATTTTTCAATATGCATTGAAGGTCAGCATCAAGAAAACAAAAATTCTCACCATTGTGCCAATTGGCAGCATCGTGACAGACAAAGTAGAGACTGAGCTTGTTAACAATGTCAGCTTACTTGGTTCCACAATCAACATTCTTGAAACCAGCAGTGAGGAAATGAAAAGATGAATTGCATTGAGAAAATCTGTTGTTAGGGACCTCTCTAAAGTACCAAAGAAGAATGATGTCTGTCTGCAGATCAAGGTGTGCCTGATCCAGGCCATGGTCTTTGGAATTACTTGCTATGCATCAGAGAGCTGGACAATGATTAAGGCTGACAGAAGAAGAAACAATCCCTTTGAATTGTGGTGTTGGAGAAGAGTGTTGAACACAGCATGGACCACCAAGAGAATAAAGAGGTTTGTCCTGGAGAGAGTGAAATCAAACTGCTCCTTAGAGGCAACAATTCTGAAGTTCTTTCTCACATACTTTAGGCCTGTGGCCAGCAGAGACAAGTCCTTGCAGAAGGACATTATATTTGGATGGGAGGAGGGACAGAACAAGAAAGGAAGACTCAGGATGAGATCAACTGCCACAGAGAGTGGGATAATGGGATTAGGTATGTCAGTCAAGATGAGATTGGCTCAGGATAGTGCAGGGTTCAGAGCTGTTGTTTATAGGGTCATTAAAAGTCACAGGTGATTCAACAACACATAACAACAGAATGCACAATTAGATTAAAAACTTTTCATTAATTGCTATTTAAACTCAGTATATACTGAATTATATACCATGTAAAACACAAAGGCAGATATTTAATGTATATTATTTCATTTAAAAAGGTACCTCTGGTAGAACATAGATAATTTTTTTATGTTGTCCTTTAATCTTGAATCTTTCATGAATAAGCTTATTCACTTTTATGTAGATTTCATGTAAATTTCTTTTTAAAAAAATTCTATAAATACAATCATTTCATGTGCAAATAGGGGTAGTTTTATTTCTTGCTTTCTCATATTTTTGCCTTTAATTTTCTTTTTTTTAATTTGTTTGTTTTATCGCTCAAGATAGAACTATCCATTTTCTAATAACTATCATAAAAGCAAACATCTCTACTTTGTTTTCAATTATAAAGAGAAGACATCCAGTTTTTTCATTATTGAGAACAAAGACAGCTATAGATTTTTAAAAATAATCCTTAACAGGATTACAGTTTTATACTACACTCTCAGAGAATATTTTTATCATGAATGGTTATTAAATTTTGTTAAAGACAATCTCTATATACACTAATATGATACTGTGTGGTAAAAAGAGGGCCACATGGGGATGGCCTTATCTGACTGACCTTGATCAACTTCACACTGGGGAACTATCCCCATCAACAACATCAACAACACAAAACCAATTCAAATGAGCTCAGACTGTCCCCGATACTCCTGCACTTCTTTTTATTCATCTCAATACCAATCTTACTACTTTACTTGGCTAAAATTCTATATTACTGCTCACAGACTGCACAGAATCATATTGGAGGAGTCAAAAGGCTTCTCCATTCAGGTTAGGAGCAGAATAGGGAGCTCTGGTAGCCAAGTGGCAAGAAGCTGCACTGCAATCCCAAAGGCATGCAGTTTGAGGCCACTGCCTGCTCTGTGGGAGGATGGATAATCTCCTCCTGCATCTTAATTGCCTCAGAAAACCCACCAGAGGGTCAGCTATGGGTCAGTTCTGACTCTACAACACAACAACAACAGCAGCAGAATATAGCGAGGACAGCCTCTGAAATGAGCTCGCAGGTACCTCAGTCTTGAGCCTCATGGCTTTAAGCCAGCGTTAGCTCTCAATTCTGCCAGGTATGGCTCTCCCCTCCCATCCCCAGTTGTCTAACTAGAGCAAAGGCTCTGGTACAATGATGTAGCAGTCCCAAGGTTTGCTCCATCTCATGTAAGGTCTCTGGTTCTCTGCTGTGGTTCCTATGACTTTTCTTCTCATAGACTCTAGTCCGTCTGCCACAAGAATCTCTGATTTTGAAGGATGCATTATATTCTTTTACTTCTTCTTCACTGGTGGTTAGGTTTACGCTATAGATTCACCCAATTCAACGGGAAGACTAGTCAATCTATTTGTGAGACTAACAAATCACCTTGTGGATAAGCTAACACATTCAATTGCATCTTTCTGCCCACCCACATGGGAAAGTAAGTTATTGATAGGGAAGCTATTTTGGACAATAAACCCTATTATCACACTGTGATTTTCAAACTAAAATTTGTCAATACTATAAATGGTAATAATTTATTTAAAACATTAAAACAGTCATGCATCACTAGAATAAACCTCACTTAGTCATGGTATCATTTTTAATATATTACTGAATTATCTTTGTTCTGGAGAAGGTAAAACCAGGCTTCTCCTTGGAGGCAAGGATTCTGAAACTTCGTCTACATACTTTGGACATGTTGCAAGGAGGGTCCAGTCCTTGGAGGGGGACGTCATGCTTGGAAGGCTGGAAGGACAGTGCAGGAGGAGAAGACCCTTCATGAGATGGATTGATTCAGCGACTCGGGTAATGGGGATAGGTGTGTTGGAGACAATAAGATTGGCAAGGGATAGGGCAGGGTTTGGGGCTGTTGTACATAGGGTTGCTATAAGTCATAGGCGATTTGACAGCACATAACAACAACAACAACGTTTTGTTAATAAATTTTTAATCTACAGTCATCTGAGATATTACTCTCTCCTGCACTGAGGTTTTTTTGTGCTTATAATTTTTGGTTTTGAACCAATTTTATCAAATGGACATCCATATTTTATTGCTGATATTAGAAATATACTCTCCCTTTTTCTTTTATCAGTTTTACTATGTTGATTTTTTTTCTTTTAATTTTCTCAAAGAAAAATCTTTTTGTATACTTTTCCGTATTTTTTTCAGTTTAAAATTCTGGCATTTCCTTGATTTTTGCTATTTATTATTTTGCTTTCTTTAGATTTATTTCTCTCTTCTGTTTTTGTTGCTTGATGTAAAACAAATAAGATTATTGATTTAAGATGTTTCTGTTTGACTATGTTGTTCTTGCTATGGGCCATGGACTCACCTGTGCTTCTCAAAGTACAGTTAAACTATTTTCTCTCATCACAGTTTTCATCATGCTTCACAAATTTAAATTTTTTTGTACTTTCATTCTCATTCAGTTCAGTATTTGTATGTCTTCCATTGTATTGATATTAACCTTCTAACTCAAACTATTTATAATGTGCTATTTAATTTTCAAGTGTATGAAGATTTTCCTACCGTCTTTCTACTACTATTGCTAATTTCTAGTTTGATTTGATTGTGATCAAGAAACATATTTTGTATGATTATAGCTGCTTTAAATTTCCTGAGCTGTGAGCTGAGGTACATTGTTACCAGGTGTTACTGAGTTAGTTCCAACCTATAATGACTCAATGTACAAAAGAAAAAAAAATTATTCCTGATCCTAGACCAGCTTCACAATCTTTACTATGATTATAAAGAATAGTTACAGTCACTGTGTCAATTTATCTTTTTGAAGACTGATCATCTACTTTCCATGCATGATGGACTGGCTTCTCCAATGACTGACCTCTCCCGATAACATGCCTAAAGTATGTGAGACTAAGTTTCAACATTCTTGCTTTTAAGAAACTCTTGGCTGCACTTAATCCAAGACCGACTTACTTGTTCTTTTGGAAGACAATGTATATTTAACTACTCTTTTTCATCTCAGTTATTCAAACATCAATTCTTCTTTGATCTACATTATTTTTTGTTGAACTTTCACATGCTTATGAAGCAACTAAAAATATGATTGGGTCAGGCACGTCATAGTCTTTAAAAGGGCATACAGGATCTAGATATGTGCCAAGAGTACTTAAAGAGAATGTCTGCTATCTTGTTAATGGACGTTATTGGAAACTTGCTGCTTTATTGAGTTCTTCCATATCTTTGCTGTATTCCCTAATTGTGTACATTTATCCATTTTCCTTATAATTTCAGTGTTGTTGTTGTTGTTGTTATGTGCCGTCAAGTCACCTGCGACCCATAGCGACCCTACGTACAACAACCCTAAACTCTGCTCTGTCCTGTGCCAATCACACTGTCTCTGACACTCCCATCCCAATTATCCCAGTCACTGAATCAATCCACCTCATAGAAGGCCTTCCTCTCTTGCGCTGTTCCTCCACCCTCCCAAGCATGATGTCCTTCTCCAAGGACCAGTCTCTCCTCACAACATGTCCAAAGTATGTTAGACAGAGCCTCAGAATCCTTGCCTCCAAGGAGCCATCCGGTTTAACCCTTTCCAGGACAAATCTGTTTGTTTTCCTAGCAGTCCAGGGTACATTCAGTACTCTTCTCCAGCACCACAGCTCAAAGGCATCAATTCTCCTTCTATCCTCCTTGGTCATTGTCCAACTCTCTGATGCATAACAAGTGATTGCGAAGACCATGGCCTGTATCAAACGCACCTTAGTCTCCAGAGAGACACCATTGCTCTTCAGTACTTTGGAGAGGTCCCTAACAGCAGACTTTCCCATGGCAATGCGCCTTTTAATTTTCTGGCTGCTGGTGCCAAGACTGTTGACTGTGGAGCCAAGCAAACTAAAGCTATGTACAATCTCAATCTCTTCATAGCTTATATTTTACAATCTTTGTAGCGCTGATGTTTTGTGTATCTAGGACTGCTCTGTCTTCTTAAAGTCACTGGCAAAAGACAAACGGAATTGATGGAATACAAACTGAAATGTTTCAGGAAACATATGCAATCCTAAATACACTCACTAATCTCTGCCAACAAATATGGAAGACATCTACCTGGCCAACTGATTGTAAGAGATCCATATTTGTTCCCCGTACAAAAATAGTTGTTCCAGAAACAGACTATGGAAATTATAGAACAATATCATTAATTCCACATGCAAGTAAAATCTTGCTGAATATAATTTTTAAATGATTATATCAGTATAGCACAGTGAACCACATGAGATTCAATCTGAATGCACAGTAGGCACAAGAATAAGGGATATTATTGTCCATGCTAGATGTATCTTAACTGAAAATAGGGAAAACAAGCAATTTTTTACCTACAATGTATTGATTATGAAAAGGCATTTGACTAAGTGGATCATAACAAATTATTGATAAAATTCAGGAGACTGGGAATCCTAAAACTCCAAATTGTACTCATGAAAAACCTATATACATGTCTAGAAGCTGTTGTCTGTATAGAAGTAGGAACACTGCATGTTCTCATCACTAGACCAATAGGCAGCATAATGATAGACGGAAAAATGATCAAAATTGTCAATGATTTCTGTTTATTTGGATTCACAAACAGCAACCATATTAGTAGCAGTCAGGAAAGAAAAAGCTAGGCTGCATTAGGGAAATCTGGTATGAAGGACCTCTCCAAACTGCTTAAGAGCAAGGAGGTTAAGATTAAAGCCAAAGCATAGGCATGTATACACACACACACACCAGAGAGCACCATAAAGTAAAAAATCCAACTTGTGGTGAGTCTCCACTAACTTTCTGAGACCACGAAGATTAACGAGAGAACAGTGCTCATTTGTCTACTACAGAGCAGGTGGTGGCTCCAAGCTGTTGACCTTTCATTTTAAAATCTAGCATGTTAAGCTCTATGGCACCATATCTCACACACATATTTCACCAAAGTCTACATCTGCCAGCATTTGCTACTTTGAGTAAATTGTAAAAATATTACATCTTTTTCCATAATTTATCGACATTTATATGCAACTTCTCTTGGTCCAAGTTGTGCTAATGCAAACTTATACTTGAACCAAGAGGCAGTCTTCAGAATAGAGCAGGAAAACACAGCATGGTTCAAAACTGGGAAGGGCATATGCCAGGGATGAGTCCTATCTCGATACCTTTTCAACCTGTATGCAGATTATCCAGGAGGCTGGGATCTATGAGGAAAAATGTGGGGTCAGGATTGGTGGAAGATCCATCAACAATTTTCTTTACGCAGATGACACAACCCTTGCTTGCTGAAACAGGATTATCTGAAGCGCTTGCTGCAGAGGGTCAAGGACTGCAGTCTTTCAATATGGATTGAGGCTCAATATCAAGAAGACAAAGATTTTTACCACTGGACCAAGTGGCAGCATCAGGATTGATGGTGAAGAGATTGAAATTGTACACAGCTTTAGTGTGCTTGGCTCCACAATCAACTCTCTCGGCACCAGCAGCCAGGAAATTAAAAGACATATTGTGATGGGAAAGTCTGCTGTTAGGGACCTCTCCAAAGTACTGAAGAGCAAGAGTGTCATTCTGGAGGCTAAAGTGTGTCTGATACAGGCCATGGTCTTTGCAATCACTTGTTATGTATCAGAGAGTTGGAAAATTATTAGGGAGGATAGAAGGAAAATTGATGCCTTTGAGCTGTGGTGCTGGAGAAGAGTATTGA
>NW_006399755.1:4103267-4104420 GCF_000299155.1 Elephantulus edwardii
ATTTTCTTTCTACTTTAACAACTCCCATTATCCTGGCTTGCCACTGGGGGAAAATTTGCATTGATATCCTTATCTGAAAGATTCTTGATATTCTCTTCATTTTGGATAGATATTCTCACTTGGTAGAAAATTCTAGTTTAATAGTTCTTTTCTGTCAGCAACTGAAAAATGTTATGACATTTGCTTCAGTTTCTATGGTTCCTGATGATAAAGCTCATATTATTTAAATTGAGTTTTGTACAACCTTCCTCACATGTCTTTTCTCTCTGGTTGCTTTAAAGTCTTTCTCTGTCTCTAGTTTTCAGAGAATTCTATTATATATCTTGAAATTAATTACTTTAGGTATACTATGTTTGAGGTTTACCCTGCTTCCTAAGCCTGTCTATAGGATCATGTGTTTTGTCAGATTGGAAAATTTTCAACAACAATTTGTTTCAATATATTTTTGTTTTACCCATTTCCATTATCTTTCTTCTAGTCTTCTGTGGTTAATATATTGTAAGTATTACATTTTCTGTTATGGTCCCATATTTTACCAGTGCTCTGTCCATATTATTAGAATATTGTCCCTCTGGTGTTAAGTAATGTGTACTTGATCCAAGCTATGGTGTTTTCAATTACTTTCTATGCACTGGAAAGTCAGACAAGGAATTTTAATGACCAAAAAATTGACTCCTTTGAATTGTGGTATTGGAGAATAGTACCCAAAATCCGATGAAGTATGTCTTGGAGAAAGTGCAATCAGGGAAAATGTGATGAAACTTTATATCACATACTTTGGGTATGCTGTCAGGGAAGTCAGTCCTTGCAGAAGGACATCATGCTGGAAAAGGTGGAGAGAGTCATAAAGAGTGGAAAATCCTCAAGAAGACTGATTGATACAGTGACTGATTGTAGCAACGGGCTTGAGCATATCAGAGATTGTGAGGATGTGGCAAGAACGGATAAAATTCTAACCTGCAGTTCATAGGGTTACTATGAGTAGTAGTCAACTCAATGTCATAAGACAACTATATTAAGTTTTAATGATTCATTCCTTTGTCCTCTCTACTCTATTTAACCCATCCTCTCTATTCTATAAACCCATCCATTGAGGTTTTATTATTTAGCTCATTTTTTTCCCTCCTTTTCAGTCACAAAATTCCCTATAACT
>NW_006399755.1:4105876-4110538 GCF_000299155.1 Elephantulus edwardii
TTAATTTTTAATAAAATTTTTATTTTATACTGATTTATGTACAAAGTTTGTATACACTGTTTTTCACGCTGGATCTTTACCATTTCCTTTACTCACCCTTCCATCCACCCATCAAATTGTGCAGTCCTTTGATTGAAATCCCTCTTCCCTGAACCCTCACCTATTCTCACTCCTCTGCTCCTGGAATCAAGCTTAGATGGCCTACTCTATAGTATAAATACACTGCCAAATACAGCTAAAACCGCACAATCTAGAGAGGAAAAAAATTGATGAAAGGCATATTCTAAATATTAAAAAATCCCTGTGCACATCTGAAACTTTTCTAATAGAGTGAAAAGAAAACCTACTGACCAGGGCAGGGAACCATATTTGGCAAAACTATTTCAGGTAAGGGTCTCATATCAAAATTTTACAGAATCCTATAGGACCTGCACAAGAAAAAAACTGATAACACAATTAAAAAATGGGGAAAACTCATGAAAAGACTTTTTACAGAGGAAGATATTCAGGTGGCCAACAGACACATGAAAAAATATTCCACTTCCCTGGTTATAAGAGAGATACAAATCAAAACCACAACGAGATACCATCTCACTCCAGTAGTAATGGCAAAGTTTATAGGACAGCAAGTAATAAATGTTGGAGAAGAACTCGTATACATTGTTGGTGGGATTGTAGAATGGTATAACCCCTTTAGAATTCCTCAGAAAGCTGAAAAAACACATTTTTAAATCATACATTTTATTAATACTGTGGAAGCTAAGATAAAAATAACAACTGTGGTGCTGGAGAAGAGTAATGAGGGTACCATGGGCTGCTAAGCAAACAGATTCATCCCGGAGAGGGTTAAACCAGGTGGCTCCTTGGAGGCAAGGATTCTGAGGCTTTGCCTAACATACTTTGGACATGTTGTAAGGAAGGACTGGTCCTTGGAGAAGGACATCATGCTTGGTAGGGTGGAGGGACAGTGCAGAAGGGGAAGACCCTCTATAATGTGGACTGGTTCAGTGACTGAGGTAATCAGGATGGGTGTATCAAAGACAGTGCGATTGGCACAAGACAGAGCAGAGTTTAGGGCTGTTGTACATAGGGTCGCTATGAGTTGCAAGCAACTTGACAGCACATAACAAAAACAACAACAATAACAGAGCAGGGAAAGATTCAGGCCTGTTGTTCATGAAGTTACAGGACAGAGGAGAGTTTCCTAATTGAGTTCCCAAGGCTCTAATCTTTATCTTTATGCTCATGGGCTGTGATTTCTTTATCTTATTCCATTGCTGGTAGGTCTGAATGGCTGATAATTCTGATAGCAACTGAATGATTAACCACTGTGCAACCTGGCTCCTAACAATAATTATAACAACAACAAAAGGTCTCTGGTGCTACCATTTTTCACTATTAGTCTATTCACTCCTCACAATAAACTTCATTTTTCAGACATATGTATAATAAATATTGTTGTTGTTGTTGTTGTTATGTGCCATTGAGTCACTTGCAACACATAGTGACCCTGTGTACAACAACCTTAAACTCTGCTCTATCCCTTGCCAATCTTACTGTATCTGACACACCTATCCCCATTACCCCAATGACAGATCCAATCCATCTCACTGAAGGTCTTCTTCTCCTGTGCTGTCCCTCCACCCTCCAAGCAAGATGTCCCTCTCCAAGGACTGATCCCACATTGCAACATGTTCAAAGTATGTCAGACGAAGTTTCAGAAACCTTTCCTCCAAGGAGCAGCCTGACTTCACCCTCTCCAGGATGAACTAGTTTGTTTTCCTAGCAGTCCATGGTATATTCAATACTCTTCTCCAGCACCACAGCTCAAAAGCATCAACTCTCCTTCTATCATCCCTAGTCATTGCCGAGCTCTCTGATGCATAGCAAGTAATTACAAAGACCATAGCCTGGATCAGGCACATCTTATTCTCCAGACTGACATCATATACAATATAAAATAAAGTAGCTAAAATTTTAAACGAGAAATGAGCACATAAACCGTCAATGACAACATTATGTGGCAATCTCATTGCATCAGCATCAGTAATAGAAGCTGGAGAAGTGTAGCCTGGTGATGTGGAGAATCATCCCAGAACAGATGAAATTTTACTCATATGCTTAATGATTTGGTAACAAGGCGAAGTGAGATATAACAGAGGGAAGAAAGAAGAAGCAATATATATAATTTATGAATCATCAAGGATGAATTATACAACTATAGTCTGGGTTAACAAGTAGATAATAATGTAATAAACTAAAATTCAGTAGATCAAAAAACTAAATATTGCCTGAGGAGGATACTGACTTTGCAAAAAGTTCTTCAACATTGATATGGAAGTTTCTAGGCAGGCAGTTAGAAGGGTTGATCAAGATGAAACTGGAGATAAAGACTAGGAAGTCATTAGCATCTAGTCTGTTGCTCTGCAGGAAGCTACATGCAAGATATCTGAACTCCAAAAGTGAACACTAAAAGTAGGTCAGGTTTTAAGCACCTTAAACTACTTCAGATTCATAAGGGAGGATAATAAGAGTCTCTGACAAGTTAGCTGGTTAGACTCCAAAGTTTTTCCTTGCATTCAGCAATTAAAAGATTGTAAAAGTTTCTGTGCCTTTCCTCATAATTTCATTGCTTTTGTTCTGCCAAAGGAAGGCTTAGACTACCCATGAAACTTTGCATAGAATTTAAATATCAATCTCCCATTTCTTTGGCAGTAGATCAGCCAAATAACCCAGAGTTTTAAGACTCATCTAGCTGAAGATGTTCTGTTTCTAGTATCCAGAGTTTCATTTGCATAAAGATCTTTTTCACTTTCTACATCTGTGTTTTATTTATATTCCAACAGCAATATTTATAAGTTTATGTCACAATAAGTTTCCACTCTAAATTTGGATCTTTTTAAAATTGTTCTACAATATAAACCACACACAAAGAGTAATATAATTTTATATATATATAATTTGTTGTTGTTAAGTGCCATTGTGTTATAGACAAATCATAGTGACCCTATGAATGAAAGTCCTGAACATGCATAACTTTCATTGATTCTCCAAGTTCACAGAGTTTCCAGAGGCAAGCTATTTTGGAAGTGTATGCCACTCCTGCTTCCAAATCTATTTCAATTTGAGAGCTTCACCAAACACTGTCCATCATGGGAAACCATTATCGCATTTGGCACATCAGTGTCACAGTGTTTACCATCCCAGCAACCATGAGTTAGTTATCTGTGTACGGAAAATTCACAGATCAGTGCTATGCTACTTAGAAGAATTAGAAGAATATTTGACTCAAACCAGGCCTGAGGGCCACAGGCCTGAGGCCCTAAAACCAATCAGCTCACAACCAATTGTGAACAACAGACCCACTCAAGCCTCAACCAAAACAGAAAACAAACCTTTGTAGAATCCAGCAGCTTCACTCATCTTCCAGAACTGGAAAGCAGCCCCAAAGTGGCAACCAAACACCTTTTTAAATATGAGACCAAAACCAATCAGCTCACACCCAATTGCAAGCAACAGATCACACCCAAGCCTCAACCAAAACCAAAACTGAACACACACCTTTGTAGATTCCAGCTGCTCCACTCATCTTTCCGAACTGGAATATAAAAAACTAAGTAAATGTACACATACAGAATCATCCTAGTAGAGTTAACACATAACGGCAAGTGACAGTAATACATGGAAGGGAAAAAAAAGTGTTTCTAAGCACGGTCGTCAATTTAAAAGTGTGAAGCAACGTGTTAACAAGAATGAGAAGGGAGGGAGGAAGGAAAGACTGAAAATTAATTGGTAAACTGAGTCAAGAAAAAGGCAATATACAATGAGGTTAATCAGATATTGCAATTATTTAATTATATTAACATGTTGCCGCAAATGACGGTTAAATGTGTTTCTCAGTGGTCAATTTAAAAGTGTGCGGCAACGTATTTTAATCATTTGTAATGTTTTAAAATAGAACATATATATGATTTAACAATATGATTTGTAAACTTACAAATTTTAAAAAGAATTCACATCTTATACTCAATCAGAGAAAATAGAATCTAGACAACAGTCTTGTGCTTATGACCAAATTCCAATATGGAATATTTGCCCAGTAAAACATTCAGACTAGGGGTGTACATGGTTCTTAACAAGGTTTTTCTTTCCTTCTCAAAAAGAGGAAATGTTATCTAAAATTTCAAATCTACAACTGCCTTATCTGTTGACCATCTTTGTGCCTAAATCTTCTTTATTACTTTAACATAAAACTTTCTACCACCATACTTTTCTACTTATAAATTTATGCCCTAGGTTGAATTATGATCTCCCAAAATGCTTGTTTACTGAGAATATAAAAATATGACTTTATTTTGAAATATCATCTATATTAATTTCACTAGTTAGGTTAAAGTCACTATGATATGAACAGTTCTTCTAGTTGTAAGAAGCTGTGCTGCAATCCTAAAGGTTTGAGTCCACCAGTTACTCCACAGGAAGATAAATGAACAATCTCCTCCCCTATGGCTAACTGCCTCTAAAAACCTGCTGGAGGGTTAGCTATGGTCAGTTCTGACTCGATAGTACACAACAACAATCAAATAATTGCTTGGAATAATAGGAGGGAAGAAGAATGCTGATTACATGAGAAAAAAAATTAGAATTCTACATAGATAATAG
>NW_006399755.1:4110688-4113895 GCF_000299155.1 Elephantulus edwardii
CATACATATATATTATATACATAATGGATTTCAACAGCGTGACATTTCTATTAGTGGTTTCCTCATAAACAAGTAGCCATGTCAGGCCCCTCTGAATAATACTGATGTTGAAACACAATGGATAGTAAAAAATGACTACTCTGTTCTGAAGACTTTACAGAACCAATAAAAACCCAAAATATATTTCACCCAATATAAATATACAGCAGATTGTCCAATACATCTTTTAATTCCTTGACTGATACTACTGTGCATGTTGATTGTGGATCTAAGTAAAATGAAATCCTTGACAACTTCAACGTTTACTCCATCTTATCCTATTGTCTATTTGTCCAGTGGAGAGGATTTTGTGTTCTTGATGATGAAATGTAACCCATTTTGAAGGGGTTTTGATCTACAAGAGCATGTGCTTCAAGTTTTCCTCACTTTGAGCAAGCAAAGTAGTGTCATTTGCATAATGTAGGTTGTTGATGTGTCTTGCACCAACCCTGATGCCACATTCTTCTTCATCTTATTTCACTGTATTGGTAAGTATGCAGATTGAATAGGTATATACAAAGACTGCAACCTCGGCATTCACCTTTCCTTATTTTAAACCATACAATGCTTCCTTGTTCTGTTTGGACAACTGCTTCTCAGTCTATGTATAGGTTTCCTATGAGCAACATTAAGTGTTCTAGTATTTCATTCTTCTCACTATTTTCCAGAATTTTTTTGATCCACACAGTCAAATCTTTTTCTACCTTCTAAAACACAGGTAAACATTTTTCTAATATTCTCTAGTTTCAGCCAAAATTCATCTGACACCATTCCACAACCTCTTCTGAATTCAACTTGAATTTCCGATAGTTGTTCCCACCATTTTAAAATAATCTTTAGCAAAGTTTTATTTGCATGTAATAGTAATATGATTGTTTTATAATCTCTATGCTCTGCTCTATCACATTTCTTTCAGAATGGGAATAAATAAATATGCAACCCTTCGGCTGTTTGACCAAGAAAATGTCTGTCAAATCTCTTGATAAAAATTAATGAGCACATTCATGATTGCATTTATTAATTGAGACACATTAATTGGTATAATATTAATGCTCAGGGTATTATTTTTTTGCCAATGCCTTCAGTGTAGCTTGAACTTCTTCTTTCATTACCATTGGTTCTTGATCATATGCTACCTCGGAAATGGTGTATTGTTGATCAGTATATTTTCAGTACAATAACTCTACCTTCTGTCCATCTTTTTATCATGCTTCCTGCATCACTCATTATATTGCCTATAGAAACCTTCAGTATTGCAACTAGAGGTTGGAAGTTTTTTCACTTCTTTCAGTTTTAGAATGACTTCTCAATCAGAAACTTTCATCACATGTTATCTGAATCTCTAATATAAAGTTTATGATTTTAAACACTTGTTTATAGGCTTTTGTGTACTTGATTTATACTCATTGTGAAAGTGTATGCTTCTTGTGTGCCAAGAGAAAAATCAAATGTTTTGTCTCACAGTGGATTAAAAAAAAATATTTGTTGAAGAAATGAAACTACCATAACCTAGCTCTCATTTTCCACATAATATTAAATCATTTTTAAAAGTATGTATTATCACAAAAAAATGAGGTTAGCATTCCAGAGAGCTTAGAATATCATTTGAGCTTTACTACACAGGCATCAAGAAGTCATGACAAAGGGAAGAAATACCAAGGTTAAAGAGCTGACTAGAAGATTTCAAAGAACAGCTTGAAAGCACAAAGCAAAGTATTATAATTAAATATGAAAAAAAATCAAATGTGCAAAGAGCTAGAGTCAAAGAATTAAAAAGGAAGAACTCATCCAACATTTCTTAAGCTGAAAGACCTGAAGAGCAACACTTAGAGTTGCAATACTGAGAGATGCCATGGGCAAAATATTGAATGATCTTGGAATCATCAAAAGAAAGCTGGAAGGAATACATAGAATCACTGTACCAAAAATGACGAATCAACAATAAAAAATGTCAGCAACTACCATATGAACAAGAGCGAATGGTAACAAGCACAGATTTAAGCTGTATTGAAGAAATTGGCAAAAAAAAAGACCCCAAGAATAGAAAGGATACCGCCTGACATGTTTCAGCTAATAGATGCAACTCTGGATGTACTCACCAGTTTATGCTAGAAAATTTGGAGGACAGCTGCCTGAACAACATACTGGTAAAGATCCATATTTGTTCCCATTCCCAAAAAGAGTGATCCATCGCAGTAAAATAATTACCAAACATAATCATCAATATCACATGCAAATAAAATATTGTTGAAATAATCCATAAATGGTTGGAACAGTACACTGACAAGGTACTTCCAGAAATTCAAGGTGGGATGAGAAAAAAAAATCATGGCATCAGGGATATTATTGCTGATATCAGATGGATCTTGGCTGAAAGCAGAGAATACCAGAAGAATGTCTAATTGTGTTTTATTGACTATGCAAAGGCATTTGACTACATGGATCATAACAAACTATGGCTAATATTGAGAAGAATGGTAATCATAGAACACTTAATTATACTCATATGGAATCTATACCTAGCTCAAGAAGCCATTGTCTGAATGGAGCAAGGCAACACTGTATGGTTAAAAATCAGGAAAGGTGTGTGTCAGGGATATATCCTCTGTCCATTTTCATTCATTTTGTATGCTGAACATATAATATGTAAAACCAGACAGTATGAAGAGGAATGTGGCATAAGGATCAAAGGAAGATTTACCAACAACCAGTGTTATGCAGATGATACAACCTTGCCTACTAAAAATGAGGAGGACCTGAAATGCTTGTTACAAAGGATCAAAGACTACAACTTTAAACACAGGTTACATAAATGAATATATGGTTCGACATTATCTGTATGACAACAGCCTCGAAAAAGAGCTCTATCATTTCAAAGAGGACTGGGGGTGGGGTGGGGAGGAGGGGGAGGTAGGTAATTGTGCAACAAAGAATGAATATGGGTTTTTGTTTTTTTTTAAGTGACTGGGGGAGGGAGATGTGAGAGAGAGGAGGTAAAATGTACCACAATGAATGAAGGAGAATCTAACTTCTCTGCAAAAAGCATAATTTATTTAAAAAAAAAAGAAATGAAAGAGAGGGTGTGGATTGGGAGAAATCATGGGGTCACAGAGGTTGGTGGGTAGAAGAAGAAGGAAAAAACCTACAACAATGTATGGGAATGAAACA
>NW_006399755.1:4135568-4141762 GCF_000299155.1 Elephantulus edwardii
TGGAATCACAGGAGCGAAGAAAGCTTCAGATCCAAGCTGTCAGGTCAGATACAAGATACAATGTGCCATAGTTTGTTATAATACACATAGTCAAATGCATTTGCATTAGTCAATATAGCACAAAAAAGACATTCTTCTGGTTTCTTTGCTTTCAGCTAGGATCCATCTGACATGAGCAATGATATTCCTGATACCATGGCCTCTTCTAAATCCTGGTTAACTTGTAGCAATTCCCTATGTATGTATATACTGTCCTGGTTGATTTTTATTAATCTTCAGCAGTATTTTCCTGGTGTGTGATATTAGTGATATTGTTTGATAATTTTCACATTCAATTGGATCACCTTTGCTGAGAATGGGAAAAAGCTGGACACCCTGAAGAAGAATGTGGCATTAAGATCACAAGGATGTTAATCAATAACCTATATTATGCAAAAGGTACAACCTTGCTTGCTAAAAGTGAAGAGGACTTGAGTATTTGATGCAGAAAATCAAAGAATACAGCTTTCAATATGGATTGCATCTCAATGTCAAGCAAACAAAAATTCTTACCACTAGACTGATACTGATAGGCAAATCATGATAGACACAGAAAAGGTTGAAACTATCAATGAATTAATCGTACTTGGATCCACAATTAACAACTTCGGTACGAATAGTGAGGAGACCAGGAGATAGATTGCACCGGAAATATTTGCAGTCAGGGACTTCCAAATTATTGAGGAGCAAGGTGTCAGCTTGAGGACTAACGTGTGCCTGATTCAGGCCATGGACTTTTCAATCACTTGGTATGCATCTGAGAGTTGGACAATGAATCAGGATGACAGAAGAATTTATATCTTTGAGCTGTGAAGCTGGACAAGAGTACTGAACATTGTGTGTGTGGGTGTGGGCAGTGTTGTGTACCACAGAGTAAGAACCAACCCAAAATTGACCCTCCAGTGGTTTTCAGAGGCTATTAATTGCATGGGAGGAGACTGTCCATTTTTCTGCCTTGGAACAACTGGTGGCCTTGAACCATTTGCCTTTAGGATTGCAGTGAAGCTTCCTTGCCAGTAGGCCACCAGAACTCCCATGACTGCCAAAAAAACCAAAGAAATATGTCGTGAAGAAGGTACAACCAGAGTACCCCTTAAAAGCAAGGGTGATAAAACTCCATTTCACATACTTCAGGCATGTTACAAAGAAAGTCTATTCCTTGAAGTGGTACACCATGCTTGGACACTTGGAGCTTGGGTGAAAGAGATGAAGACCCCTAACCAAGGGGATTAATGACTACAGCAATGGGCTCAAGTATGGTAAAGATTGTGAGGATGGCACAGGATAGGACAGGGTTCAGATCTGTTGTTCATAGTGTTTCTATGAGTTGTACTTGATTTAACAGTGGCTAACAACAAATACTTGGAAGGAGGAGTGGCACCCACTTCTGTAATAGCTTGCCTCTGGAAACCCTATGAACTGGAGAGAGGAAGAAAGGTACCCAAGCGTCAAGGACTCTCCTTCATAGGGTCGCTATGAGTCGCCTGCAACTCGACAGCACTCAACAACAACAACAAATAATGAAATATTAGGGAAAGCTAGTAGGTCAATGGTTAAGTGATCAGCTGCTGCTAACTCGAAGGACATTGGTTTGAAATATAAACTATTCCATGAAAGACCAAATAATTTGTTCTTAAAAATAGTTAGGTCCTGGAAAACCACTTGGAACACTTCGATTCTGCCCTGTATGGTCACTGAGTCAAAACTGAACTATAGAGAGAGTAGTTTCTTCTGAATCAAGATTTCCCCCAACTAATCCTACTCCTTGGAAGCAGGAGTGGCACCCACTTCCTAACCAACATGCCCACAGAAACTCTATGAACTTTGATAAATGTTGATAGTTGTAGAGGGTCTTCAGGCCTTTTGTTCATAGGGTTGTAATGAATTGTGCTCGACTTGAAGGCAATCAACAACAACAATCCTACTCCAGCCACGAAATCAAGTTATAAGCAGAGGGATATTGTTGTTAAGTGAGGCCAAGTTGAAATAGTTATTTTATTAAAAGAATGAAAAGACCCAAAACTTACAAAGAACTTAAATAATATACTTAAATAACCATGAACTGAACATACTGCAGTGGACATGTTTGCCTTGATAAAATTTCAGAAATACCCTGGTGAATACAAACCTGATAATCAATAGTAAAGAAAAATCAAGAGGATTAAAGATAACAGTAAAACAACTGATTAAGAAGTTGGCATCATGCTGCTCTTGAAGAGCATAGTAATACTTTACTCTACATTGAGTTCTGGTATGTCTTCTTCCAAAACCACCCATAATAATCTTTAAAATAAAATGTACCAAATATTTAAATTAGCCTTTAAATGGTTGGCATGTCATATCTTGCTCAGTATCAATTAGTCCAGAAATGAGGAGACTCAATGTGTCAAAAGAGGTAGTTTATTTAAATTAAGACTCTCAAAGATGAAAGGCATAGAGAAAAAGGCATCCTCATGACTGACACAGTCCTCTCAATTCCTCTAAAATAGAATACAGAAAAATAAGATTTAATACAATCCACCCTCTCACAAAAAAGTTATATATGTACAGATGACAACCTTGGAACTCTGAGTACCTAAAGAAAAGATAATGATGTAGAAAAAAGACTAATTAGAAATGGGTGCTCATGCATTATTTGTTTGGGGAATTTTGCAGGGAGAGTTTCCATTCAGTTGATTCAATGGCATCTAACAACAACATACATAAAGTTATCTTAAAAGTAACCGGAAAAAAAATCCTTCTGTTAGTAATGTTCTAGGGAACAAAGAGAACTGGAAGAAAGTGAGTCGCCATTCCTGCATGCCCCTTCTACTGAGGCCACTATGTCGGCATAACATTATATTCAGGAAGACTCAGAACCCTTACATTCCAGATATTAACAACAACCTTGCACACAATTTCGGGTCATTCTGAACAGAAACTGAAAGCCTTAAGTAAGCAGTAAGCAAGTAAGCAAAAGAGTAAGGAGAGTGCACTATTAACCCTGTTGTTGTTGTTAGGTGCTGTTGAGTCAAGTACAACTCATAGTGACCCTATGAACAATGGATCTTAAATCTGTCCTATCTTGGGCAATTCCCACACATTCTGAATCCATTGTGGCAGTCACTATGTCAGTTAACTGGGCTGAGGATCTTCATGTAAGGAAAAGTAAAGAAACATCTACTGCCCCAATTTAGTAAAAAAAGACAGTCTTGAAAGAGAAAGTAGATGTAAAGATAGAAGGTATTCTTTATACCCTTAAAAGAACACATACCAATATCTGCAGAGTCGTCAATGATTAGTTGTCTCAATGATAATTAATTTCTTAGCATTAATTTTGTTAATATTTGTTCAAAGAGAATATACTAAGTTCTCAGTTTTCAACAATACCTCTCTCATCTAAAATTAGGATTATAAAATGCACAATGTTAAAAATGGAGCTAATCTCATATAAAAAATTTACAGAATACTCCTGGGCCTCCACAAAAAAAAGACTGATAACGCAATTACAAAATGGGCAAAAGACATGGAAAGAATTTCTACAGAGGAAGATATTCGGACGGCCAGAAGACATTTGAAGAAATACTCAAACTCACTGGCAATGAGACAGATGAAAATAAAAAACACAATGAAACACCATCTCACTCCAGTAACAGCGGCAAAGTTTAATGGCACAGTAAGCAATGAATGCTGGAGAGGATGTGGTGAGATACGAACTTTTATACATTGTTGGTGGGACTGTAAAATGGTACAACCACTCTGGAAGCCACTTTGGTGCTTCCTCACAAAGCTGAACATAGAAATTTCCTATGACCCAGCTACCTACTGCTTAGAATATAGCCCAAGAAAATGAGAACTAAGGCACAAATGGAGACTTGTACTCCAATGTTCATATTACCATTGGGCACCATCACAAGAACATGGAAACAGCCCCGTTGTCCAACTACAAGCGAATGGATTGAGAAATTATGGTCCATTCACAGGGTGGAATACTATGCAGCACACAGGAGTAATGATTTTGAAAATTACTATCTAACTTAGGAGGGACTGAAGAACTAAGTGAACTGAAACCCATAAGGTTTTATCCCATAAGGACAAATACTGTATAAAACCATTATTGTAGAATGAGTATGAGAGTCCAAGGGGGGAAGGAGGGTGGGAGCACAGGGCTAGGGTGGGGGTTGTTAATCATAGGGTCACATAATTTCATGGGTGAAATCCTGGATTTCATGGGGGTGAGAGAAATGGAAAAAATCCAGTGTTATAAACAATGTATAAGAACTTTGTAAATAAACAAGTATAAAATAAATTAATTAATCTTTAGAATTGAGAAAAAATCGAGCTGAAGAAATTATTTTTAAAAGCAGATTGATAAACTCTGGATAAAAGAAAAGCTGATAATATAGCAATAAAAGGGGGGGGTTGTTTTGCTTTTTGCCAGAATCATTGGGGAACATTTCATAATTGTCTGGATTTCCAGTACACAGAGCAAAGAGAAAATAAGATCAGTTACAAAAGTCATATTGCCCTTAAGATGTCGTATTGTGGTTTGTGCTGTGTGCTGTCAAGTTGGTATTAATTTATCGCTGACCCTCCAGTGGGTTTTCAGAGGCAGTTTAAGCTTACAGGAGGAGAAAGCCCGTCCTTCTTCCAAGGAGCAGCTGGCGGATTTGAATGCAGCTTCTTACCATTAAACCACTAAGAGCTCAGATGTTGTATAGGAGAAGAAAAATTTCTAAAACTGAAGCCTTAAATGAATGTTTATCACAGGTTTTCTTCTTCTTATAAAGAAGAAGTAATAGACTAGAAGGAGCCCTGGTAGGCTAGTGGTAAGCAGCTGTGTTACAATCCTGAAGGCCCGGGATTCAAATCCACCAACTGCTCTGAGGGATAAAGACGGGCAGTCTCCTCCCATGCAATTAACTGCTTCTGAAAACCCACTAGAGGGTTATCTATGGTTTGGTTCCAACTTAATGATAAACACCAACAATAGAACAATAACTCTATAATAAACATAATAATAGTAAATCACATAAGGAAAATCTCAGTTTCTTACATTGTCTCTCAGGGTAAGCAAAGTACATTGTGCTAATGTTTCAACTAGTAAAGAACATTTTGTTTCCAATGTATTTATATAATTTTAACAACCATGAAGATCACAAATGTACAACCATGAAGATCACAAAAATGTACCTATACAATGCATCAAGCAAAAGTATATAGCATCAGAAATGAAAATATGTGCAAAATGCAATTTCTTTATTATCTATTACTAAACAAAACAAAATATTATTTCACTTACCTGTGATTCTTTCACATTTTCCACAGTAAAGTTGAACCATACTCGGAAGCGCGGATTGCAGGTATCAGGTCTAATGAAGAGATCATACTCAAACTCAGAGACCTGGTCCACCCGACCAAGGTTACCTAGTAACAAAAATTAAGAGAACAGGGTTTTAGTACAACTTTATAAAGATCAATGTTCATGTAGTTAAGAGTTTTAACAGCAATATTTATGAACATTAAGCACACAAACACACATTCACAATGCATGAGCTACAGTGTGTGAGAGATAGCGAGGATAACAGAGGGTAGATGTGAACTGGGTGGGTCTGCTGTCCATAGGGCTGCTAGGATTGCTTGACTAGATGACACCTAATAACAACAACAAAAATAACACAAAAGAATCAGGTATCCATGTGATCCAACAGATGTTCTTCCATCTTAAATCTGGCTTGGCCAAGCCTGAGATAAGTTGATCATTCTTTTCTTTTAAACAATAAATGAGCTAAGTAGAATGGTAAGCAGACATACTAAATAGCACAGTAAAGAAAATGTTACAGGATGCCTGATAGAGTGAATTAAAAGTTGAGTATGGAATTTAAAGTTTTGTTTTAAAGTCCACTTAGAATAGGTGAAGGATACTGAAGGAAACGAAGCAACATTTACTGAGGACATAATATGCACCAGTGACTTTACTAAATATTTTAGAAAATATTAAACACTTAAATCTAATAGTCATACTATGAAGGTTAGCAAAGAGACAATATTTAAGAAGTAGAGAGTAATACTGCCTATAAATTAAACTAGTCCAACTTCTCAAAGAAATTGTCCAGTATACAGATTGAATAGATAGAATGTAAACAACCCTCTCACACACACCTTTCTTCATTTTA
>NW_006399755.1:4141862-4169170 GCF_000299155.1 Elephantulus edwardii
GGGGCTTGTGCGGGGAGAAGGGTGCAACAATGAATGAATGAATGGAATTCCAAAATCGCTGTAGATGTTCATTGAAATGAAAAATAAACAAACTAAATTAATAAAAAAATGTTTTCACAAATAAAAAAAAATAAATGAACTGAGGGGGTAGGGAGGAAAATGTGCAGCAGTGAATGAATGAATGAAAAAATCCAACTTCTCTGTAAACTTCTGTTAAAATCAAAATGAAACAAATATAAATAAAAGTATCAAATTAAAAAAAAAATGGTGACAAAGCAAGAAAGTAACTGAGGACAGAAACAGGGTGGTGCCTCGCTCAGCACTCTGCTATGTTAAGAAGGAACCAATAAAGGCAAGGGCACTTAAATCTCAGGAAATCTCTTTGGATACAGAGGATAAGGTGTGAAGAGATTCAGGGTAAAACAAGGTAAAGTTGCCTACCAGCAAAGTGGGCAGGAAGTTTAGCATTTTGTAGTGAATAGAGAAGACCAGGGGCAACTGAAAGAAGACAGTATTAACCATTTAGAATGAAAGTGCACGTGCATACACACACACACACACACACACACACACACACACACACAGCAGAGACATCTTGATTGAGTCCAAGAAAATACTGGGAAGTTTGTTTTGATAATATGTACTAGGGCCCACAAAAATATCTGGTGTTCAAAGATGGTCTTTTATTTGCCCCCTGCTTCCCCACCAGACCTTCAAAGTGACTAGCAACAAGCCCGTCCTCTTTCAATGCCACCAATCACTCCAGTATCTAGGAATGCCACTTAGCACACCACATCCATTCAGCTCACTTCAACTCCTCAGCATCAGCAGCACATTTACGCACAGCTCTGAGTCACAAACCGGAAAAAGGTGCGTAGAAAAAGAGGTCCACATCTGCAGTGCCAGCCTAACTGGCAGGTAGTTCCCCAACACAGTTCTGATAGCAGTTTCTACCATCTGAAGGGCAGGTACTTTGGTCTTCATGTTATCCATGTGAAGACATACCACCTTGCATCACAGGAGGGTACAAAAAAGGCATATGCCACAGCTTCTCCTCCATCCCCAATACATATTTTCTTCTTGTTTTCATCCTTGATTTTGTTATTTTTTTTCTTTCACCCATTTGTACAATATATATATTCCTATTGTTTTACCCTCTTCCTATTTTACGCATTTTCTTCCATCCATCTTCCCCCCCCCCGTTTCTTTTTCTTTAGTTATCTTATCCAACAGTATGCATACAGTGTTCTCACATTAGTCATATCTACAATATCTACCACTATCATCACTCCTCCTAACAGATGAATGCCAACACTGACTCTTGCAACAATTTATCAATGAAACTAAAACACATTAAATACATAGTGTTACCTTCCATCAAGCTTCAGATGCTATAAATCTTACATGAAACTGTTTCACAGTCTCCCAACAAGTAGTAAATGGATTAGAATTTCCAACCATTTGGTTAGCAATTCAACGTCTAACAAACTATAGTACCTGGCCTCCTTACCTTGCTCATACTCTTAAAATAAAGATCATCCTGGAGGACATTATGCTGAGTGAAATATTTCAGTCACAAAAGGACAAACACTGCATAGTGCCACTGTTGTACAATGGGGCTGACATCAAGGTTGGGGTAAGACTGAGAAAAACTGGATAAATTATGTATACTGCATTGAAACAGATGAGGGAGAGAACTGTTTCATAAGAGTCCGGAATGAAGGCTCCATAGTGAAGTGTACCTGGGGTGGGGGGATTGTATACCTATGAAGGAATTTTTCTTTTAGTTTTCGGAGAGAAGAGTGAACTGGGGTGGGGTGGGGTGGTGGAATAAAAGTACAACAATGAATGAATGGAAATCCAAAATCTCTGTAAATGTTTATTAAAATTAATAAAATAAAAAAATAAAGATCACAAGCAACAACATATGGAATTACATTACCTAGTCAGTGCCTGTAGCACGTTGTTGTTGTTGTTGTTAAGTGCTTTTGAGTCGTAGGCAACTCATAGCGACCCTATGAACAAAAGTCCTGGACACCTCCTGAATAATTTTTGTCCTTTCTCAAGCTTCATATGGTTTCCTGAGGCAAGCTATTGCAGAAGTGGATGCCACTCCTGCTTCCAAGCTTGTTTTAATGGGGAAGCTCCACCAAACACTGTCCACCATAGGTAACCATTCTCGCATTTGACTCATATGTGTCACAGTGTTCAGCTTCACAGCAACCATGAATTACCTCTGTACAACAAGTGGACATACCAGGTTACATGACCTTTGGCTTGGGAGTACAGTAGAGTCTAAATTAATGTTCATGGTGATGCTAGTTGGCCCAGTGGCAGAGTCTTTGCTTTCTCGATGTTGATCTTCAATCTATATTAAAGCTGCAGTCCTTGACCTTCTGTAGCAAGTGTTTCATGCCCTTCTCAGTTTCAGTAAGCAAGGCTGTGTCATCTGCATAATGTGGGTTGTTGATGAGTCTCCTCCAATCCTGATGTCACGTTCCCCAAATATTTGACAATACACAGGTTCTACTAAGCAGAAAAAAACAATTTAACATCTTGCTATCTATACTCATATTCTGAAGGTGAAATGATGTTAACTCAATCTCTTCATTTTATGTTTCAATTAGATACTTACAGCAACAGATAGGGGGGGAAAATAAGTGTTGTGTGGTCATTCAAAGTTGAAAATTACCATGGTGCAAGAATAAATAAAGATGCTTGTGAGTTTTATTAGCCCACAAGTACTTTTAAAGTTGCTTTAAATGTTCCCTATTACTTTGTATATATGAAAGTACTTTGCCTCTTCTATATATTTAGTCTTCATAAAATATTCAAACATGTTGCTTTCAATGTCGATTAAAAATATCTGTTACTGGAAGAAGAAAAAATCCATTTTATAAAATGATGGCAAAATTACCAAGCACAACTACATTTTTTTAAAAAAAAACCAACCCTCAGAACAAAAATAAAGAGATGTTAAGTAATCTCAAGATCTTCTTTGGCCACATACTGCAGTTGGTCTACAGATTATTTGCGAATCTTAAACAAATCAGCATGGGGCAGGGGGGAATACATATATATATATAAAGGTCACATATCCTGTTAAAAATCACAGTTATGTTCAGGAATAAAAAAACCAACACAACTTATCTGGAAGCTTTCAGCATCTCCTTATTTACCATTTTTGGTCCCAAAGAAAGAGCACTTGAGTGGCCATGACTTTGTAATGAGTTTGCCAGGAATAATACAGGAAACAAATTTGTAACAATATGCCACTTCTTGCTTAGGAACTCTAGAAGAGAATTTTACTTCTGGTGCAAACAAGAGGGCAGAGATGGAAGGCACTGAAGAGAAGGGGAAAATGGAAAGAGAAGAAACTAAAACTAACAGCGAAAAGCCACTGTTTGTTGGTTTGCTAATTAATAACCAAATTGGAAGGTGCAGAGGAAGATTGAAGGGTCTCAGGTGGTGCTGTTGCTAGAGCACTGGACTAAATGAAATGGTGATGGTTTGGACCTATCAACAGCTTTACAGGAGAAAAAGGTGGTTAGTCTACTTCCGTAAACATCTATAGCTTCAGAAATACTATGAGGCAGTTCTTCTCTGTGTTGAAAGCCATAGTTTCAGAAACACTATGCAGTGGTTCTTCAGGGTTACTACAGTTGGAGTAGACACAATGGCAGTGCATTTGTTTTGATGTGAAGGAAGACTGAGTTGCAAGCATAGTGTGAAAGTGTCAATGATTATCCAGGGCAACTGTCCCCTACTAACTCAGACACCTTATCCTCTGGCTGCTCCATAAAATATTGGTTTCAGAAAGTGGGTTTGCATTCTCAAATTAAGTCCATTTATTTAAAAAGGGGCTTTACCTGAAACAGATTAGTAACAAAAGGTCAAAAGCTTCCCTATATAACAAAAGGTCAGATGCTTTCCCTATCCACCTAGGACACCAGTATATTTTATGTTCCCTTAGAAGAGCCAAATCTGTCTCTCTTCATGTAGAAAAGTATGCACCATGATGAACAAGGCAGAGTAGAAAACCAAACCTTATCTAAGAGCTGTCAATAAATCTATTGTTAGAGACATATGTGAATAGAAGTAACAGAAGCAATCTTTGTCTTTTAAAGAGGTAGTTTTTCACAAAGAGAATTACACAAAGTGTTCTTCTGTTTTTGTAAATATGCTGCCAGGTTTTGAGATACTATTTTTCACCCAAACAATAAAAATCTTGACAAGTAAGCAACAGAAAATCATTAATACACTTGCAGCTGCATTTCAAGCTATACAAATTCTTAAAACAAAAACAAAGAACAGCCTGGCCAAGCAAAATTATTTCACCATTTAGACCCCCAAGACAATTAAGAAACAGAAATTTATATTTCTTCTGAAAACTTTTGCCAAATGTTCAGCTCAAAAATAATGAAAATACTGATGGGATTACAGAGTAAAAGATCTGCATGTGTATTACTGGGTGGAAAATGAGGAAAGGGTAACTTTTCCCCACCTTCACACCTGAGATATAAAAAGAGGCTTCAATTCTTTTCTTTATAAAAAATGTGAACGTACACAGTTAAATAGAGGGAATGGAAGGTGTGTTGTTTATGCACGCACCCACATGGGTGTGGAGGACAGGAACAGGGATTTTATTCAGAATACATAGTTATGCTGGTCCAAACTGAACCCTAACTAGCAGCAACACAGATTTCATAGGAATCTTAAAGGAGTAAGAGGCAGTCTTCATGTACAAACAAGAGATGAGGAAAAACGTGAAGCAGGTCAGTCCAAGAATTAAAAAATGACAGATGTAACAGATTGGTTGATTTATTAATTTGCTAGACAGGGTCATTGACAATTATTAATGAACAAAAGTGTCCCAGATATCTTCCATTTGGCACCCAGATATGCTGTCCATCTTCTCCTCCCTTGGCTTATGGTTCAAGAGATTATCTCTGTGGACTATATCATCAGGTGTTCATATTCTATGGCTTCTTGTTCAGGTTGGTTAATGGAAGCAGCAGGAAATGAAGGCAGGAAAAGAGCCATTAACTGCAGACATCTGACCTGACCATCGACTTGCCTGGTCAGAAGTCATTGGCTATTCTACTGAAGATCAAAGCTCTGCTCAGAGGGCCCTCTATATGTAGCTATATCCCTGGGTTTTAGTTACCACTTACTTTCTGGCTTCTGAAGAGAACTAGCAGCTATCAGTTGCTAGTACTTTACAAGTGCTGTAACAATGCTTCTTGATTTCTCTAAATCTTATCTAAAATTTTGAAATTAGTTAATTTTGGGGGGTTTGGGTTTTGTTTTTGTTTTGTGAAAACCTTGAATGGCACAGTAAGACTGCTTTGTAGAACAAAAAGGACTGTGGAAAAAAATGTAAAAGAAGACAAACCTAGAAATCTATACCTAGAAACATTATAATCTAAGTGTTCAAAGACAAATCAAAGAATATGAATAAAATTAAAAAGACGTATCCTGTAACTTATAAGGAAATCTCAGTAAAATTAGCATCAGAAAACATGGAGGCCATCTCAATCAACTTCTACAACCCTAAGCCTAGAGGAACTATACAGAATCTGGATACCACTGCTAATTATACTTCAAAGGATGACAACAGAAGGTTCTAGATAAAATATGAATTAAATACAACACACTCAAAATCTCAATAATTGCCAGTCTTACTGCTCTGATGGCTACTGACAGAACTCCCAAGATCATGTTGCTTTGGTACTTTGACCTTGGAAATGAACTCACTCCTGTGGGATAACTTACAGTTAAATAAAAGGCAAATCTATGAGGTGAATGATAACATCAGAAGGTACCCAGGCCTTGGCACACTCAACCACAAAGGTTCACTAGGGCAATATTTGTTCAAGGATGAAACTTCAAAGATAGGAAGGGAAGAGGGATGAAAATAGAAACAAGAACCACAGAGCAATAGTTAAAGGAGTGATGATATAGTGTGGAGATTGTAATCAATGTCAAAAAACAAATTAAGTATGCTTGACTGAATGGAATACTTATCCATTCTGCAAACTTTTACCTAAATTACAAGAAAAAGTTTAAGAAAGGAAATGAATAAATGGAATAAAAATTGCAATGGAATAACACATTCAAAATACTGAAAGAAAAAAAACTGTAAATGAATTCTATATCCTGAAACAAAAAAGACTGTAAATGATTCTAAATCCAGACAAATTAATTCATAGTTTTTGATTTTTCCCTCTGAAACCCGTTTTATTTTATTTAAAAGATAACTAAGTGAAGTAATGATTTTTTATCTGTTGATTGTAATATAATAAGTAAAGATGCAATTTTTATGATAATTATTGCAAACAAATAACATTAGGAAAGTCAAACTATACAAAAGTAATAATATGTTTGCTGTAACAACAAAGTCTGTAATTTTAGTGTTAAAGGTTTATTTTTCCTAATCACTTTCCTATCTATTGACTTTTACTTTGGCACATAGCTAGCTATACAAGATCTTACAAATAAGGTTTGTTAGTCTATCCACAAGGGGATTGACTAGTATCTTCATTTCACTAGGTTCAAACTGAGCAGTTTCCGTGACACAAATTAGGAAATTGAGCTCTGGTGGTCTACAGGGTAAGGAGCTGTGCTTCCAACACGAATGCAGACACTTCGAATCCACCAGCTGCTCCATGGAAGAAAGATGGGCAGTCTCATCTGTAATGTACAGCCTCTGAAAGTCCCCTTGAGGTCAGTTATGAGTCAGTCAATTTGGGGGCACATAACAACAACAACAAAATCATCAAGGAAGAGGAAGTAGAGAGTGTAGAGTCATCTTTCTTTAGGGCCCGGAAATTCCTGTACCAGCCAGAAAGGATCTATATGAGAACAACAGCAGCTTTAGCAAAGAACAAGAGACCAACATGATGCAAAGTTGACTTAGGACTGCTGTCCCACAGAGCCAGAGTCAGAGACCTTGGGCCAACTGTGCTGGACAACTGAAGGAAGATGCCATAACTGGCGAAATTAAGGGAACTTTGTAACACTAACGCAAACCATGAGGCTGATGTCAGAGGGCATGCAACCATACTTAGGAAGCTGTCTGGAATAAGGAATTATATCCTGCTGTCAAGTTGAATTATAGTCTATTAACTTCCCTAATACATCCCATAACTGTTGAGTATGGTTCTGTGAATTCTGTGTAGTCACTACAACCTATTTCAGACCTGGTAGAGCAGTCAACTTGGTGTTGGAATTAGTAGAAGTAGGCACAGCAGTTTGGGAGACCATGACTGACCTCACAGGAATTAATTTTGTACCGTAGATGTTGTGGATTGGGCCAGTCCCCTTTTGTGAAGTTGGTAGATGTCAGACTCAGCCACTTCCCTGCTACTTACACACTTTTGACAGCAGTAAACAGAGCTGCTAAGCCAGAGGCCAAGTGCCTCCAGTGGTTTGAAGTTTTTAGCTGCTGAGTAGTTTCCCTTTGCAATTTACAACCTCAGAAACCAAAGAGAGGGTCGTCAACATCAAGTCAGAATAAATCTGATAGCAGTTAGAAAATGATACTGAAATTTATATTCAGATTATATTAATTTGCACTATATTGTTGCAAATTATCATTTTAATTTTAGTCCCCAAAGAAATCACCCAGAAAATATATAGTAGAATAAATTACAAGAGAATTAATAAGTCACAGGAGGTCTGGAGGCATAGTTCGTGAGGAGTTGTGCTGATAACTCAAAGGTTGAACCTGGCTGACTATTCACATCCACAAGGAGAAAGCTGAGCAAGCTCCTTCCATGTTTATATCCAGTCCCTGGAAACCAGTGAGATGATCAGCTCTGAGTTGGTTCTGAGTCAACAGCACTGAGGGGTAATGTGAAACAACAGAAAGCATTTGCTCTTGTTGTCTCACTGAGGTGAAAATGACTCGGAGCTGATCCTCCAGTGGGTTTTCAGAGGCTGTAAATCGCAAGGGGGAGATTGCTCCTCTTTCTTCCACTGGGTAACTGGTGGGTTCAAAGTCCTTCCCTTAGGGTTGACAGCACAACGCTTTACCACTAAACCACCAGAGCTTAATTAGTAATTAGTAAGGCAATAGAAAACATTGAGTAATATTAATAAAGAAAAAGAGAAACAAAACTAAAAACGGAGATAGATATCAAAAACACCAAAATGACAGACATAAAGCCCAGTCTCAGTAATTTAATTAAATAGAAAAAATACAAAAAGAAATATTTCGCTTTCCCCTGGCTAGCAGCAAGGAGGCTGCATGATGCCAGGAGTTATTGTAAAAGACATGAACCAGCAGGAATTTGTCAGGGCACTGGCAGCCTTCCTCAAAAAGTGCAGGGAGCTGAAAGTCCCTGAGTGGGTAGACACTCTCAAGTTGGCCAAGCATAAAGAACTTGCTCCCTGTAACAAGAACCATTCCTACATGCAGGCTGCTTGCACAGTGTGGCACCTGTACCTCTGGGGTGGTTCTGGAGTTAGCTCCATGTCCAAGATCTAGGGGGGTGGCAGAGAGATGGTGTCATGCCAGCCACTTTCATCAAGGTTTCAAAAACAAAGCCCATCATGTCTTTCAAGGCCTGGAGGGGATCAAAATGGAAGAGAAAGACAAAGATAGAGGTTGTAAAATGACAACCCAGATACAGAGAGACCTGGACAAAATCGCCAGATAGGTGGCAGCTACCTGCCAACAAGAATCATTAGGGAAGTGAGGCTGGGTTAATATATTGCCTCATTTGTGTAGAAAAAAACCAAAAAGTTAGAGATTTAAATGGAAAAATGTGTATCATGTTAATTAGATATGAGAAGAAGTGGCTATACAATTTATCAGACAAAATAAACTTTAAGCCAAAAAGAAATTACCACAGGCAAACAGAGCATTTTTATGATAAAATGGCCAATTCATAATAAGATAAAACAACACACATATGCATCCATCAAGTAAGCCCAAAATTAAGGCAGCAAAACTGAAGGGACTAAAAGACAAACTTAGAGAATTCAACAATAGCAATAATAAAATATCTCAAAGTAAAAACTCAAACTCAGTGCTATCAAGTTCATTTTGATTTATAGTGACCCTCCATCAGGTTTTCCAGGCTATAAACTTTAGTGCGAGGAAACTGTCCATATTTTTCCCACAGAGTAACTGGTGAATTTTAACTATAAGACATGCAGCTTTTAGGTTAACAACAGCACAAATTGTTACAGACTCACTAGAACTCAACATTGTGTTTTTGTTATGTGCCATCGAGTCACCTGTGACTCATAGCAACTCTATGTACAACAGCCCTAAACCCTGCTCTATCCTGTGCCAATCTCATTGTCTCCCACACTCCTATCCCCGTTACCCCAGTCACGGAATCAATTCATATAATGGAGGGTCTTCCTCTCCTGCACTGTCCCTCCATCCTCCCAAGCATGACGTCCCTCTCCAAGGACTGGTCCTGCTCTGTAACGTATCCAAAGTATGTTGGACAAAGCTTCAGAAACCTTGCCTCCAAGGAGCAGACTGGTTTCACCCTCTCCAGAACAAACCTGTTTGTTCTTCTAGCAGTCCCTGATACATCCAATACTCTTCTCCAGCACCACCATTCAAAGGCACCAATTTTCCTTCTATTGTCCCTAGTCATTGACCAGCTCTCTGATGCATAGCAAGTGATTGCAAAGACCATGGCCTGTATCAGGTGCACCTTATTCTCCAGACTGACATCATTGCTCTTCAGTACTTTGGAGAAGTCTCTGATAGCAGACTTTCCCCACATAATTTCTCTTTTAATTGTGGTAGGGAAGAGGTGGTAAAGGAGACAAAATGAGTCCCAAGAGGTGGGGACTCAGGTTCCCAGGACTCAATACGTAAATTAAAAGGTAGAACATGGAAACAGGTCAAAAGGAACAGAAGAGATATCAATAATTACTACAGAAATAGACTAATTCATATACAGAAATAACATTGGCAAAGAAATTTTTCAAATAAATCTCTAGAACTAAGCAGAAAAACCAATAATAAATAAAGACATAACTGAAAACTTAATGTATAAAGATGTCAGAACTGACTCATAGCTCCTCCAGAAGGTTTTCAGAGACTGTAAATTACACAGGAGCGGATACCTCGAACAGTTTGGTTTTGGGTTGTAGATTTAACCCCTTACCACTAGGCCAATGTAGGTAAGTAACTGCTAGAATATTGTTTTTCTTCTGGTCCAAACATCAAATCAGTGGTTAGGAATATTTTAAGGAGGCTAAGTAAGCCTTTCAGTGGTTAGAGGGCTCTTTTGATTTATATGAGAGCAGCTGCACCCATGGTTCCTTGACCTCTGAACTCTATTTGACTAGAGTTTGACCATCTGGTTAATTCTATCTACTCTTCTTGAGGACTCGTGGTTCTCTGCAGAATTATGCCATTGAGAGATACACAGCTGTGCAAAACTCTTTAAGTGACATTGTCAATAAAGGCAGCCCTGTTGTTAATAAGGATAAACTTAGGCACCAAAAAATATGGCAGTAATTCCCTTAAGCATTTATTTGCATAGTTTACCAGCTTCCTTGACTTTAGTAGTTTGGGCTTTTAACTACCAAGCAAAGATGTGTAGAAAATTCAACAAATGTTTATAGCCTTGACATGACAGGACTCTTCCTGCCAATCTCCCCTTTTATAAGGAATTCTATGTTGAATAGGCTTAACTAGAGTCTGAAGAATCGGGTGTGCCTGGTGGATAATTTTATAGGCATACTTCACAGCTATTACCAACCTGCTTAACAGTCCTTCTTGTCCTTAATGAGATGTTTTATGAAATCCCTTACCTACTTTGCCACAGTACAGAGCTGGTGATAAAAAAACTTGCCTATCTCATCAACTAGTCGCCTAGCTGAAGCTTAACAATGATTGAGATATTACTGTATGAATGATAACAAATTACAGCTAACATTAAGAAGGATGAAAATCCCAGAATACTTAATTGTACTCATGTGAAACCTAAATATGGACCAAGAAACTTTTGTTGGAACAGAACAAGGGATCAATCATGGTTTAAAATGAGGAAAGCTGCGTGTCATGATTATATTCTCTCTATATACCTATTCAATCTGTATTCTCTCTCCTTACCTATAATTTATAGTTATAAATCATCCAAGAAGCTAGACTGTATGATAAGGATGTAGTATCGGGATTGGCGGAAGACAAGCATAACCAGCGTTATGCAGCTGGCAAAACTTTGCTTGCAGAAAATGAAGAAGACTTGAAAAATATTTTCTGCAGAATATCAAAGACTACAACCTTCTGTTGTGCATAGGGTCGCTATGAGTTGGAAACGACTCGACGGCACATAACAACAACAACAACCTTCAATATAAATTACATCTCAACATTAAGAAAACAAAAATCCTCACCACTGGACGAATAGAAAACACCATGATAATGAGAATAAAGAATGAAGCTATCAATTATTTCCTTTTACTCGAATCTTACCACTATTGTTGTGCGCCCTCAAGTTGGAACCGAGCCATAACAGACCCTGCAGAGGGTTTTCAGAGCAAATGAATCAAACAGGAGTCTGACCATCCTTCTCCCTCAGAGCTACTGCCAATTTCAAACTGAGTGCCTTCAGGATCAGTGCAGTGCAGCTTCTTACAGAGCCTTATCACTAGAGTCATCGAAATCCAACTCAACTCATACCAGGTCTTCACCACGTTTCAGAGGCTATCAATCATAATGAAAAGAGATGGCTGGCCCATTTTCCTCTTGCAAAGTAACGCATGGATGCAAACTGCTGGAGATTCATGATCTTTGAGCTGATGGTGCAACTTGTAATGAACTTCTGATGCACCACCAGAGCTCCCTCAATATGTTCCGACAGCTGAGTAAGAACAATGTTGGTGGAAGAAGTTATCAGTTCAATCTCACGAAAGTAAGCAATATTTGCTTTAGATTTAGAAGAGTATGAGTTAATAAAAGAATTTATACTCATCTTTGCTGTTTCTAGCTTATCACTCACCTGATCTGACAAAGATATTCCTAGTAACTTCTCAGTTTCTTCTCATGCAGTAGTCAGAATTGTGCACTTAATCTGTAATCAATATGTCCTCATTATGTATAGAACTCTTCAATGATTTTCTTAGAATTTAAGATAAAATTCAAAAGAATCCAAGATCTTTAACACTGCCAGTGGGATTTCAGTATGATCCAGGTCAAAACTCATCTTGAGTCACTAATTCCAAGTGCAGTAGATGCAAACTTAAAATCATCAAGTCTCTCCCTCTCAGATCCTTTCTATATCTCCTTTGTTTAATATTGCCCATTACTCTTCACAAGACTAACTCCTACTTAGTTTTCCAGATGCAATTTGAAGGTCACTTCATAAAAATGTCTTCCACAACACTTCTCATTTTCCCATTAATGTTGTTTGTACAACTCCATATTTTCCATAAATAGCATTTGTTCTTTGAATAGCCTTATATTTCTTTACATATATTTTAAAACTAATCTTCTCAAAAAGACTGTAAGATCCTTGAGGATTGAGATGATATGATATGTGTCTTGTTCTACTGTGTTTGTAACATTTGGAATAGTATTTTTCTCAGAACAAGTGCTTATACATTAAGTGATCACAGTATAAAAAGAGAATAGTGCGTACATTTTAAAATATTTCTTGAACAGGTTAACTTAAGATGATATGAAACATATAGAAATTGCATAAGGTTAAAAATGCTAGGAATTATACATTGCTGTCAGTTATTGCCTGTGAGTTGAGCATGACTCATAGTGACCCTATGAACAAAAGGCCTGAAGCCTTTCTATAACTGATGACATTTATCAAAGTTCATAGTTTCCAGAGGCATATTGTTTAGGAAGGGGATGCCACTCCTGCTTCCAAAAGGAAATATATGGTGACTGTTAAAACATAAAACTTAAAAAGTAATCATCTGTTCCTCTAAAATGATAGTGTCAGACATAAAATTGAATCACAAAAACTTGCTGAATAGTTATATCCATCTAGTTTTAAATATTAATAATAGTAATCCAGTTCAATGAACATATTGTGATGTAGCTTGTTAGGCTACATTCTTTGCAAGGAAATCTTTTCCTAGGAAAAGAGTATTTATATTTCAAATACCGTGCAGCATTATTACTTTTCAATCAACTATAATTTAAATCTGACATATCAAAAATGTGAAAATTACAATGAATGAATGGAAATTAAAAAAGAATATGTTTAATCCTGTTAATGCCAAATAAAATATACATTTTCTTAAAAAATGTGAAAATTGTTAAAATGTTTTGAATTATGAGCACAAACTCTGTAAAGCACTTCATTTTCTCTCAATATTAGATCACATGAAATAACACAAGGTGGTTGTTGTTAGGTGCTGTCAAATCAAATACACTCATATTGAGCCTATGCACAACAGAACCCTGTCCCGGTCTGTGCCCACTTGTCATCTCTAACATACTTGAGCCCAGTGCTGCAGTCACTGTGTCTCAGTCCTTCTTGTTGAAGATCTTCCTCTCATTTGCCAATCTTCCATCTTTCCAAGCATAATGTCCCTCTCCAAGAAATAGCCTGTCCAAGCAACATGACTAGAGAATGTCCTCTTTGACTCCAAGGAGCACTCTGACTATAATTTTTCCAAGATAAATCTATTTGTTCTTTTGGCAGTTCATGGAATATTCACTACTCTTCTCCAAGACCATAGCTCAAAGGCATCAATTCATCTTCTGGTATTCTTAATCATTGTCCACCACTCAGATGTATAACAAGTTATTGAAAAGGCATAGCCTGTATCAGGTTCACCTTAGTCTTCAAATTGAGATCATATTCATCAATAATTTTGAGAGGTCTCTGGCTAAAGACTTTGCCAGTGCAATATATTTCTTAATCTCCTGACTGTTGGTAGCAAGGGTGTTGACTATGGATCCAAATAAGATGAAGCTATTGACAGTTTCAATTGTTTCTCCATTTATTCTGATGCTACATACTAGTCCATTGTTGTTGTTGTTATGTGCCATCGAGTCGCTTGTGACTCACAGTGACACTATGTACAAGAGCTCTATATGCTCTTCTATCCTGTGACAACCTAGCCATCTCAAACGCACTTATTCCCACCGCTCTAGTCACAGAATCGATCCATCTCATCAAAGGTCTTCCTCTCCTTTGCCGCCCCTCCACTCTGCCAAACATGATGTCCCTCTCTAAGGACCAGTCCCTCCTTGCAACATGCCCAAAATATGTCAGACGAAGCTTCAGAATCCTTGACTCCAGGGAACATTCTGGCTTAACCCTCTCCAGGACAAACCTGTTTGTTCTCCTACCAGGCCATGGTATATTCAACACTCTTCTCCAACACAGCAGCTCAAAGGCATCAATTCTCTTTCTATCTACCCCAGTCACTGTCCAACTCTCTGATGCATAGCACGTAATTGCGAAGACTATAGCCCAGATCAGGCGCACCTTAGTCTCCAGTCTGACATTGTTGCTCTTCAGGACTCTTGAGAGGTCCCTCACAGCCGACTTTCCCAATGGAATTTGTCTCTTGATTTCCTGGCTGCTGTTACCAAGAGTGTTGACTGTGGAGCCAAGTAAACTAAAACTGTTAACTATCTCAATCTCTTAGTCCATTAGCAAGAATTTTTGTTTTCTTTTTTTCTAATAAAATTTTTATTTTATACTGGTTTGCTTACAAAGTTCCTATACATTTTTTTTTCACACCAAATCCACTCATTTCCTTTACCCACCCCACTTCTACCCATCAAATTGTGCAACTCTATGGTAACACCCCGGGCCCATCCTCTTTCCTCTGTTATGACCCCCTTGGATCCTCGTGTATGTTTTACTAGTTATGTTCCTATTGCTGCAATAATAGTCTTAAAAAGTATTTGTCTTTATGGGACTGAGTTAGTTCACTTAGCATTCATTATGCTCTCCAGTCTCTCCCAAGTTAATAGTGATTTTCAATATAATTGTTCCTACATGCTGCGTAGTATTTTATTTTGTTAATATACCATAAGTTCTCAATACATTCGATTGTGGTTGGACATTTGAGCTGTCTCTGTGTCCTTGTTATGATGGATAACATAGCTGTGAACATTGGTGTACAAATCTCCATTCATGCCTCAGTTCTCAATTTCTTGGGGTATATTCCACACAGTAGAATAGTTGGGTCATATGGAATTTCTCTGTTCAGCTTTTTGAGCAAACAACAAACTATCTTCCAGAGTTGTACCATTTTACAATGCCACCAACGGTCTATAAGAGTTTCTATCTTTCCACATCCGCTCCAAGATTTATTACTTGTCGTCCACTGCTTTGCCACTGCATGGGATCTCACTGTGGTTTTGATTTGCATCTTTCTCATTGCCAGTGATCTTGAGCATTTCCTCATGTGTCTGTTGGCCATCCAAATATCTTCCTCTGTGAGTTTATGAATGAGATCTTCTAAAGATTAAATCCCAGTGTGCACCAAAAACATTTTCCAACAGAGTGAAAAGAAAACCTACTGCCTGGGGAAAAAAACATTTGGCAATACCATTTCAAACAAGGGTCTCATATAAAAATTTTATAGTTTAGAGTCTTCAAAGGACTCCACAAGAAAAAGACTGATAACAAAATTGCAAAAGACATGGAGAATCTTTGTTTTCTTGGTGTTGAAATGTTAGCCATAGTGAAGTCTGTAGTATTTGAACTTCTGTAGCAAGTACGCTAAGTCATCCTCACTTTCGGCAGGCAAGGTTTTGTCCTCTGCATAAGTTGTTTCTCAGAATCTTACACCACATTCTCCTTTGCAGAGTCCAGCTTTTTAAATTATGTGCTCAACATACAGATTGAATAACTATGTAAAGAGAACACAACTTGGACACACGCCTTTCTTAATTTTAAGCAATGTAGTGTTTCCTTGTTCTATTCACAGAACAGCCTCTTGGTCTATGTAATAAGAGCGGTAATTTGTTATGATATATACAGTCAAATGCCTTTCCACAGTCAATAAAGCACAAATAAATTTTATTCTGGTATTCTGTGCTTTCAGTCAGGATTAATCTGACATCAGCAATGATATCTCTGGTGTTACAGCCTGTTCTAAACCCAGCTTCAACTTCTGGCAGTTCGCCATGTACTGTTGTAGCCACTGTTTTTTTAATTATACTAGTTTATTTACAAAGTTCAAATACAATGTTTTCCAGAACAGATTCTTCCTATTTCCCCTTACCATCCACCCCCATCAAATTGTACAACTCCATGATTAATCCTCCCCTCCGATCCTCATTCCTCTATTTCCAATCACTTCTCCTTTGGATCCTTACACACATTCTACAATAATGGTTTTATACAATATTTGTCCTTGTGGGACTGAGTTAGTTCACTTAGCATAATGCTCTTTAGACCCTTCCAAGTTAGGTAATACTTTACAAAACCATTGCTCCTGCATGCTGCGCAGTATTCCATTGTGTGAATGCACCATAATTTCTCAATCCATTCATTTGTGTTTGGGCATCTGGGCTGTTGCCATGTTCTTGCAATGCTAAATAATACTTCTATGAACATTGGTGTACAAGTCTCAGTTTGTGCCTAATATTTTTAAATGATCTTCAAAAATATTTTGCTCATATGTGATATTAATGATATCATTTGATATGTTTTACATTCTATTGCATCACCTTTCTTGGAAATAGAACAAAATAAGATCTCTTCAAGTCAGTAAGCCTGGCAGCTGTTATCCAAGTTTCCTAGCACAGACTGGGGAGCACGTTCAGGGCAGCATCTCTTAATTCAAATGTGTTAACTGGTATCCCGTGGATTCCTGAACTTCTTTTTTGCCAATGCCTTCAGTGTATCCTGAACTTCCTTCATCACCCTTGCCCTTTGATCATATGGTACTTTTTAAAATATTTCAATGTTGGCCAATTCTTTTTTGGAACAGTGGTTCTGTGTATTTCCTCCATCTTCTTTTGATGCTTCCTGGATCATGTAAGATTTTTCCCCCATCATGTCTCTCAGTTTTACAGTTCAAGGCTTGAATGAATGAAGTTTCCCTATCCTTTAAGCAATACATTGGCAGCACTTTTGCCAAGATTTCTTGACCAAAAATAAATAAATAAATACAGTAAGATACAATAAGATTTGTTTCTTTTCTTAGCAGTCAAAAAAATAGTCAATACTCTTTCCCAACACAACCAATTCAAGAATAAAGAAAAATATGTGAACTATACACAGCAATGATTTTTGCCTATAGCATCCACCATTATGTTATTTAATTTTTATTCAAAAATTCTAGCTCTTTTCACACTCTATTGTAACACTTTTGATTTGTCTTTTTAAGTTGCCCTTTGAAATCTTCTGTTCATCTCTTTCACTTTGGCATATCTTCCCTTTGGTTTGGCTTTTCCATGTTCTAACACAATTTTCAGTCTCCTTATACACCCATTTTGGTGTTTTCTTCCTCTTCTGTCTTTAGTGTGTCCTTTTGCATTTTCATTCATTATATCCTTGTTGTCATCCATAGCTCATCTGGTCTTCAATCATTACTGTTCAGGTAATGCTTTAAATTCAGGTGGGATGGGATAGACTAAAGGTCATCATTTGTCTCTTGTGGACTTGTTCTAATTTTCTTCCACTTCCTTTTTAACATGAATAATTGATAGTTTGTCCTATAGTCAGCAGCTGGTCTGATATTGACTGCTGATATTTATCTACTTCTTGACTCTTTGCACAGATGTACCTAACCTGATGCCTAAACAGTCCATTAGGTGAGGTCCATGTGTACCACTTGTGTTTCTTTAAAAAAGGCTTATGCAATGAATAGATTAAATGTACAAAATTCAATCATCTGATCCCCAACCTCTTTCTGTCACCAAGTCTTAATTTCTATCTACAATACCTTCTTCTTTGTTTCTAACTTATTCATTCTAGTTACTAATTAATTATAATTAATGCACCTTAATCGCATGTTTAGTGAATTTAGGACTGCAGAAGTTAATAGAATTTCTCAATTTCCTCATCTTTGACTTTAGCTGTTGATAATCATATTTGAATTTATAGTTGTATTTACAGATCTTCCTTGTACACATATGGATAGTATCCTAATACAGCATTGTACTTCAGAATAGAGCCTGAAATGATCTTTTTAACTATGAATGCAGCAGGATTCTTACTCAATTTTTGATTCATGACATAGTAGAAAATATGTTTAATTCAAAGTGGGAAATGCCAGTCTATCTCAGCTCTCTACATCTAAGATGTTAATTTTTATATGTTCCATTTTGTTTTTTAACAACTCCTAGTTTTCCTAGGTTCATACTACATACATTCCACATTCAAATTATGAGTAAATGTTTCTAGCTTTTTTCATTCTTCATTTTGAGTGATTTCCCATCAGGAGTCTACCTCTAGTTCTGTATCTACCTATGTTCCTCTGTTGTTTATAGGTTTTTTAAAGGTCTGTTACTTCAGAAGACAATGGCCAATCCTGCTTCCTTATCTGTCTAAAGAAGATGAGGTGGATGTACAGAGTTCATGGAACCATTCCAGGAAGAAGTTAAAGCTGCACTAAAGCACTGGCAAAAAATAAGGTCCTAGGAATCAATGGGATATCAATTGACATGTTCCAACTTACAGATACAGACTTCAACATGCTCATCAGTTTGTGCTAGAAAATTAGGAAGACAGTTATTTTCCTCAACTGTTTGTTCCCTTCTACAAGAAAGGTCATTCAACAGAATGTGCAAATAATTGAACAATATTATGAATATCACTGTAAGAAAAATATTGCTGAAGATTACTAAAACTAGCCAGAACAACAGTTTTGAAGGAGAAATGCCAGAAGTTCAAGCTAAGTTTCGAAGAGGCCATGGCACCAGAGATACCATTGCTAATATTAGATGCATCTTGACTGAAAGCACATAATACCAGAAAAATGTTTATTTGTGTTTTATTGATGATGTAAATGCATTTGACTCTGTGGATAATAACAAATTATGGCTAACATTGAGAAGAATGGGAAGCCCTGTACATTTCATTGTGCTCTTGCAAAACCTATAACTAAATTGAGAAGCTATTATCCAAATAGAGCAAGGATATACTGTATAGTTAAAAATCCAGAATAGTGTGCATAAAGACTATATCCTTTTTTCATACTTGTTCAATTTGAACACTGAATAACTCACTCAAAAAGCTGAACTTTATGAAGAAGAATGTGGCATCAGAATTAGGGGAAAGATTTGTCAATAAGCTGCATCATGTAGATGACACAACCTTGCTTGCTGCAGAACATAAAAAAATACAGTTTTCAAACTGGAATGCATCTCAATCAAAAAGACAGTTTGATGGGTGGAAGGAAAGGGTGAAAAAAGTGTACATGAATGAAACACATGTTAACATACTAGTGCATTCAAACCAATAAAAAGATTTTTTTAAAAATAAGACAAAAATGTTCATCTCTGTGCCAGTAGGCAACATAAAGATAGATGGAGAAAATATTGAAACTGTCAATGGTTTCATCTTACTTGAATCCCAAATCAACATCCTTAGAACCAGCAGTTAAGATAACTATAGATGTATTGCATAGGAAAAGTCATCTGTCAAGGACCTTTCCAAAATACTAAGGAATAATGATGTCAGTTTAAAGACTATGGTGTCCCTGACTCAGGCTATAACTTTTAAATCACTTACTATACATTTGATAGCTTGAAAATGAATAAGGATGACAATAGAAGAATTGATGGCTTTGAGCCGTCGTAGTGGAGAAGAGTATTAAATATCCATGGGCTGCCATAAGAATAAACAGCTATGTCTTGGACAAAGTTAAACTTTAGAGACAGAAAGAAAACCCCTTCATCTTACTTCGGCCATGTTGTTAGGAGGGGCCACTCCTGGGAAAGGGACATCACACATGGAAAGGTGAAGGGCTGTGAAACAAAGGAAGACTGACCCTCAAGAAGATGGATTGACACAGTGTTTATAGCAACGGGTTCAAGTAACACGAAGTTGATGAGGATGGCAGGGAAATAGGGTTCAGATCTGTTGTTCATAGGGTTGATATGAGTCATACTAGACTTGATAGCATCTAACAACATTGTTGTTGTATGCCACCAAGTTGGAACCACATAACTTGACCTCCAGTGGGTTTTCAGAGGTAGTAAATAGCACCCAAGAGATTTCTCACCCTTTTTCTGCAGAATAATTTACAGACTTGAACCATAAGCCTTTGAGATTGGAAAACAGCTTCTTATCACTAGGGTACCAGAACTCCCAACAACAATATACACAGTAAGGATCAGCCATTAAAAATGCATTTAAGTTTCCCAGATATTGAACTTGACAAATACATACTAGAAAATATATTTTAAAAATATATTCAAATAACTTGTTGAAACCATTGTAACAAAATGCGTAATGGCAATATATAATGTAACAGATAATATCAAGAATAAAAGAGAAATTATAAATTTTTAGAACCAAATGTAAGCTCTCATCCTGAAAGTTAATGTATTAGAGTCTTCAGAGTACATAAACTATGGCTGAAGGACCAATAATTTTAAGGAGAAGCTGATGGAAAATAAAGGAAAATGACAATGCCTTAGAGAAATATGGTTACTACTAAGTGTACAAAAATATGTATAACATGAATATCAAAAGAATTGCAAAGTAAGGGAAGAAACATATTTAAGGAAATACTACTTGAAAACTCAAATTTGGTATCAAGTTTTGAAGTAGTCAATTTGGAAAATACAACAAATTGAACATAACAATTAAGGCATTATCAATCTACTGCAAGGGTACAGTTAAAAACATAAGAAGAAAATGCCACATTCTCAATGTTACATTTTCTCTCACAGGCCAAACAGAGAAAGAGATAAAAGACACATGAATGGATAAAAGGCCATAGTTATTGTTCTCAGTCGAGTAGTTAAGTTCTGTACAATTGACTACAATTCATAGCAACCCTATGAACAAAGCATCCGAGCCTTGCTCTATTCAACACCATTCTCGCCATCTCTGATACCGTCAAACCCATTGTTACGGTCATTGTACCAATCCATTCTGTTGTGGCTCTTCCTCTCTCTTTGACTTTCCACTTTCCAAGCATGATGTCTTCTCCCAAGGACTGGACCTTCCTAACAACATGCTCAAAGTATGTGGAATAAAGTTTCAGTATTCTTGCATCTAAGAAGCACACTGGTTGAACTGTCTCCAAGACTTCTTCGTTTCTCTTGGCGTATCATGGGCTCCTCTCCAGTACCACACTTCAAAGGAGGCCTCCAATTCATAAGTGTCTAGGACAAGAATGAAAATGTCTGTATGTGTATGGCTACTCCCTAACAGATCTGAGTCCTTAATTACAACTCCTTCAGAATAAAGCTGTAATGCATTGAATAAGCATCAATTCATTTGTGGGAGGACAGCTATCCCCAGGAGATTTGCCCGTAAAATTGTATAACTGCTTATGGTCCAGTCTGAAATATTATACAAGACTTTGGCCCAGAACTGAATTCTTTACAATCCTGTAATATATAGGCAGCATGGACACAGCCAAGTTCAATCTCCACTAACTACACAAAAGGAAACTGTTTCCATCTTAACAACCATAATACAAAACCAATTCCTCTAAGACAAGACATGATACTGCACCTTTTACTAATTCCAACACCAATCTTACCACTCTAGGGGTCTAAAATCCACTGCACTGACTACACAGACTTCATGGAACCATACTTACGGGGATCAATTATAGGATGTTTATTTTAGGGAAGTTAACCGGCTATAATTCAGGTTGGCAGCAGGATCCAACCCTTCAGTCTAGACAGCTTCTGCAGCATGGTCACATGGCCTTTATACTTTCAGCTTCACAACTTGCATCAGTGTCACAAAGTTTCTTTAGTCCTGTCAGTTATGGTATTTCCCCCTCAATACTCCAGTAAGCTTAAGTGAAAACCTCTGTCTCTGTGCAGCAGCAGTTCTAAGTCAGCTCATTCTCAAGTTTGTCTCTGGTTCTCTGCTGAGGCTGTTGTTGTTTTGTGTAGATCCCATTCTGGCTGGTACAGTAATATCTGGTCCCAAAGGATATGTGCTGCGTCCTCTTCTTTGCTGGTGTCTAGATTCCCAATTTCTGCTGCTGAATCTTCTCAATTTAATGATAAGACTAACCAATCCCCTTGTGGAGAGGTGGTTGTTACGTGCCATTGCGTCAATTACAACTTATGCCAAGCCTATGCACAATAGATCTGAATCCTGCTCTGTCCTGAGTCAATCTGTCTTTGATACAGCCACCCTTATTACCCCAGGTTACTGTGTCAATCCATCTCATCGAGGGTCTTCTTCTCCTGCACTGTCCCTCAAACCTTCCAAGTATGCTATACTCCAAAGACTGGACACTCCTGGAAACCTGCTTAAAGTATGTGAGATGGACTCTCAAAATCCTTGTCTCCAAAGAGCAGCTTGTTTCACCCTCTCTAGTGCACGTCTGTTAGTTTCCTTAGAAGTCCATGGTGTATGTTCACTACTTTTCTGCTACACCACAACTCAAAATCATCAATTCTTGTCATCCTTGGTTATTGTCCAAGTCTGATGCATATCAAGTAACTGCAAAGACCATGGCCTAGATCAGGTGCACCTTAGTCACTAGACTGACATCCTTGTTCTTCAGTTCTCTGGAGAGGCCCCTGACAGCAGATTTCCCTAATACAATTCACCTTTTGATTTTCTGACTGCTGGTTCCAAGAGTGTTGATTGTGTATACAAGCAAGTGGAAACTGTTAGCAATCTCAATCTCTTCTCCATCTATCGATGCTCCCAATAGGCCCAGTGCTGAGAATGAATTTTTGTCTTCTTGATATTGTACTTCATATTGCAAACTACAGTCTTTGACCTTCTGCAGTAAAAGCTTCAGGTACTCCTCAGTCTCAGCAAGTAATGTTGTGTCATCTGGATAACACAGGTTGCTGATGAGCCTTCCTCCAATTCTAATGCCAGACTCCTCATTTAGTTCAGCTTCCTGAATGATCTGTTCTGTATATAGATTTAAAAGGTATGGTGACAGGACACGTCTTGACACACTTCTTTTCTGATTTTGAAGAATGCAGTGTTTCCTTGCTCTGCTCTGAAAACTGCCTCCTGGTCCAAGTATAGGTTTTATATGAGCACAATCAGGTATTCCAAAATTCCCATTCTGCTCAAGATTAGCCATAATTTGTTATGATCCATGCTGTCAAATACCTTTATGATCCTGCCCATCCACATGATAGAATCAAGGACAAAGGGTTTCAGCTATGATCTATCTAATATCAACAATAATTTCACTCTTTGACACCCTCTTCTGACTCTATAATTTCTGGAAGCTCCCTGTCAATGTGTTACTGCAACCATTCTATAATTGTGTTCAATAACAGTTTACTTTCATGTGACAATAATGACATTGTTTGATAATTATAAAATTCCATTGAGTCCTTTTTCTTTAGAAAGGACAGAAATAAGGAGCTCTTCTAGTCAAGTAGTCTCTCAATTTGGAAGCACTTAAAATATGACTGAGGAAACACTGCCTCCTCAAAGCAGACTGGACTTTAATGATGAGGATAGTGTAAAGCTTCCAGGAACTCCTTTTGCTGATGTAGCATAACTTAAAATGAGAAGAAAAAGCTGCAAGCATTCATAAAACATAGAGAAATGATTTTCTGGTTATAAATATAGCAGTATATAAATAAATAAATAAGCATCCCCAAATCTACCATAAGGAGAGAATCTCTGCTAATATTTAGAAGCACCCTATGGAGATTGTTTTCTATAATTATTCATACTTTTGCATTATTGAAATAAAATTATATACAGTGTTATCACTTTTCTTTTTTTATCCACTTAATATTAATCGTAAGGAGCTGTGCTGTCAACACAAAGGCATGTCGTTTGAATCTACCAGTTGCTCCATGGTAGAAAGATGGACAATCTCCTCCCATGTGATTTGTTGTTATGTGCTGTTGTGCTGCCTGCAACTCATAGTGATTCTCTGTACAATAGTTCTGAACTCTATCCTATCCTGAGCCAATCTCACTGCTTCAAACACACCTGACCCTACCCCAATCACTGTGTCAATCCATCTCTTCCAGGGTCTTCCTCTCCTACATTGTCCCTCTACCCTACTTAGCATGATGTCCCTCTCCAAAGACTGATCCCTCTTCACCACGTGCCCAAAGTATGTGAAATGGAGCTTCAAAATCGTTGCCTCTGTGAGCAACTTGGTTTTACCCTCTAAAAGACAGACCTGTTTATTCTCTTGGCAGCCTGTAGTATGTTCAGTACTCTTCTTCAGCACCGCAACTTAAAGGAATCAATTCTTCTTCTGTCATTCTCACTCATTTCCCAGCTCTCTGATGCATAGCAAGTAATTACAAAGACCATGGCCTACATCAGGCATACCTTAGTCTCTAGACTGATATCGTTGCACTTTAGCTCTCTTGAGAGGTACTTGACAGTACACTTTCCTAATGCAATTCACCTTTTGAGTTCCTGGCTGCTGGTTTCAGGAGTGTTGATTGGCGAACCAAGTAATCTGAAAGTCTTAACAATCTCAATCTCTTCTCCATCTGTCATGTTGCTGCTAATTGGCCCAGTGATAAGAATCTTTGTTTTCTTGATGTTGAACATCAATCCATACTGAAGACTACAGTTCTTGACTTTCTACAGCAGATGCTTCAGGTCCCCCTTAGTTTCAGAGAGCTGTAAACATTCTGTTATGTGCATAACACAAATTGTTTACCAGTCTTCCTCCAATTCTGAAGCCACATTCTTTCTCATAAAGACTAGCCTCTCGAATGATCTGTTTGGCATATAGATTGAAAAGGTATGGAGACAGGATGCATACTTGCTGGACTGTTTCCTGATTTAGAACCATGCAGTGTTTCCTTGGTCTTTTCTGACATCTGTCTCCTTGCCCAAGAAGTTTTCACATAAGTACAATCCAGTGTTCTGGGTTTCCCATTCTGCTCAAGGTTAGCTATAATTTGTTGTGATTCACACAGTCAAATGTCTTTGCATAGTCAATGAAACACAGCTAGACATTCTTCTGGTACTCTCTGCTATCAGCCAAGATTCATCTGACACTGTCAATGTTGTCGCAAATGCTGCAGACTCTTCTATACTCAGCCTGTACTTCTGGTAGTTCTCTGCTGATGTACTGTGCCAGTTGCTTTTGTATAATCTTCAGCAACATTTTGCTTATGTGTGATTATTAGGGATACTCTTCAGTAATTTCCACATTCTGTTGAATCACTATTTTGAAATGGGAATAAATATCAATCTCCTCTAATCAGTAGGCTAAGTAGCTGTCCTCTAGATTTCTTGGCACAACTTGTTGAGAACATCCAGGCCATGTGATTTACTGTCTCTGAAAATCCACCACAGGGTTAGTTATAAGTCAGTTCTGACTCAATGATTATAAAGCAACAACAGTATGAGAATTATTAACTGCCATTCATAAAAAATCATAGTGAATAAAAAGACATGTTAATAAATCTAAAGGATTAAAGGACCATATATGCCTAAGTCTTCATAGCCCTAAGTGTAGAAGAACCAGATGGTATCTAGCTAAAACTGCGGACCACTGAAAGGGTTAACTATGTAATATCTCTGATAAATTGTGAGTAAATGAGCAAAACTCAAAATCCTAAAAATACCAAGAGTGTTGATTTAGTAGAGATTGGAGGCACTCCCTAGGCTATGATCCTTAGTAAATCTGCAAATCTGGAACTGAAATCATCCTTATGACTCAAATTTCAGACAATAAATAGTCATACAAGGTGATCTATAAAACTAAGAAGGAGTAAACTTGTATAATTATATATTATATAGTTTCTGCCGAGAGATTAAGATCAGAAGGCAAGAAAAGATAGGACACAAGATCTAGAGGAAACTATAAACATATATAAACTATAAATATATATGCAAACTATATGTAGGAGGGAAGAGTGGTGTTATAAGGCAAGGATGGTAGTCAACATCATGAAGCATAAGCTGTATGAATTGTTAAATGGAAAACCAATCTTCTCTTTAGACTTTGAGTCAAATCACGATAAAAAGTTGTCTGATTATGTATCAGCTCAGCTGGGCTATGAAGCTCAGTGGTTTAGCAGATACTGGACTGGCTACTCTTCAAGAATATAATATAATTATCATCCATTACCTTGTGATATAATATGATTAACCAGTCTAAAAGAGAGTATCCTTGGGGGTATGGCCTTTCTCCAGTATATAAAATGATAACCTGCCAAAGCTTACTATTTCTTTCTATAGTGGACACTTCTCATTGCCTGGCCTCTGGAGCTTGGCATAGAGGCTCGCATAAGTCTCTGGACTGCCATTTCACCAACAGATTGTTTCTTTGCTAGCCACTATACACTAGTAAGCTAGCAGAGTTCTCCAGTATACTACCAGATGCACAAAGCTAGGAGTTACTAGCCTCAAGTTGCACTGCCAACTCAAAGGCACATGGTTCAAATCCACCAGCTGCTCCTTGGGAGAAACATGGGCAATCTCCTCCAATGCAATCTACAGCTTCTGAAAATATGCTGGAGGGTCAGCCATGAGTCACTTCCAACCTGATGACACATATCGACAACAATTAGGTGTGTCATTTCCTCACAACTGTAATAACCAGTTCCCTGAAGTAAACATACATAAATAGACACCATTCCATTGCTTTTGCAAGTCTAGATAATCCAGAATAAAACAGACAATATTTTTTGAAATTCTTACAGGACCTATTAATTCATGGTGAGTTATCACTAAAAGCATTATCCTAAAATATTTCAAGAACCTTTGTCTAATTGAACAGCATTTTGAACACTTTATTAATATTCATGGGATCCAGTTGGAAATAAAAAGAAGATGGAAAAGAGTAATTATTCTAAAATAAATTCTAACCTATACATGAGCTACTAATAAGGGATAATGTCAAGCCCTAACAGGGACATAAGCAAAGAAATTGTTATCAAGCACACTTACAGGCTTGGTGATTCCCTAAAGACTAAGAAGACTCAGAAGTTATGTTCACAGTTCTGATATATTATAGTGGAAGGACACAGTGCAAACAAAACTGACAAAGAAATGGCCTATGGAGTCAAGTCTGGAGAAAGCGAGGTAGTGAATTCTCTTCTAGTGAATTCACATAGTTGTTGTTGTTGTTGTTGTTATGTGCAGTCGACTCGCTTGCGACTCATGGCGACCCTATGTACAACAGCCCTAAACTCCGCTCTGTCCTGTGCCAATCGCACTGTCTCTGACACTCCCATTCCAATTATCCCAGTCACTGAATCAATCCACCTCATAGAGGGCCTTCCTCTCCTG
>NW_006399755.1:4177006-4178818 GCF_000299155.1 Elephantulus edwardii
TCCACCCTCCCAAGCATGATGTCCCTCTCCAATGACCTGTCCCTCCTTACAACATGTCCAAAGTATGTTAGACGGAGCCTCAGAACCCTTGCTTCCAAGGAGCCACCCGGTTTGACCCTTTCTAGGATGAATCTGTCTGTTTTCCTAGCAGTCCATGGTACCCTCAACACTCTTCTAATCACCTATTATTATTAATGATCTAGGTTACACATTTGATAGATTTCTGACTTCAACAGTTGGTATAAATCATCCATTTCCTCTTTTTTGGCACTGGTTTTTGGGGCATAAACTTGAATGATAGTGATATTAACAGGTCTTCCTTGTATATATATGGATAGTAGCCTATGACTCACAACATTGTAGTGCAGGGCAGTTGTTTTTTTACCTATGAATACACCACCATTCCCAGCACAGTATACCATCTGATTGTCTGAATCAAAGTGGCCAAAGCTAGTCCATCTCATCTCAGTGATATCTAGAATGTCGATGTTCATGTGCTCCATTTCATTTTTCACACCCTCTAGTTTTCAACATTCATGTTTTGTGCATTTCATGTTTCAATTATTAAATATTTGCCACTGTTTTTCCTCATTTTCATTTACTTCCAATCTGGGCTATACCTCTAATATTATAATTATACTTATTCCTCTAACTGTTCATAGAATTTTCAAAGGCCTGATATTTAAGAAGTTGATAGAGATCCTGCTTTATAGTCTGTCCTAGTGTGGGAGATCTACTCAAACCTGTCCTCCATGAATGACCCTTGTGGCCTTTGATATGCCAATGGCATACTTTTCAACATCACAGCAATCCACAAGTACCTCAGTAGAGCAAACTGAAAGACAAAGGCTGTATAATTAGAACAATGAATACCCCAATACAACAAACTGAAAAAATTACTATTGTGCCTCTAATAATAAATTAGGCACATGAATATCATGTTACCAGATCTACTTACACCTGCACAGAAGTGGTGGGATGTGCTCTTAGGAAGGTACTGTAGCATCCCAGCTGATTCTCATGGCTGGCATGCTGAGGTAACAACCCAGATTTGGATACTATGGTCACATGGACATCTCTACTGAATCTTTGATGCTGGTACTTCACACAAGATCTGAGGACCACAGGCCCTAGGTACCAAAATGCTGTCGAGCAAAAAAGGCCTGACTTCTGGGTCAAAGATACTTTAAATAAGAAGGCCCAGCTACTATTGGGCTGTTGATCAATAAAGCCTGACTTTCGGGTCACAGCTGCTTTCAGTAAGAGGCCCAAGCTACCAAATAACTATTGATAAAAATAGATAAAAAGTCTCAATATTGTGAAAATGACAATCCTACCAAAATGAACCTACATGCTTAACACAATCTCAATAGTGACAGCAAATTCTCTTTTCAAAGAGATAGAAAGGACAATTTGCAAGTTTATTTGGAAAGGGAAGAGACTTTGAATATGCAAAGCACTCAGAAAAACAAAAATGAAATGGGACACATAGAAGTTCCTAATCTCAAAATCTACTAATAACAAAAACAGCAGGGTACAATGATAGATACATAGGCCAGGGGAATAAAATTGAGAACCCCAGAAATTAGCTCATCTACATATGACCAACTATTATTCAGCAAGGAAACAAAACCTCTCAAATGGGGAAACGACAACCTCTGCAACGAATGGCGCTGGCAGCACTAGATTTCTACCAGTAAAAAGCTGAAGTCTATGGGGGAGAGAATAGTCTAAAAGTATTATATTGTAGGGCATTATTTTTATCGTAGGAGTACGCAATGAGGGTTGCAGAGTGGATTATATTTGGGGGTA
>NW_006399755.1:4178918-4184150 GCF_000299155.1 Elephantulus edwardii
GTCGTTCTCCAGATTTCTTGGCACAACTTGGTGAGCATGTTCAGGACAGCATCTGTTAAGTGAAATGTGTCAATTGGTATACCATCTATTCCTGGAGCCTTATTTTTTGCCATTTCCTTCAAAGTAGCCTAAACTTCTTCTTTCATCACCATAGGCTCTTGCATGCTTATTTTCTCAAAAAGCAAACTGTGATAATAGAATTGTTATCTATCAGGTAAGCTTGGCCTATCCTAGGAACTCAAGTCTTAAGAGAGTGTGTGAGTGTGTGTATTTGTGTGTTTTTCCTGGAACTCTGGTGGCGTAGTCTATAGAGAGTTGTCTGTCCTGCTTACTCAAAGTCTGTAATCTCTAGAAGTTAGAATCTCCGAGATGCTTCAAAGGAGAAAGATAGGCAGTTTCTACTCATTACCATTTAGTCCTGGAAATACAATCAAGGTTTGATGACTTGGAACCAACTGAAAGGTAGTCAAGGTTTTTTAGAGGGTCATTGTTTTGTGTTTAGAGTATGTTGTTTGTTGAAGGGCAGCATGGGAGATCTGTGACAGGAAAAAGAGGCAATCATTGAAGTTTCACATTACCAGACTGAAAATAGGTATTCACCATAAAGAATTAGTTTACACAAACTGTCTAAACAAATTAGTATATTATGGTTCATAGTAAAAGCATTTAAAATATTCATCTGTTAGAATAACCCAAGAATGCAAAACCCGGGAGCTAGCTAAGAGCCAGTAATAAAGTTTTTCTCTTAGTAACATCTTAAGTGTGATAAACTAACATCTAATGAATTAATTATTTCATGCACAAGGCCAAAGATAGAGAAGCTGAGAATACACATTAGGCTCTTCACAAATCTCTCCTTGAAAACCACTTAACAATCTTAAACAAGTGAAGCTGTCTTCAGTTCTGACCAGTCTCTAACTCTATCCAGCCCAACCTAGAGCTGGCAGATGTAGAACTTTCCCCTTTATCCACTGCTCTGATTCACATCTTGAACAGGTGAAGTTGTCTTCAGTTCCTGACCACTCCCCACACCCGTCCAAACCTTCTCACAGCTAGCAGAAGTGGAATTACCCCCTTCACTCCTGGTTCCACTTAAGGCCCTTAGGCTCAAAATGGAACACTAATGTTTAGGATCTTGACAAGATACCACTTTTGTTTAGGACAGCAACATCCTATGCCAACAGTACACCCTAGCTGAAAGACTCCATCAATCAACAGCTACAGGAAGATGGTCCTGGAGCAGATCAGAGGCAGGTCTTTCCTCCTGGCCTGCCAGAGATGAATAATATCAATGACTACACTCTTCAATATGATTTATATTCCAACATAAAGAAAATAAAATGCTCACTACTGTACCAGTAGAAAACATCATGATAATAAAAAGAAAAAATTGACTTTGTTCATGATTTTCTTTTACTTGGATCCAAAATCAACACACATGTCAAGAAATCAAGACTTGCTACACTGGAGAATCTCCTGTTAAGGACTTCTGCAAAGTGCTCAGACACAAGAATGTCAGTTTAAAGAGTAAAGTGCACCGATGTTTTCACTTTGTTCCTAGGCATCTGAAAGTTGGACAATAAACAAGAAATACAAAAGAAGAATTGATGCCTTTGAATTGTGGTATTGGTGAAGAATAATGAACTTACCACAAACTGTCAAATGATAGTCAAAACATTTCTGTCTTGAAGGAAATACAACTAAAGCACTCCTTAGAGTCACAGATGGTGAAACTTAATTTCACTTAATTGGGTATATTTTCAGAAAAAACCAAAACTAGGAGAGAGAAATCATACTAGGAAATATGGATGGTCACAGAAAGAAATGAAGACTCTCAACAACATGGACTGACACAGTGACTATCACAATGGGATTGAGCATGACAGAGTCCATGAATATGGTGCAGAATAGGGCAGGTTTCAGACATATTGTTAATAGGGTAACAATGAGTCATAGTCAACTGGTTGGCACCTAACAACAAAACATTAAGATAGTCTCATTACTGGCTTTCTAAATGAAAGCCTTACACCACAAAAAAATATCCAACCAGCCTCCAAATTACCTCAAGAGCAATCTTCTTAGAAAAAGGAAAAAAGAAAAATTTTTGTAAAAAAAAAAGAATATAAAAATATCAAAAGCAGACATCAAAGTTATAGGCATAAAACAAAATTTCACTTCAAATACCACAAATGTGCAAAATGTGCTCCTTCATTTAATGAGAATAATAGTACTCAGTATTGCCTTTGTAAAAATCTTGCATAAGGTAAGCATTCAATCATACTTTTCATTAAGTAACACCATTAAACAAAATAATGGAAGTTTATTAGACCATCTTCTTATACTTATTCTGAGAAACACTGTAATCTAAAATTTTTATATATGCTTGTTTAGGAATCTTCTTTCCCCACAAGACTATCAGGTTTATGAGAACATGAACTTGGCCAGTTTTGCCATTAAATATATCTCCAGAGTGAAAAATAATACCTGGAATATAGCAGGTGCTCAAAATAACGAACTTTTAACTCTTGAGAGTTTATCAATTACAGAATTAAGTCAATAATGGTAACCATCACATAAAATACCTTCATCATTTGACACCAAGTGGATTTCTAGCCCCTCCAACAATTTTCCTTTATATCAATTTCTTCAGGCACACTAAACTACTTGCTGGCTTCATCAAATACAATATGATCAGTCAGAGTAGTCTAACAGAGATGATATTGCTTAAACTTAGGTGAATGCTCACGAGCTGTTAAGATATCAGTTACTACTTATTTAACAAAACAACATCTAAAACAAGGACTTTATAGATAATGTTATGGTAACTGATTATGGATCCATGGCCTGAGGACGACCAACCTATTTCCTTAGGATGGTATTGAATTTCACTGTATTTGTTTGTGATACAGTAAAGTGAAGATGTCAAACACACAACTGAAAAAGATCAAAGTAATAAATTTAAGTGTAGAAAAAATAAATAAGAATTACTAAGGAGTGATAAACAAGTAGAGGACCCAGTAACATGACTGAGAGAATCTATTTGTAATAAAATAGAAGAAAAGACGTTTCAATAAAAGGGGGGGGATATAAAAGAGAAAAGCATCTATGAATGAAAAACAGACAAAAAATGAAATGAATTATAGCAGAATCAAAGGAAGTCTGATTCAAGAAGAAGAGTTAATAATGTTGAGAACTTCTGACAGAAATTACCATGAAGATACATGTACTTTTATATTCGGTCATGTGAAGATGTCTAATGACATTAACAAGAACCATTTCAGTTGATTGGTGATAGCTGGAAAAAGGCTGCAATGATTTGAAGAGTAAATGGAAAGCAAGGTAGTGGAGGCAGTCTGACAATGTTTGGAAAGATTTGCTCCCTCAGAACACACACTCGAATTAGATTGAGGGAGGCTATCGCTACCAGCAGTGGTGCTGGGGTGATTAGGAAAGGAATGGACAGAAACTTGATACTTCATTAGAAAAGGTAAAGGGAAGGACACTATGAAATGATTGGATGATCAGACATTGTACAGTCCTTGAGGATAAGGATGGGAAGAGAGGCAGAAAGAAGAAAGAGAGATTAGAAGGTGAAAAGGTAGTATGAAGGAAAAGGCAAAGTATAGTGCGAATTTGATGTTGTTATTGTTGTTATGTGCCATCAAGTCATCTGAGACTCTTAGTGACCCTATATACAACAACTCTGAATCCTGAGCTGTCCCGAGCCAGTCTCACTGACTCCGACACACCTACACCCATTGCCTAGTTACTGTATCAATCATCCAGGGTCTTCCTCGCCTGTGCCGTCCCTCCACCCTTCTGAGCATAATGTCCTTCTCCAACAATCAGTCACTCCTGGCTACGTGTTCAAAGTATGTGAGACAGAGCTTCAAAATCTTAGCCTCCAAGGAGAAACTTGGTTTTATCCTCTCCAAGATAGAGCTATTTGTTTTCTTAGTGGTCCATGTTATGTTCAACATTCTTCTCTAGCACCACATTTGAAGGCAGTGATTCTTCTTCCGTAATTCTCACTCTAGCTCTCTGATGGACAGTAAGTAACTGTAGAGACCATGGCCTGGATTAGGTACATCATAGTCTCTAGACTGACATCATTGCTTTTCAGTACTCTGGAGAGGTCCCTGAGAGCAGATTTTCTCAGTGCAATTCATCTTTTGATTTCCTGACCGCTGGGGTTAAGAGTATTGATTGTGCAGCCAAGCATGCTGTAATTGTGAAAAACCTCAATCTCTTCTCCATCTATCATGGTGCTGCCAATTGGCCCAGTGGTGAGAATTGTTATATTATTAATGTTGAGTTTCAATCCATAATGAAGACTATAGTCCTTGACTTTCTGCAGTAAGCGCTTCAGGTCTTCTTCGGTTTCAGCAAGCAAGGTTGTGTCATCTGCATAATGTACGTTGTTAATGAGTCTTCTTCCAATCCTGATGCCACATCCCTCCTCATAAAGCCTTGCTTCCCAAATGATCTGTTCTGCATATAGATTGAAAAGGTATGGAGACAGGATTCATCCCTGTCACACTCCTTTTCTGAATTTGAACCATGCAGTGTTCCCCTTCTCTGTTCTGAGGACTGCTTCCTGGTCCAAGTATAGGTTTCACATAAGCACAATCAAGTGTTCTGGGATTCCCATTTTCCTCAAGGCTATCCACAATTTCTTATAATCCACACACTAAAATGTCTTTGCATAGTCAATTAAAACCAGAAAAGACATTCCTCTGGTACTCTTTGCTTTCTGCAAAGATCCATCTAACATTGGAAATAATGTCCCTAGTGCCACATCTTATAATCTATCTTGTAATTTTGGTAGTTCTCTGTCAATGTACTTGTTCCAGTCATTTCTGGATAATTTTCAGTAGGATATTGCTAGAGTGGGACATTAGTGAAATTGTTTGATAATTTCCACTCTGTCATGTCACATTTTTTTTTGAATGGGAATAAATACGGATCTTTTCCAATCAGTTGGCCAAATAATTATCCTCCAAATTTCCTGGCACAAGTTGGTGAGCACATCTAGGGCAGTATCTGTTTGTTAAAACACAACAATTGGCAAGCAACAAATGCTGGTGAGGTTGTGGAGAAACTGGAACCCTTATTCACTGTTGGTGGGAGTGTAAAACGGTGCAACCACTGTGGAAGGTGGTGTGGTGCTTTCTAAAAAAGTTGCAAATAGAGATACCATTTGACCCAGCAATTCCACTACTGAGAATATAT
>NW_006399755.1:4187936-4196590 GCF_000299155.1 Elephantulus edwardii
AGAAGGGTGCAACAATGAATGAATGGAATCCCAAAATCTCTGTAGATGTTCATTGAAATGAAAAATAAACAAACTAAATTGATAAAAAAAATCCTAAGAGACAAAATGGACCAAACTTATAAGCACTGTTGTTGTTTTGTCTGCTGTCAAGTTGGAACCTACCCATAGCTGATCCTCCAATGGGTTTTCTGAGGCAGCTATCACATTCTCCAGAAAAACAGTTAGTGGATTTGAACCACTTGCCTTCAGGATTGCAGCACAACTTTTTATCACTAAGCCACCAGAGCTCCCTACAAGCACTGACTTATGGTAGAAATAAGAAGATAAATACAGGCAGAAGTGCACAACCAGAAAAGGATAACATCGACGAATGGGATCTCCTGAAGATTAAATATTTGTGTGCAATAAAAAGTTTCATCCAAGGTAGGGGTTCACAGGCATAGTTCAATGATGATTAATTTTATAAAATATATGGGAATGATTGTATTAAACACAGTGTTACTAAGGAAAGTGTGAAATGCATATATACAAGTTTTGTATTCAAACCAATATAAAATGTTGTTGTTATTGTTGTTGTTATGTGCCATCGAGTCGCTTGTGACTAATAGTGATCCTATGTACCATAGCCCTAAACTCTGCTCTGTCCTGTGCCAATCGCACTGTCTCCGATACACCCATCTCGATTACCCCAGTCACTGAATCAATCCACCTTATAGAGGTTCTTCCTCTCCTGCGCTGTCCCTCCACCCTCCCAAGCATGATGTCCTTCTCCAAGGACAAGGACCTGTCCCCTCTTTACAACATGTCCAAAGTATGTCAGACGAAGCCTCAGAATCCTTGCCTCCAAGGTGCAGCCTGGTTAAACCCTCTCTAGGATAAATCTGTTTATTTTCTTAGCAGACCATGGTACATTCAATACTCTTCTCCAGCTTCACAGCTCAAAGGCATCAATTCTCCTTCTATCCTCCCTAGTCACTGTCCAACTCTCTGACACATAACAAATGATATAAAATTTATATTTAAAAAAAGAAATCTTTTTCCAATAGGGTGAAAAGAAAATCCACTGACTGTAGAAAATATTTGGTAATGACATCTCAGACAAGGGTATCATAATGAAATTTTACAAAATACTACATGGCTTCTACATAGAAAAGACTTATAACCCAATCACAAAATAAACAAAAGACATGGAAAGACTTTTCAAAAAGAAAGATATTTGGATGGCCAAGAGACACACAAAGAAATGCTCAAAATTGTTGTTAATCAAAGAACTGCAAATCAAAACCAAAATGAGATACCATCTCATCCCAGTAGCATTGGTTATTTTTAACAAGACAGCAAGCAATAAGTCTTGGAAAAAATGTGGAGAGACTGAAATTCTCATACCCTTTTGCTGGGATTATAAAATAGTACAGCCACTCTGGAAGACAGTTTGGCATTTCCTAAAAAAACTGAACAAAGAAATCCCATATGACTCAGCTATTCAAAGGTTAAGGATATACCCCAAGGAAAATAGATCTGAGATATAAATGGAAATTTAATGTCTCAGAATTTATCTGTACCTTTTCCAACTTCCAAATTGATATTATCACCACCACTGAACTTGTTCTCTTCAACTTTATCATTGGTATTCTGTTTACACAAAAACTCAGATTTCCTGAAGCTGTTGCTGATGGTTTCTAGGATTATTTTCCCCCAATAAAAGCCATCCACTCGCAGAGTTATGCAAATATTGCCTGCTTCAGTCAAATGACAGAATAAACTTATGAATTTCAAAATGCATCCATTCATAGAACTGTCTTCTCTCAAAATTCTGGAGATTGTAAAATGGTATAATCACTAGCAATTCCTCAAAAAGCTAAACAGAAATCCCATATGACCCAGTCATTCCACTTCTGGGAATATACCCCAGGGAAATAAGAGCTGAGATAGAGAGATATATACACCTGTGTTCATAAAAGAGTATTCAAGGCAACCTCTGGTGGCCTAGTGGCAAGAAGCTGCACTGCAATACCAGAGGTGCACAGTTTGAATCCACCAGATGCTCTGTTGGAGAAGGAGGGACAATCTCCTCCTGTACCAGTCAGATCCAACTTGATGGTACACACATACAAAATAATAAAATATTGTTTTTAAAAAGGGGTATTCACAATAGCAGGAAAATGTAAACAACCCAAATGCCCATCTACAAATAAATGGATAGAAAAAGTGTGATATTAGCACAGTGGGATGTTACGTAACACTAAAGCACAATTTGAAGTAAGAAGTATTAGTAAAGTACAACATAACACGGAAGAGTCTACAAAGCATTATGTTTAGTGAAATAAGTTCGTTACAAAAGGATAAATACTGCTTAAGGCCACTACTCTGATAATATGAGGGTAAGCGAAGTGGAGGGAGGGCTAGGGGAGAATAGAAATGTTCTCCCCCAAATGGGTTGCTATTGTTGTGGTTGTTATGTGCCATCGAGTTGTCTGTGACTCACAGCAACCCTATGTACAACAGCCTAAAAACCCTGCTCTACCCTGTGCAAATCTGATTGTCTCTGACACATCTAGACCTATTGCCTCAGTCACTCAGTCAATCCATCTTATCAAGGGTCTTCCTCTCCTGTGCTGTCCCTCCTCCCTCCCAAGCATGATGTCCCTCTCCAAGAAGAGATCTCTCCTTGCAACATGTTTAAAGTATGTCAGACAAAACTTCATAATCCTTGTCTTCAAGGAGAAGCCTGGTTTAACCCTCTCTAGGGTGAGCCCGTTCATTCTCCTAGATGGTATTTTCAACACTATTCTCTAACACAAGAGCTCAAAGTCAAAGAATACTGCAGGGACCAAGACAAGGGAAGAACAACCTTGGAAGTAACGAGATAAACACAATTTGGCTATTGCAATTAGCAAAAAGGGACAATATTTATGTAACTATTTAAAAGGGAAAGGGGAGAAGGAAGATGAAAGAAAGCCAAGGAAATCACTAAGACAGAAGCATGGGGTTGAGTAAAAACATAGGGAAGGTGTAATGAGGATTTAAGGAGACAGAGATATAACAATAATAGATCGATAGTAATTATTTATAGAAAACACAACGTATAGCCTCAGTCAGATGGGAACCAAAGACACTTCTGGAAGAACTATCATGACGGCCACACAAGGAGAATCCCAAGTACAATTCAAACTCGTGTTGGTGGGTGATGGTAACATTGGAAAAATGACGTTCATAAAATGTTATCTGATTGGTGAATTAAAAAAAATATGTAGCCAGCCACCTTGGGTGTGGAAGTCCATCCCCTTGTCTTCCACACAGAGGACCAATTCAATTCAATACATTCAATTCGTGGCCTATAGCTGGCCAGGAGAAATTTGAGGGATTGGGGGGTGGCTATTATATCCAAGCCCAATGTGCCATTATAATGTTAGATATAACATCAGAGTTATCTACAAAAACATGCCTAACTGGCAAGAGGGAGCTGGTTCAAGTATGTGAAACATCCCATTGTGTTCTATGGCAAAATAGTGGAAATTAAGGGCAGGAAAGTGAAGGCAAAATCCATCATTTCCCACCAAAAGAAGAATCTTTATTACTATGTTTTTGCCAAAAGTAACCACAACTTTGAAAAGTCCTTTGGCTTACTAGAAAACTAATTGGAGATCCCAACTTAGATTTTGTTGCCATGCCTGTTCTTGTCCCATCAGAAGTTGTCATGGATCCCACTTTGGCAGCACAAATATGAGCAGGATTTAGAGGTTGCACAGACAACTGCTCTCCTGAATGAAGATGACAATCTGTGAGAAAACGAAGCTGGAGCGCAGTACCGGAACTGGAGTTTTATAGGCAACTGTCCTGTGACGTCAGTGGTGCTGCGTGTTTGTCACTTTTTATCTAGCTAAACATAATGTGTGCTAATCTTTGGAATGCTGAAAAAGATGAATGGGCTTCAGAATGAGTGTGGCAGTTAAAAAAACCCTTCATTTTTTGGACCTGCATATTTAGCTGTTTTGAAAGGCAGCTTTCAAATTCCTCCTTGAGTTTCAAGTACAAGACTACTATAGCTACCATACTCTGATATGGTTTATAATACTCTGTGGTAAAATCTTGTCTGTTACTGTCATTCCCATTCTTTTTTGTTTAGAACCAGAATAAAGTAGTATTTCAAATATCTTTAAAAAACCACAAAACAACACAATGTACAGAAATTATTATATAAAATGTACATTAAACTATGTATATGAATAATGAGACATCTACTTGCAGAAAACTGAAACAGGATCCACATCTCACACCATACACAATAAGCAACTCAAAATGGATAGGGATCTGGAGTAAAACCCAAAATCATACAGATCATATAAGACAAAATGGAACAAATTTAGAAGCCCAAGCCTATGCCACAAATAGGCTTGCAAACAAAGCCAAATATGTGCAACTAGAAGAAGATGGCCTTTCGTTCATAGGGTTGCTATGAGTCATCTACGACTCGACAGCACTTAACAACAACAACAGAAGATAAAATTCATGAATAGGTCCTTCTTAAAAAAAAAAAAATCTCTCTGTGAATTAAACCTTCCCCTACAGGATGAAAAGAAAGTCCACCCTGGAGAAAAACATTCAGTAATGATATTTAGTAATGCAAATTTGACTGTGTTAGACCGAGCTTCAAAATCTTTCCACCGGAGGAGAAACTTGGTATCACACTTTCTAAGACAAACATGATTGTTCTCATGCCAGTCTATGGTATATTCAATACTGTTCTCCAGCACCACGATTCAAAGACATTGATTCTGTTTCTATCATCTTTAGTCTAGCTCTCTAATGCATAGTAAGTAATTGTGAAGACTGTGGCCTGACTCAGGTACACCTCAGTCTCAACACTGACATTATTGCTCATTAGCACTTTGGAGAGGTTTCTGAGAGCAGACTTCTCCAGTGCAATTCATCTTTGATTTCCTGACTGCTGATGTGAAAATGTTAATTGTGGAGCCAAGCAAGTCCATCTATAATAATGCTACTACCAGTTGGCCCATTGGTGAAAATCTTTGTCTTCATGATGTTGATCTTGAATCCATATTGAATATTACAGTTCTTGACCTTCTTCTATAGCAAATGCCTCAGGTCCTCTTCAGTTTCAGAAAGCAAGGGTGTGTCATCTGCATAACAAAGGTTGTTGACGAATCTTCCTCCATTCCTGACACCACATTCCTCCTCATAAAGTCCAGCCTACCAAAGGGTCTGTTCTGCATACAGATTGAAAAGTTCTGGAGATAGGATGCATCACTGAGGCACTCCTTTGTTGATTTTGAACCATGCAATATTTCCTTGCTCTGTTCTGAAGACTGCTTCTGGTCCAAGGATAGGTTTCACATGAGCATTATCAAGTGTTCTGGGATCCGCATCCCTCTCAAGGTTAGCCACCGCTTATTGTGACCCTTTGCACAGTTAATAAAACACAGATAGACATTCCTTTGGCACTCTGCTTTCAGACAAGATCCTTCTCACATTAGCTATAATATTCCTAGTACCATGGCCTCTTCTAAACCCAGCCTGCACATATGACAGTTCTCTGTTGATGGGCTGTTCCAGTCATTTTTTTTATAATTTTCAGAAGAACCTTGCTTGCATGTGATATTTGTGATACTTATCAATATTTTCTGTACTCTCTTTGGTCACCTTTCTTTGGAATGGGAACAAATATAGATCTCATCCAGACAGTTGGCCCGGTGGTTGCATGCCAGATTTCTTGGCACAACTTGGGGAGTGCATTCAGAGCAGCTTCTGTTTGTTGAAATATGTCAATTGGTATGCCTTCAATTCCTGGGTCTTTTTTTTTTTTTGCCAATTCTTTCAGACCAGCTTGAACTTCTTCCTTCATCACAACAGACTCTTGCACATACATTGTTTCATTAAATTACTCTGTGTTAACCAATTCCTTTTGGTATAATGACTCTGTATACTCCTTCTATCTTCTTTTAATGTTTTCTGGATCATTTAATATTCTGCTGAAAGCATCCTTAAGTATTACAACTTGAGGCTTGAATTTGTTCTTCAATTCCTTTAGCTTAAGAAATGCTAAGCGAGTTTGGTCTTTATATAGTGTTTAATAAAATACTATATAATATTTCATGAAATACTATATAACAAGGGAGAGTCAGGAAAACATGATATTGAGTAAAAATAACTCAGTCATCTAAGGACAAATACTACATAATTTCACTGTTGTGAAAATACAATGATAAACTAAGCAAGGAGAGACAAAAGAGGAGAAGTGGGAAAATCACTAGGCTAGCAGAGGTTAGTGAGTGGGAAAGGTGAAGGAACAGCAAAGATTCAATGGGGACTTGAAAAGAGAGGGTGATAATAGGCATAGATAAATAGTAATTATATAAAATATAATGTATATGCATTATTATAAATAAAACAATGTTCATCAATTAAACAAAATATATATGAATGATTGTATGCAAGCCAATAAAATATTTAAGAAATAATAAATGTGAATGATGAAAAAAATGAATGATGGTATAAATAATGATTTTCTTAAATAAAAGTCTTAAATGGGTTGTTTATGACTATATCTAGTAGCTACAGCTTGAAGGTAAAGCCAGATAACATGAAGGCTTTATGAGCATCAATCAAATTAGTAGAGTGATAATTTTTCTTCATGCACAGTTATGGTATCAAAATTAATAAAAATTTCTCCCAAAAAATATCCCCACTGACTGACCCTAATAACATTATTCTACCCTTACTTTTCATTCATGGCCTTCTTACTACAATGAGCAGTCACAATCACTTATGGGCAATTTTTCATATAGCATGGAAACACCCTCAAAATCACCACAAGACTGAATTCCACTCCAATCACAATGTAACCCAAGAGTACAGTGAAGCAAAGCTTCTCACTACAAGTAGTTATAATATTACAATTTTTTGTATGTGAAACAGCTATAGAACTGGTGGTTAGAATACAATTTCAGAACTCTCTCTATATATTAATTACACCCTTGCAGAGCTAACAATTTAAGAAATTTATTTGGTGACAAATGTGTGGGATTTAGCCATCTTCTGCTTCCAGTCACTCAGAAGTTGCATTGTCCTACAATGGTTCTCATTCTCATGAAAAGGCATTTCTTTCCCTGAATTTAAATGTCCATGGGAAACTTGTCTTGAAATCTGGAATTCCTCTTTAATTTGCCAGAAGTTCTATTTTGACCTGAGTTGTGAGAGAAGAGATTCCTTGAAGAAATAATTAAGTCACTTTTTTTAAATTAATTCACTTTTTTTTTCACCATAACTAGTTTTATTACATTACAATAATTAGGAACAGTACAGTTCATGACAAAAATATTACAAATTTCAGATTACTCCACAGCACATACCCCTATAAACATTTAAAAGTTAATTTTAATTAAAAGAGGGGTCATTTTTAAATTTAATGTTTGAAAAGACCAACATTCCTAGGTCAGCGCAACCAAATGATGGAGAACAACTGGATCACACTGCATATGTCCCACAAAAACAAAAAAAGCACAATGTACAAAATGTGCATGTTTCAGTTTACACTATACAAAAATAGTTAAAATACATTCCAGGTAAACATGTTACATTAAGAAATAGTACTAGTAAGAAATTGGCACTCAAAGGAAAAAAGAAAAAAAAAAAGCAGAAGTATTTTCAACATAAAAAAAAAAGACAGTGGAACTGGAAAGTTTTGGATAAACATTATATAACCCAAGTTAGCTCTATGGGGGCACCCTCTGTAATGGACATTTCTGTAGGCTATAATTTTGTTTTTTCTAAATTCACCTAAGTTGCCTATCGGCACTTAAAACTATTAGGCTAAAACATAAATCTCCAACTAGTTATGACTATTATTTAAGCAAACATATCTTTAGGAAGGAGTAATTTTCATACTGATTGAATTTACAGCTACCAGTTGTATGCTATTCAGTTTCTCAAGGCAGAATCCATGCTACCCAATATTAACACACAAGTTATTAAATATAAACTCAGCTTTACAGTAATTGATTTTTTAAAAAAATCATTAAGAGACAATCATCAAGAAGATTACTTTTTGACAAATGGAAATGACTTGAAGTTTTTACTCACTCCCCCCTCCAAAAAGTATAGTATTATTTTAGAAAAAAAATTACAATAAAAACAAACAAATAAACAAACAAACAAACCCAAACCAGTGGACTATAAATGAGATGAATTTGTGCAAAACACAACTAATATGCTTCAATTTTCTCTATTGTAGGACAAAATTGTGCAATGGTGGCAAAGATTTTGAAATCTATGTTCGGGTCTAAATTCCTATGCAGTGTGACTCAGTTAAACAGAACCTAGAATTCCTACTTGGGAATATTCACTCAAAGTATTACATATTTATTCTACATTCTTCCACAAACAACTTTATGTCTAAGACTAAGGATTTTAGCAATTTTTTTTTAACTTCAAAACAATTTTATGTTTAAGGCTGTAACAATTAGATAGCATTTTATTTCTAGGATCATCTTCTCCATCTTCTTTAACATCTCTACAAAAACAACTTATTGTCAAACTGTTCAAAATCCACAAACTCAAAGGCTCATTACCACTGCCCTAAAAAAACTGCCTAGCTACATCAAAAATTCAAGAGTCTAAAAATCGCCTCAGTTACA
>NW_006399755.1:4196690-4197916 GCF_000299155.1 Elephantulus edwardii
TGGACCTGCGGAAGGGTTTGTAAAACAATGGAAGAATTTTTTTTTTACTTTTCCAAGAGGGTACTGTACTTGGGGGGAGGGTTGAGAGGGGAGAAAAGTGCAACAGTGAATGAATGGAAATCCAAAGTCTCTGTAAATTTTTTACTGAGATTAATAATAAATTTAAATTTTTTTAAAAAAACACAACAATTGGTATCCTATCAATTCCTGGAGCTTTTTTTTTTTTGTCACATCCTTCAGAGCAGCCTGAACTTCCACCTTAATCACCATTACCACTTGATCATATGTTGTTTCCCGAAATTCTGTGTCAGCCACTTCTTTTTAGTACAATGACTCTGTAGACTCCTTACATCTTCTTTTAATGCTTCTGAATCATTCAATATTCTGCCCATAGCATCCTTAAGAATTGTACTCATGGCTTGAATTTGTTCTTTAGTCCCTTTATCTTAAGAAATGATAAGTGAGTTCATCCCTTTTTATTTTCTGACTCCAGCTCCTTACACATTTCATTATAATGTCTTTGTCTTGTCTTCCTGAGCTGCCCTTTGAAATCTTCTGATCAGCTCCTTAACATCTTGATTTCTTCTCTGCTTTTGCATCTCAGCATGCTAGTGCAATATTCAGAGCCTCTTCTGACATCCATTTCAGTCTTTACTTCTTCTTCCTTCTTTGTCATGACATTTTGTATTCTTCATAAACGATATTCTTGATATCCTCCCACAGCTTATCTGCTCTTCATTCATCAGTGTTCAAGGCCTCAAACCTGTTCCTGAGTTGGTTTTTAAATTAGGACGATAGATTCAAGATCAAATTTTGCTTTCTGTGGATTTGAACTTGCATATGAGTAGCTGACGGTCTGTTCTACAATCAACCCTTGGCCTAGTTTTCACTGCTGATTCTAAACTTCTCCAACGATTCCTTCCACAGATGTAATCTATCTAATTGTTGTGCATACCATCAGGTGAAATCCATGTATATAGCCTGCATTTATGTTTCTTAAAAAAAAAAGAAAAGTCATTTTCTATGAATAAATCATTAATTGTGCAGAATTCTATCATTCTATGCCCAGCCTCATTTCTGTCACCAAGCCCATATTATCTAACTGATCTTTCTTCCTGGTTCCCAACTTTCACATTCTGTTGTTGTTGTTGTTGTTGTTATGTGCTGTTGAGTCACTTGTGACTCATAGAGACCCTATGTACAATAGCCCTAAACTCTGCTCTGTC
>NW_006399755.1:4205047-4207726 GCF_000299155.1 Elephantulus edwardii
CCAGATTACATTACAATGCATTTTTTAATTTTCACACAGCCAGGAGTCTTTTCTTCTTTGCTGATTTTTTTCAATCTGTATTGTCGGATCTCTCTCACCAGTGTATAAAAAGCATCCTCCACTCTCTGTCTTGTCTTTGCTGATGTTTCAATAAAAGGAATTCCATAACTTCTTGCTAAATCCTGAGCCTGTTTTGTATCTACTGTTCTAGAAGGCAAATCACATTTATTTCCTACTAAGACCATAGGTACATCTTCAGAGTCTTTAACTCGTTTTATTTGTTCTCTATAATGGTGAATATCTTCAAATGATTTAGTATTATTTATGGCAAATACACAAAGAAAGCCCTCCCCAGTCCTCATATATTGGTCCCTCATTGCACTGTATTCCTCTTGACCTGCTGTGTCGAGAATATCCAAAAGACAGGTTTCTCCATCAATTACTACTTGTTTCCTGTAGGAATCCTCTATCGTAGGATCATATTCATCCACAAAGTGATTCTGAATTAGCTGTATCATCAAGGCACTCTTGCCTACGCCACCAGCTCCAACTACCACAAGTTTATATTTAGTCATTTTCAGCAGGCCTTCATCCTTGGGATGCTACACCCAGCAGAGAAGGTAGAAACCCAGGCAGTCTGAGTGCTGCGGAAGGGAGAAAAAGGTGCGGGAGCAAAGGGAAGGAGGCAGGGAAGGGCGAGAGAGAAGGGCGGCTAGGATTCAAGGGGAGTAACCTCCACCGCACCCGACCGCCCCGAGGGGCAAGCCGGCCTGGCCCGCGAGTTTCTCCGCGGCCGCCTCCAGCCGCAGCTCTCCGGGAGGAGGAAGGAAGGGGTTCCCCGTCCAGGAAGCAGCAGAAGCGGTGGCCACCTCTAGCCTCACCCTCTCCAGCCCCACACCGCCTATTCCTCACTCCCCGCGTCGTCGCGTCTCCGCGCCTTCCCCTCTAATTAATTCACTTTTACAAATCAGTTCTCCAATGCAGGCCATTTTGCACTGAAGTCACAATGTGTGCATTTTCAAAATTGTATTTTGTCCTACTTCTTCTTTCTTCACCAATGGACACTCTAACCTCTCATAACTACAGCACTGCTTGCTTCTTCTACTCTTACAAGAGATTACATTTTTAAGTTGGTGGTATAGGTGTTTAATTCTGGATATGATCCTACAGAGTCCTGAGAGTTAAATGTATGAACTTTAAAAATTGGAACAATATCATCAATAGCTAATTTGTTTAAATAAAGAGATTACAAAATTCAACTGTGATGTGTACAGGAAGTAAAAAATTTTTTTAACATGCTTGTAAACGTGAATGAGGTAATTAATTATCACTTATCAAAGACATTGGCTCGCATAAGACATAATTAGATTACAAAATAAGCAAAATTAACATAACTTAATGGTTTTACTTAAGAAATGATAAGGTGTTCACATTAAACTATTTAGCCAAGAGTGATCTTGCATTAAGTTTGCTATTTTACTACTTCAACTAAAAGACAGTCAGAAGAAAATTGCAATAATGTAGATTGAACTGAGATTTCTTTTGAATGTACCCAAAGAAATACAATCAGAGTGCTGCTTATAAGAGAATAAAGTTGAGACACTGCATCATATACTTTGGGAATATTACCAGTTCCAGGAGAACGACACGATGAGTGGGAAAGTACAGGGTCAGCCAAAGTAAGGAAGATCCTTCTCAAGAGGGACTGACAAAGTGGGTCTAATAATAGATCAGCATGGTAAAGATTATGAGAATGGCACAGGATCCAGTCATATTTCATTCTGTTGTACATACAGTCACAACGACTTGGAGCTTACTCAAAGTCATCTAACAGCACCAATAAAAACAGTGGTTACTCATCTGTCAGTTTGTATCTAAGATGTCACTGTGAGTTTGGAAGCTATTTAATTGGTTTCTTATCAGGAGGGTCATTACTTATGCACAAGTTTCAGTAGAGCTTCCAGACTAAAACAGAATAGGTAGCAGCATTAGTGACCCATTTTTTTAAAATAATAGCCAAGAAAAAACAAGGGAACATTGTCTAATATCAGAAGATAGAAGATAAGCCCTTAGGTTGAATGGTATTCAAAAACAAGGTGAACCGACACAGGGCTGCAACAATGGACTCAAATACAAACACTATTGTGGAGAATGGCACAGGGCCTTCTATTCTACATAAGACCATAATGAATTGGAAATGACTAGAGAGCAGCTAACAACAAGAGTAACATTAACAGCTATTCAAAATCATGTCATAGTAGGCTTAGCTTCTTTACATTCTCAAATGACATTATGCGACTTATGGACAGACATCAGTAGGCTCGAGGCTCCAAGTGACAAGAGTGTCAGAGACATTATGCTGAGTGAAACATCTGTCACAAAAGGACGAACACTGCATAGTGTCACTGCTGTAGAACGGGACTGACATTAGGGTTAGGGTAAGAATGAGAAAAACTGGATGAATTATGTATACTACATTAAAACGGATGAGGGAGAGAACAGTTTAAAAGCAATATATTATATATAGGGTATTATGATTATCATAAGAGTCTAGAATGAAGGTTGCAGAGTGGAATATACTCGGGGTAGGGGTGGCGGAGCGCGGTGGTGGTGGGGGGAATGTATACCAATGAAGAAATTTTTCTTTTACTTTTCAAAGAGAAGAGCAAACTGGGGGGG
>NW_006399755.1:4207826-4210413 GCF_000299155.1 Elephantulus edwardii
TAATAATAATAAAATAAAAATTTAAAAAGTGTCAGAGACAAATAACAAAGTAATGAAAGCAAACTAAGAATTTCAACTGTGTATTTTCCAATTACTGAGGTAATAACAAGTTTGATGCCTGACTTTTTGACCATGGCTTATATTTTCAAATATACAATCTTTTTTTTTTTTTAAATGTACAATCTTTTTGAAATACTGAATGAGGGAGAATGAGAACCAAACTCATTTCTGGAAATGTCACGAGACATGTGAATGGGTGTGCTGTGCCAGAAGTTTTAAAAATAAGTTGTCACTTCTAAGTGTTATGTGTGTGCACATGTGTGTATGTAAGCTCAATTTACAGAGATGTACTATTTATGAACAGTATAGCACTTCTTTCATGTGACTTAGATCTATTATTCAATATTAACATTTTGAATGCAACTAAACAACTTTTATATGAAAATTATAATATTATATTCTAAGGTCTTTGCACGAAATGTTTGTTATTCCATTTTACAAACTCGGGAAGCATTTTCTTTTCTTTCAAAGATTTTCAGCTTTTTTGTAAATTAAATGTTAATCTCCCACAGAAAATGTCAAGGGATGTTTCAATGTTTGGTTGCAGATAAAATGATAATTCATATTAATCCTTCAAAATCACAGCTACTTATCTTTTCTTTGATAGTTAAGAAAATAAGAATGTCAAAAAATAGTTCTGAAAATAGAGAATTCCTTAGGCTATAATCCACTCTCCACCAGTGTTATGAGGGAATGAATTTAGATTCTTAGAAAGGGTATGAAATTACTATGTCTGTGTCATGGTATGTTGTTGTTATTGTTCTAAAGTGGCACCGAGTTGCTTGCAACTCATAGCAACCCTATGTACAACATCTCTGAACCCTGCTCTAACCCTTGTCAACCTCTTTCTCTCTGACACACCCCCTCGCATTGTTCCACTCATTGAGTTGATCCATTTCATCCATGGACTCGCTCTTTTATACTACCCATCCACCGTCACAGGCATGATGTCCCTCTCCAAGTACTGGTCCTTCCTTGGAACATGCCCAAAGTATGTCAGACGGAACTCCAGAATTCTTGCCTCCAAGGAGCAGCTTGGTTTCACCCTCTCCAGGATGAATCTATATGTTCTCCTAGTGGTCCATGGTATATTTAATACTCTTCTTCAGCATCACAACTCAAAGGCATTCTCCTTTTATTATTTCTAGTCATTGACCACCCTTCTGATGCATAGCAAGTAATTAATTGCAAAGATCATGGCCTGGATCATGTGCAACTTAGACTTGTTGCACTTCAGTACTTTGGAGAGGTTTCTGACAGTGAACTTTCCCAAAGAAATTCCTCTTTTGATTTTCTGGCTGCTGATACGAAGTGTTGTTTGTGGAGCTAAGCAAACTGAAGCTGTTAACAATCTCAATCTCTTCTTTGTCTATCATGATGCTGCCAACTGACCCAGTATTGAGAATCTTTGTTTTCTTGTTGTTGAGCTTCAATTCCTACTGAAGGCTGCAGTCTTTGACTTTTCTACAGCAAATGCCTCAGGTCCTCATCAGTTTCAGCAAGCAAAGTTGGGTCATCTGCATAACAATAGGTGGTTGATGAGTCTTCCTCCAATCCTGATTTCACATTCCTCCTCATAGAGTCCATAGAGATCTCCCAGATGATTGATTCACTTAGGTCATGATAAATAATATTAGGTTAATGCTACATAATCAATAAATTCTTTAAAATAAACATGTGGAACAAATCAAATTTGCCTAAAACATGGTCCTAATATTTTTGAAAACTACCATAACAGATTTCACTTCTTTGCAATAAAATATTAGTGAAGGCTAACACTACAAGGTAGAGGAAAAGGGAAGAGTAACAAGGGATAGTATTTTTATCTTTAAAAAAGGAGACATGAATGTTATCAGATAACAAAAACTCTATGCCACTGAGTCAGAATTGACTCATAGATGACCTTCCAGGAAGTTCTTAGAAGCTATAAACAGCACAGGAAGAGACTGCCCAATTTTCTCCAGGGAGCAACTGGTGGACTCAAATGACCCGTCTTTGCATTTGAAAGCTCATCTATATACTCATTAGGCCATCAAAGCTACCTAACAGATAGCAAAAGAAGTATAATAAATGAGATTATTTGCAAAATCCTTACACAGATCTTAATTATGCCACAGAAAAGATGCGTGATATTATACACAGCATATTTACTATTTAGACATGTTATTGTTGTTAGGTGCCATTGAGTATGACCCATTGTGACCCTATGAGTAACAGATCTGAACCCATCCTGTGCCATTTCACAATTTCTGACACATTTGAGACTACTGCATCAGTTATTATGTCATTCCATCTGGTTGAGGGTCTTCTTCTCTTTTGCTCTCCCTCCACCTTACCAAGCATGATATCTCTGTCCAATAAATAGTCTCTCCTAGCAAATATGATAATTAAATTTTTAAATGGTAATTAGGATTGGTGGAAGATCAATTAACAATCTGCGTTATGCAGATGACACAACCTTGCTCGCTGAAACTGAGGAGGACCTCGTGCACTTACTGCAGAGGGTCAAGGCCTGCAGCCTTCAGTA
>NW_006399755.1:4210873-4220349 GCF_000299155.1 Elephantulus edwardii
GCTGGGTAGAGTAGAAGGAACAGCGCAGGAGGGGAAGACCCTCTATGAGGTGGATTGATTCAGTGACTGGGGTAATCAGGATGGGTGTGTCAGAGGCAATGTGATTGGCACAGAATAGAGCAGGGTTTAGGGCTGTTGTACATAGGGTTGCTATGAGTCGCAAAAGACTCGACGGCACATAACAACAACAACAACAATTATAAATTATAATTCAGACATTAATGAGAAAAGTAGCTAATTTGCAAGGTTGTGAAGATTATGTAAAGAGCACATTTAGACCAACTACCACACACTAAACTATAATTGTTGCTATTCTTATTACTGTACTGTGCACATACAGAATGATCGATCAACTTTTTTCTGATCTTGGCAACTGAAGGTATATGAGAGAGTTATATTGAGAAATATATGATGTTAGGGATATAAAGAATTACAAAAAGCTAGGTTTAGAAGAGGCCATGGTACAAGGGACATCATTGCCAATGTCAGATAGATCTTGGCTGAAAGTAAAGAGTAGCAGAACATTTCTTTTTGTTTTATTTACTATACAAAAGTATTTCACTGTTTATTTGTTTGTTTGCTTGCTTGTTTGGCAGTCTACAGGATATTCAGACGTCTTCTCCAAGAAAGGCATTAATTTTTCTTCGGTCAGCCATATTCATTATCTAGCTCTCAGATTCACAGCAAGTGATTATGGCCTGGAGCAGACACATCTTAATCCTCAAACTGACATAATTGCTCCTCAATCGTTTAGAGAGCCCCTTGACCGCAGACTTTCCCAGAGAAATACATCTCCTGATTTCCTGACAGCTGATACCAAGGGGGTTGATGATGGATCCAAATAAAATGATATAATTACCAGTTTCAATCTCTTCTCCAACCATCTATCATGATGTTGCCTATAAGTCCAATGGTAAGAGTTTTTATTTTCTTGGTGTTGAGATGTAATCTATATTGAAGGCTGTATTCTTTGATCCTCATTCCCTCCATAAAACTTTATTACTTAAACATTACATACTGATGGAAGAGAGAAGAGTCTGAAACTTTCCTGGACAAACTTTCCTCCACCTGGGGATCACTGCCGCTGAAGGCTATCTCAGAGACACAAGAAGACAACAGAGTTTGGAACAGGAAGCAACAAGAAGGGAAAGACTCAGTTTTTCCATTTGGCACACAAAGATGCTAAAAAAGAGAGCTGTCTACAAACACCCTGGGACAGAAACTCCTAAGCTGGCTCCCCGATCATGGCATTCCAGAGATCAAGGAGGACATCAGACTTCAGGAGAGAGAACTTCATCAGGTAAGACACTCTCCCCTAGATCCAGTAATTTCTGGTCTGGTGGAGAGAAAGGCCTAAAACCTGGAGAAAATTTCCTCCATTTAGGGATCCCTTTTGTTGCAGGAGGACAATAGAGAATAACCATGTTGGGGACAGGAAGCTAAAGCAAGGGGAAAACCTCATTTTATCAGCTGGTACATTGAGCTGCTAAAGAGAAAGCTGCCACTAAAGCCCTCTGGGCAGAAACTGCTTAGGTGGAGCACCACTCCCACCACTCTGCCACTCAACAGACAAAACAGAACAACAGAATTTGAGAAAGGGGCTACAATAAAGCAAGATTTCTGAAGGACTGCATTGTAGACCAGAGGAATACTGAAAGACTACAAGAAAGGCAAACTTGCCCAGTAAGAGCTTCCAGTAGAGTGAATGGCTTACTCCATAGATTGAACATTTTAAGCTGACAAATAACCAATAGCATCATAAAGATAAGAACTTACACAGACACAACTTAGCAGATACAATAGAAATAACCTAACACTTACCTAGTAAAATTTCACATAAACAACCAGGGAAGAAAATGCAAAAGATCGTAGAAAGAAGAGAAACTACAGATAAAAGGGTACAAGAATTTTAAAAAATCATCATAAGCTAGAGAAGGTACAGCCAACACAGTACTGGAAATAATAAAAATGCATGAAAATGCAGTCCAGAATATTAAGACTGAAATGGCAGAAGTGTGCAACATGTTGGACAGACAAAAATGTAGAACATAAGAGATGGAGCACAGAGTCAGTGAGCTGTAAGAAAAGAACCTCAATGGAAACATACTAGCTGTCTGAAAATATAAAGGAGAAATGAAGTTCTTTGAAGGAAACAAGGAACTTAAGGAATGCGTGAAAACAAGACCAATTCTATAAGAATTCTAAGGGAAGTCTTTCACACAGAGACAATGGGAAGTGGATGGATGACAATAAACAGAAACAACAGAAAAATAAAGCAAAACTGCAATGAAAAAATCTCACCTGTCAACAATCACACTTAATGCGTATAGACTAAATATGGCAATTAAAAGAAAAAGAGTAGGAAAATGGATTAAAAAACCAAACAAACAAAGCAAATCAATATATTGCCTACAAGAGACACATCTAAAAAACAAGGAGAAATACAGATAAAAAATCAAAGGCTGGAAAATAAATATACCAAGCAAATGGCATCCACCAAAAAAAAAAAAACCCAACAGAAACCACAAAAAAAAAACCACCCTAAAAAAACCAACAACCAGTAGCTGCAATACTAATCTCTGAAAAAAAAATAGACTTCAGGATGAAAATTACCACTAAAGATAAGGAATGGCACTATATAATGATTAAGCACAATAGAACAAGAAAGCATAACTTTGGTTATCATCTATGCACCAAATGACAGACCAACAAATACATAAAACAAAAATTAACAGAGCTAAAGAAAAAAACAGACATCACCACAATAGTATTAAGAGGCTTTAACATATCGCTCTCACCAAAGCATAGATCAATTCTAAAGAAATTGAACAAAGATGGAGAAGATATAAACCATACAAAAAGCTCAGAAAGGTGGAGGGTTGATGAAGGAGAGGAAAAAGCTCGAGCAGGTGGATTGATATGCTTACTGCCTCAATGTTCTCTAATGTGTCAAAAGGTGTTAGGATGGCACAGATCTGTTATTTATAGGGTAGATATGGGTTGTACTCAACTCTATTAAACCTAACAACAATAACAAGGGAGTAAAAGAAAAAGTAAGAGGAAGAATAGAAATGGGAGGAAAAGAGTCAAATATTTCTTAACAACTTGATGCTTTCCCAGGATTATTCTGTAAACTTTTGTTATAAGAACATGGAAACAGCCCCAATGTTCAACCACAAACGAATGGATTGAGAAATTACGGTACATTCACACAATGGAATACTACGCAGCACCTAACTTTGGAGGGACTGGAGAGCATTAGGCTGAATGAACCCAATCCCACAAGGATGAATATTGTATAAAACCATTAGATACAGGAGGGATGGGAGAGGCTGGATGCAGAGGTATGTGGATGTGAAGGGGGAGGAGGGATTAATCATTGGGTTGTACAATTTGATGGGTGGGGAGGTGAGGGAAATTGAAAGAATTTGTTCAAATTTGTATTCAAGTTTTGTAAATAAACTAGTAGAAAAAAAATTAAAGTAGTAAAAAGGGGGAGAAGATGCTTTTCCACTATATCCGTATCAGCCACTAAATAATTTTAATATATTTTTCTTTAATTTTTATTTTATCTTGGTTTTCATATAAAATTTGCATACATTGTTTTTGTTTTTCTAAATCCTATTTTATTGTAATTTTAATGAAAGTTTACAAAAGTTTTGGATGTTCATTAATTAGTTCATTCATTCATTATTCCACAATTTCCTCCCTCCCCATCCATTCCTCTTTGCCCCGTTACCTTTCCTTTTTTGTTCTTGTTGTTGTAATATTTCCTTGTAAATTTATTCTTTTTACTCTTTTTGTTGTTTTTGCACTTATCCTTCCCTTTTCCTTCTCTCCCCTCTCACAGAAGCTCTTTTACAGATTGTTGTCATACAAATAATAATGCCTAATTATATATTTCTTTGGACAGTCCTTCCTCTCATCTGTTTGACTACAATGTTCATTATCTACACACTTTTCTCCTTTTCTGCCCTCCCAATGCCCTTCTGTTCTATTGTATAACAGTAGTGTTATACAGTATTTGTCCTTTTGTCACTAAGATATTTCCCCCAGCATAATGTACTCCAGACTCCCTCATGTTAAATAATGCTTTATGAGTTCATTATTTTTCAATGCTGCATAATATTCCACTGTGTAAATGTACCAAACAAACTTTTTCTATCCATGTGTTTGTTGTTGGGCATTTAGGCTGTTTAAATCTCTTCGCTATTGTGAATAAGGCAGCTATAAACATGGGTGGGCACAGACCTGTTTGAGGTGTCGCTCTGTTTTCTTTAGGGTATATTTCCAGTAGTGGAATTGTTGGGTCAAATTGTATGTCTATTTCCAACATCTTGACAAAGCACCACATAGACTTCCTTCCAAAGTGGCTGTACCACTCACTATATATTGTCACCAGCAATGAATAAATGTTCCAATTTCTCCACAATCTCTCCAACATTTTTTGTTTGTTGTCCTGTTGAACTTTGCTATTGTTGCTGCAGTGAGATGATATCTCATAGTTCTATTTATCTGAATCTCTCTAATAGCTAGGGATTTTGAAAAATTCTTCATGTGTTTGTCATCTGAATTGCTTATTTGATGAAGGTCTATTCACATTCTGTGACCATTTTGTGATTAGGTTACTTTCCCTTTTCTTATTGAGGTGCTGAAGTAGTCTATAATTTTTTTATTTTATTTAAGTCCCTTATCTGAGGAAAATTAAACCAAATCCATGGCAACCAAAATATGACTTTGAGTCTATCCCACCTGAATTTCAGAAAAATCTCAGGAACAGGTTTGAGGACTTGAACACTAAAGAGCGAAGACCAGACGAGTTCTGGGAGGATATCAAGGGTATCATCCAGGAAGAGTGCAAATGGTCATTGCAAAGACAGAAGAGGAAGAAAAGACCAAAATGGATGTCATAAGAGACTCTGAAAATTGCACTAGAGTGCAGAGAAACCAAAGCACAGGGAAGAATTCAAGATACTAAAGAGTTGAACAGAAGATTTCAAAAGGCAGCACGGGATGACAAAGTAAATTACATTTGTGCAAGGAGTTGGGAGTCAGAAAATAGAAAAGGCCAAACTCACTCAGCATTTCTTAAGCTCAAGGAACTGAAGAATGAATCCAAACCTCGAGTTTCTATAATCAAGGATGCTTTCGACAGAATATTAAATGATCCAGGAAGTATTAAAAGAAGATAGAAAGAATATACTGAGTCACTGTATTGAAAGGAATTGGAAGACAGAAATATTTCATGAAACAACATATGAGCAAGACCCTATGGTAACGGAATAAGAAGTGCAGGCTGCTTTGAAGGAAATGGTAAAAAATAAGGCCCCAGGAATAGATGGGATACCAATTGACATATTTCAGCTAACAGACGCTGCCCTGGACGTGCTCACCAAGTTGTGACAAGAAATCTGGAGAACGACCACTTGCCCAGCTGACTGGAGATCTATATTTGTTCCCATTCCAAAGAAAGGTGACCCAACAGAGTGTGGAAACTATAGAACAATATCATTGATTTCACATTCAAGCAAGATTCTACTGAAGATTATCCAAAAACAACTGGAACAGCCCATCAACAGAGAACTGCAAGAATTCCAGGCTGGGTTTAGAGTCGTGGTACTAGGGATATTGTAGCTGATGGCAGATGGATCTTAGCTGAAAGCAGGGAATACCAGAAGAATGTCTATCTGTGTTTCATTTATTATGCAAAAGCGTTTGACTGTGTGGATCATAACAAACTGTGGCTGACTCTGAGAAGAATGGAAATCCCAGAACACTTGATCGTTCTAATGTGAAACCTATAATTGGACCAGGAGGCAGTCGTCAGAACAGACCAAGGGAACACTGCATGGTTCAAAATTGGGAAGGGCATATGCCAGGGATGCGTCCTATCTCGATACCTTTTCAACCTGTATGCAGAACAGATTATCCGAGAGGCTGTGCTCTAAGAGGAGAAATGTGGGGTCAAGATTGGTGGAAGATCTATCAACAATCTGCGTTATGCAGATGACACAACCCTGCTTGCTCAAACTGAGGAGGACCTGAAGCACTTGCTGCTGAGTCTCAAGGACTTCACCCTTCAATATGGATTGAGGCTCAATGTCAAGAAGACAAAGATTCTCACACTGGGCCAATTGGCAGCATCAGAATGGATGGTGAAGACATTGAGATGGTTCACAGCTTTAGTTCACTTGGCTCCACAATCAACACTCTTGGCACCAGTAGCCAGGAAATTAAAAGGCGCATTGCCATGGGAAAGTCTGCTGTTAGCGACCTCTCCAAAGTACAGAAGAGCAATGGTATCTCTCTGGAGACTAAGGTACATCTGATATAGGCCATGATCTTTGCAATCACTTGTTATGCTGCATCACAGAATTGGACAATGACCAAGGAGGATAGCAGAATTGATGCCTTTGAGCTGTGGTGCTGGAAAAGAGTATGGAGAGTACTGTGGACTGCTAGGAAAACAAACAGATTCCTCCTGGAAAAGGTTAAACTGGGTGGCTCCTTGGAGGCAAGGATTCTGAGGCTCCATCTAACATACTTTGGACATGTTGTAAGGAGAGACCGGTCCTTGGAGAAGGACATCATTCTTGTGAGGGACAGCACAGGAGGGGAAGGCCTTCTATGAGGTGGATTGATTCAGTGACTGGGGTAATGGGGATGGCAGTATCAGAGACAGTGTGATTGGCACAGGACAGAGCAGAGTTTAGGGCTGTTGTACATAGGGTCTCTATGAGTTGCAAGCCACTTGATGGCACATAATAACAACAACAACAAGTCCCTTATCAGATGAGTCACTACCAAATATTTTTTCCCCAGGCCGTGGGTTTCCCAGTTAACTGATTCCATCTCTTTGTTAAAGATAAGTTGACCATAGGATATAGGCTGATTTCTGGATTCTCAGTTCTATTCCACCGATCTATGTGTCTGTCACTGTACCAATACCATGCTGTCTTGATCACTGCAACCATGTAATAGGACTTGAGATCAGGGAGTTTAATTCCTCCTATTTGCTTCTCTTTTTCAATAGTGTTTTACTTATTTTGGTCACTTTGCATTACAGATACAACTGGAAATTGACCTTTCCATCTCTTTGAAGACTAGAATTGATATCTGTATTAGGATTACATTGAACTTATAAATGGTCTTTGGTAGAATTGTCAAGTTTCAAGATATTGAATCCTCCTATTCATGAGCATGGTGTATACTTTCATTTCTCCAAGTGTTTTTGTTTCTTGCAGTAATATTTTGTCGTTTCTTTAAGTCTTTCATGTCTTTAGTTAAGATTTGCTCCCAATTATTTAATCTTGTGATTGTTGTTGTTTGTTTTTGTGTCATTGAGTCCTCTCTGACTCATAGAAATCCTATGTACAACAGCCCCAAACCCTGCTTAACTTGTGCCAATCCTATTTTCTCTGACATACCTACCACCATTTCCCCAGTCACTGAATCAATCCATCTCATCGAGAGTCTGTCTTCCTCTCTTGCACTGTTCCTCCACCCTCCCAAGCATGATATCCCTCTCCAAGAATTGGTCCCTCCTTGCAACATGTTCAAAGTATGCCAGATGAAGCTTCAGAATGGAGCTGCCTGGTTTAACCCCCTCTAGGACGAACCTATTCATTCTCTTTGTAGTCCGTGATATTCAGTATTCTTCTCCAACAGCACAGCTCAAAGGCATCAATTCTCCTTCTGTCTGTCATCCCTACTCATCGTCCAGCTCTCTGATGCATAGCAAGTGATTGCAAATCACATATGCATACAAATATAGTTTCACCTCCTTTTTGACAATTCATAATCCTCCTTTTTCCTTGTCTTGTACTGCTTTCATTAATAGTTTCAATACAGTATTGAACAGGAGAGGTGATAGTGGACATCCCTGTCTAGTTCCTGTTCTCAAGGGGAATGCATTTAATTTCTCTCCATTGAGAATGATGTTGGTTTTTGAGTTTTCATATATGCTTTCTACTATGTTGAGGAAATTCCTCTCTATCCCTACTTTTTTAATGTTTTAAGCAGGAAGGATCATGTGGTTCTTGTTCTTTGCTTTGTTGATGTGGAGAATTACATTGTTTTTCTTATGTTAAACTATGCTTGCATACCTATTATGAATCCCACTTGGAAATGATGAACTTTATATTTTTATGTACTGTTGGGTTCTTTTGAATAGGGTTTTATTGAAGATTTTTGTATCTATATGCATGAGAGATATTGGTTTATAATTTTGTATTTTCTAGTGTCTTTAGCTGACTTTGGTATCAGGAATATGTTTGCTTCATAGTATCTTTATTAGTATTCCATCTTATTCTGTTCTTTTAAGTACTTTATGTAACTTCGGTGATAGTTCTTCTCTGAATGATAAAATTTGCTAATATAATCATCTTGTCCATGGCTTTTTTTTACTTGGACGCTATTTTATGATCTATTTCATGTCTTCTTTTGTAATGGATGTGTTTAAGTATTCAGTCAGGTTCAGTTTGAGTTGTTGTTGTTGTTAAATGCTGTTGAGTCATAGACAACTCATAGCGACCCTGTGAACGAAAGACCTGAACACTTGTAAAACTGTCATCATTTCTCCAAGTTCATAGAGTTTCTGGAGGCAAGCTATTTTAGAAGTGAATGCCACCCCTGCTTCCAAGTTTGTTTTAATAGAAGAGCTTCACCAAAGACTGCCCCCCATGGGTAAAAATCACAGTGTTTAGCATCCCAGCAACCATGAGTTACCTCTGGACAGTATCTCAGTGAATTTCTAACTATTTGCTAATTTCTTCTAGATGTTCATATTTGTTTAAGTATAGATTTTCATAATGTTCTATTATTAACCTTTTTATTTCATTTGGTTCTGTTGTGACTTTGCCTATTTTATCTCTTATTCAGATAATCTTCACCTTTTCTTTCATTTCCTTTCTTAGCTTTACGAGTGGTCTGTCAATTTTATTGATCCTTTCATGTTGATAATTTCAGTTATTTTTCTGTGTCCTATTGCATGTATTTCAGCCCTGATTTTTATGTCTTTTCTCTTGGGGGGGGAGTGTTGCTGTTCTTTTTTTCAGGTTTTTCTTCCCTTTAAATGTGTTTACTTATTGCTATGAATTGACTTCTAATTACTGCTTTGACTGTTTCCCAGAGGTTTTGGTAAGTTACGTTTTCATTGTCATTTGTTTCAAGAAACTTTTTTATTTCTTTTTCTTTTTTCCTTTATTATGTTCAAGCAAGGTGTTGTTCACCTTCCAAATGTATGGTTTCTTCTCCTTTATCCTCTTGTTATTAATTTCTAATTTTATAGCACTGTTGTCTGAAAGATGCTCTGTATTATTTCTATGTGTTTTCATTTATTGAGACTTGCTTTGTGACCCAATATATGGGTCCTCCTCAGTTTCAGCAAGCAGGGTTGTATCATCCACATAATGATGCAGGTTGTTGATAAATCGTCCCCCAGTCTTGACCCCACATTTCTCCTCATAGAGCACAGC
>NW_006399755.1:4222239-4231087 GCF_000299155.1 Elephantulus edwardii
CTACACTCATGGTTCTCACATTCCATGTCCCAATCACCAGTGTCTGCTTACAACTGTTCCTCTTCCTTTGTATTTCCATACTTGAAAACTCAACCTCCTTTGCCATTTCTGTTATCTAAATGTTTTAGATTAATTTTATAAAACACAATATATTTGAGTGATTGTTTGAAAGACAATGTGAAAGAAAGAATGCGTGAAAGACAATGTTCATGAATGACGCACTATGAATACAAATTTTGTTGTTGTGTGCCATAGAGTCACCTTCAATTCCTAATAACCTATGTACAATAGTTTTGAACCCCACCCTATCTTGAGCCATATACACTGTCTCAAGGCACCTACTCTCACTGCCTTAGTTACTGTGTTAATTCATCTCCTCAAGGGTTCTTCTCCCTTGGCCTGTCTCTTCCAAGCACACTTCCAAGCATGATGACCTTCTTCAAGGACTGGTTCCTCTTGGCCGCATGCCCAAAGTAGGTGAGATAGAGCTTCAAAATTCTAGGTCCAAGGACCTAGCAAGCAAACAACTTGGTTTCACCTTCTCCAGGGCAGACCTGTTTGTTCTCTCAGTGGTCCATGGTATATTCCAGACTCTCTTCTTTTTTGTTTCTTTTCCAGCACCTCAAATCAAGGGCATCAATTCACCTCTGTCATCCTTAGTCACTGTCCAGCTCTCTAATGCATAGGAAGTAATTACAAAGACAATGGCCTGAATCCTGTGCACCTTAGTAGCTAGACTGAAACTGTTTCTCTTTTAGTACTTTGGGAGGTTCCTGACAGTAGATTTACCCAATGCAATTAGTCTTTTGATTTACTGACTTCTGGTGTCAAAAGTGTTTCTTGTAGAGCCAAGAAAGCTGTAACTGTTAATAAACTCAATCACTTCTCCACCTATCATGGTGCTGTCGACTGGCCCAGTGGTAAGAATCTTTATTTTCTTGATGTTGAGCTTCAATCCATATTGAAGATTACTGTCCTTTACCTTCTGCAGCAAACGTTTCTGGTCCTGTTCAGTTTTAGCCAGCACTAATAAGGGGGTCGGGGGGTAAGGGGAAAGGAAAAGAAGGAGAGAGGGATAAAGACAGAGAGAAATAATAAAAAAGAAAAGGGGATTGGGCAGGCTTTGGTAGCCTAGTATTAAGGAATTGTGCTGCCAATTCAAATGTATGTGCTTTAAATCCATCAACTTCTCCAAGGAATAAAGATGAGCAATCTCTTCCCGTGCTATTTATAGCCTCTGAAAACTCACTGGAAGGTCACCTCTAAGTCAATTAAAACTCATCTGTAAGTAAATGTAATAGCTCTCTACATTTTCCTCTAAAGATATTTGTGATTTTTTTTTATTTTGTTCTAGTTAATAAACATATCCAATGTTTATCAGTGTTAATTAAACAAGAATTTTATAAGGATTTGGAATCCTACGGTAGTTCTGCTATTCAGCAGCTATGTGACCTTGGGAAAGTCACTCTCAATCTCTGAAGTACAGTTTCTTCATATCTAAAATTTTGACCAAAACTATAACAATGATAATGAGAATCTAATATTTGCCTCAAATGGTCAGTTAGACACAAGATAAGATAATGAATTTTAAAAACCTTTGAAAAAAGTATAGTGTATTCTAAAATATGAGTCATTACTTTCACTATAATTACTATTTACCAGAATGCACTATCTGTATTATCTTAATTAACTTAGTTCTTTATCTCATGTCAAATACAAGATCTAATAATTAATATTTCTATTTTGTTTCTGCTTTAATGTTTCTTTCAAGGAACAAAGGATACTATTAAAAAGAAGTTAATCTACAGTTTCAGATGTGTGGTTTTAATTCACGTTACAAAATTGCACTGTAGGACTGCACATCAAGTAAAATGAGTTGCTAATCTCCAAAAGTACTGTATCTATGCATTTTCCACAGTTGGGAGTTTGTTTTAATGAACATTTAAAATTTGGCAGTTTACTTTCAACTTCTCATGTTAGGTTCTTTCAGTCCTGCAATCATACATTAAAGTCAAATTTTAAAAGGAGTCTTTGCTTTCTCCTGAAATCCACCTTGTGTAAGTGTCTTCCCCTCAATGTGGCACAAAATGCATGAGATTAACCAGGAAGGGCAGTGGGTAAATAAAAGCAATTTATTCAAATTCAATGATAATATGAACATAAGTTCACCTATATGCAAGAAATTGATATCATAAAAGCCCATATCCATGAAAAGAAAAGAATGTTCAATTCATTGCATTTATTAGTTCAGAAACTATTGATAGTTTTGCTATATTATCAAGGACTACTATATTACTTACTGAATTTATTGAATAATTCATTAAGTGGATTCCAACTTTTCCATGAATTACACTATTCAACTAACAAAAGAAACTCTTTTGTAAGTCTGCATGGAGGCAATATAATTGTTATTTTGATTTCTTAACATCATGGATAATGAATTCTTTCATGAGAAAAGGAGTAAATAATTTCCGTTTTCCTAAGTCAATAAGTATTATTGTTTTAATAAAGATGGAATCTACTAATACATTCTACAAATAATTTTAAATCCAAGATTTTTACAAGTGTAATTTTTTCCAAGATGGTAAAATCAACTCTCATATTAATTATATTTAAAAACACATAGGAAAAACTTCTAAAAGTCTGCGGCTTAAAAAGTGTAGCAATTTATAAATGTTTGGGCTGGTTAAGGGTTAATGTGAGCCTCCTCTGGATGAATATATTAGTTTAGAGTAAAGGGACTGATTTATGGTAGTAAAGTAAGACAGTATGTAGAGCCAACAGTACATTAAATCCAAACTCATGTCCCTCCAATCAAAACCAGCTTCCCGCTTACTCTTTGGCAGGTTTTTAGCAGCTATGGCCAAGAGAGAACAGTCCTTGGAGAAGGACATCATGCTTAGAGGGGTGGAGGGATAGTACAGGAGAGGAAGACCCCCAATGAGATGTATTGATACAGTGACTAAGGCAATTAGGGTTGCTGTGGCACAATTAGTGACACTGTCTCAGGAAGGGGCAGGGTACAGAGCTGCTATACACAGGGTTACTATTGGTCACAGGCAACTCAACAGCACATAACAACAACAACAATAACAACATAAATCACATAGGAGGGTATTTTCCATGTTTTTCCTGTGGAGCTGCTGGTGGATTCAAACTACTTCCCATTTGAATGGCAGCTCAGTTCCTTACAAGGCCACAAGCGGCCCCTCATAGTATAAAGGAAATTCAAAATCAAGTGACAAGATGAAATAACTGAAGAGTAGTTGTAGAAGGGAGGAAAAACCCTCCCAATTTCCAAATAAACTGAGTCCCAAATTATCTTAATGTTTAGAAGAAGATGAGGTAGAGTTAACAAATGTGAGTAAGAAAAAGTGATTATTGAGGGAGAAAGACAATTAGGGATACATCTTTTAAACAAAGAATATAAATACAATGAAAACTGAATGCCAAAACTCAATGACACTTATTTTCTGCTGTTGCTATTACTGTTATGTCACTAACGACCTGCGAATGGGTTTTTAGAGACAGTAAATACACATGGGAGGAGACTGCCCATCTTTTCCCCATAGAGCAGCTGGCAGAACTGCTTACCTTTCCCCCTTGACAAGGTACAATCTTACCATTTTTAATCATTCATTCTAGTGGAAAAAAAACACCTGAGTTTTCCTTCTTTCACTGGTTTCCATCTTTCACAGGTCTTACTGTTAGCAAAAAAAAAAAAAAAATGGGGTGGGAATACCTAAACCAAAAACCTAGTTTAAATTCTGATGATAAATCTAGAAGAATGAAAAATGAGAACTGACAAGTAGAAACCTGGACATTATCATCACCCTTGACAAGAAAAAAAATCCTGAGTACAGATTATTGTTGCTGTTGTTGTAAGGTGTTGGTCAAGTCCACTCCAATTCAGAGTCACCCCATAAACAACAGATAGGGACTTTACCCTTTTGTGTACCATCACCAAAATTTTTAAACTTCTTATTGCAGTGACTGTCAGTCCACTTTGTTAAGAGTTCCTCTGTTTTGATGATTCTCTATCTCTCCCACCATTTCTTTTTCCGTGGACTGGTCCCTTCAAACATTCAAAATATGTGAAAATAGAGAGAGAGAGTTATATGAGGGAAGAGAGAAGGAGTTCATTAAAACATTATTGGAAAAAATTCCAGAGTGAAAGTGAATCAGAGACAGGCAAGCATGTGGTAAATGAGAAATCAAGAAATTCTTTTAAGAATTTTTGTTTCTTGCTTTGTGTCATCCAGTCAGACACAAAACAATCATGGCTTTGAATCAGTTCTTCTCAATTCAGTCATGTCTGCAAAGTGAAATCAAACAGACTCAAATTTATAATATATGAGAATTATAACATGAATGGGAAAATTATGAGTTGATATCCTGCTAGTAACATAATCTCCTGCTTAGAAAAGAAGGACAGCGTGCTCATTGGACAGCAACTAAAACTCTTCACATGCAAAGAAAGAGCAGTGCCCTGATCAAAGGAACCAGTGATCAGGACACTTAAAACATGTGTCACTCTCCAAAGTCTTGGCAATAATTCTAGTACCCAACATTAGGCTCCTGAAAAGGTCTACTATGTTTCTTCTGAGTCTCACACCTCAGAGCTTTGATCTATATTTTTTTTCTAAATCTAGTTATCATTCCAATGAACCTACAATTTCTAAATCTGAGTCTGTTTCAATTCCTCTGCATCACTGATGTCAAAGCCAGTTCAACTTGTTGAAAGTTTTAGTTTACATACTGATGGAAATTATACTGCAAAGACGAAAAAGTAATGATAAAGACTATTGAGTCTTTAAGTGTTATCCTTAAGTAGGAAAGATAGAATGCAACATGCATTGTAGAAATAAGCAATGCAAAGAGTTTCTTCAGTAAGAAGTAGGAATATAGAGTAAAGAACAAAGGGTAGAGGTAGGAGAAAAGTGTGGATATGATAGTGGAAGTCCTACTGGAGTATCAACAAGTCTCAGAAGTCCAATATTGTCCCAAGCATATGCCTAGTATCAAGCAATCAACTGATTAATTTCAGACTAAAAAACTAAGGAGAAATGATCACTTTCTTATTCTTTAAGTAGTTAGTGCTTAAACTTGAGTAATAGTTGTATTAATGGCAGCTCTAGAAGACAAAGTATAATAAATAATGTGCAAAGAACTGGAGTTAGAAAATCAAAAGGGAATAGCTAGGCATTTATCAAGCTGAATAAAACTGAAAAACAAACTCAAGTCTTAAATTGCAATACTGAATGATTCTATGGAAAAATTTTGAATGATGGAAGAAGCATCAAAAGAAGATGAAAAGAATATACACAATCACTGTACTGAAAAGAATTGGTCATGCTGAAACATTTCAGGAAGCAGCATATAACAAAAAAAAAAAACACAAAGAAAGTGGGGAAAGAAGTTCAAGTTGCACTGAAGTTCAAGTTTGCATGGCAAAAAAAAAATAAGATTCTGGAATTGAGGGAATAATAATTAACATATTTCAACTGATGCAGCCCTGGACATCCTCACTAATCTCTGCCACAAAATTTGAAAGACAAATACCTGGCCAACTAACTAGAAGAGATCCATATTTGTTTCCATACCAAAAAAAAAAAAAAAAACTGATCTAAAATAATGGAGAAATTATTAAATAGCACCAATACTACCAAAATGGGAGTAAATCTTACTGAAAACTATTAAAAAAAAAAAAGAGTAAAAGAGTACATCAACAGGGAATTGCCAGAAATGCAAGCCATATTCAAAGAGGTCATGGCTGGATCTTGATTTAAAGAAGATGTTACTGCTGTAATATCAGGCCTGGGGCCTGGGGCCTTGGAGTCTCCCTCTACTCTAGAAGTCAGCTGGCTGGCTGGCTGCAGTCTTGATGGTTGTCTTGTCTTGTTGGCGGTCAGGCAAGGGAAGTTTCAGGGGTCCTTCTTGTTGTGTGTTACTGTTTTTTTTTTCCCTCAAAAGTGGGTGGCCCTTGAGCCTTGGACTAAGGGTGGAGGCCCTCAGGCCAAATTTATTAATTTTAGAAGAATATTCTTTAAAAAACACAGCAATCATTTATCTATTTGCTGTACTGAACAACATGGAGTTGCTGTGATGCGGAACACTATTCCATGGTCATGTTAAATACCATAATGGTTACCCATTATGTACAATGGTTGGATGATTTTTCAGATTGATTCATGTTGGGAAGCAGGAGTGGAATCCACTTCCTAAACTAGGTGCCTCTAGAAAGAAACTCTACAGACTCTCTTGTAAATATACAGAAATGATGTTAATTCTAGAACAGAGTTCAGGTCTTTTGTGCAATGCTTACTGTGAGTCATATTTGACTCCATAACACTTAACCACTGCTAAATGAGACTAGTGTTGTTATATCTGGAGGAACATTCTTCCACTTTGCATATCATTCTTTGTCAATGTGCTGCATCAGGTAACCTAGGTTTGCTATGATGCTGAACCTTGTGCCATAGGGATATCAAATATCATAATGGTTTCCCATTGTAGACAGTGTTTGGTGGAGCTCCCAGTTGTAAAACAGGTTGGAAAGCAGGGGTGGCATCCACTTCCTGAACCACATGTCTCTGGAAACTCAATGAACTTGGAGAAACACAATAGCTATGGAAAGGCATTAGGTCTTTTGTTCAGAGAGTTGCTATGAGTCAACCTCAACTTGACAGCAATCAATCTGCTGTTGTTGTTGTTGTTGGGTGCCATCATGCTGAGTTTGACTCATAGCAATCCTACGAACAACAGATCTGAACTCTGTCCTATCTTATGCCATCTTCACACTTCCTGATCCACTAGAAGCCACTGAGGCAGTAACCGTGTCAAGCCACCTAGTAAAGGATCTTCCTCTCCTTCACTAATCCTCCACCTTTCAAAGGATCATGTCCCTTGCCAAGGTATAGCCCCTCCTAGCAACATGCATGAAGTCTGTGAGGGGAAGCCTCGTCATTCTTGCCTCCAAAGAGGACTCTGACTACACCCTCTCCTAGATATATTTGTTTGTTATTTTAGCAGTCCATCAGATGTTCAGCACTCTTCTACAAAATCACATCTCAAAGGCACCAATTCTTTTTCTGTCATCCTTTTCATTGTCCAGCTTTCATATGCATGGCAAGTGATTGGAAAGACTATGGCCTGAATCACTTGCATAACATGCGTTATTGCTGACTCTTATAGCAATCTTGATGCTATATTCCTCTTCATAAACTTCAGCTTCTTGTATAATTTTCTCAGCATACAGATTGAATAGATATGGAGAGAAAACACAACCCTGAGGTACTCCCTTCTTAATTATAAACCATGCACTGACTATTATTCAAATTTATACTCCCACATTTAGAGGCAAAGAGGAAGAAACTGGGCATTTTTACCAAATCTTGCAGTCCAAAATTGACCAAACATGTAACCAAGATGCGTTAATGAGAAATGCTGACTGAAATGAAACGTTGGAAACAGTAAAGAAGAAATAGTTGGAAAATATGGTTTTAGTGGTAGAAATGAAGCTGGAAAAGTAATGATCAAATTTTATATTTATAATGATTTATTTACTGCAAAGACTTTTTTTAAAGACACAAATGATAACTTTATACATGGATCACACTTGATGGACTGCATTGGAACCATACTGATTACATTTGTGGAAGAAATAATTGGAGAAGCTCAGTATCACCAGTCCAACCTAGGCCAGGGCAATACTGTGGGTCAGACCATCATTCATATGCAATTGAAACCGAGGCTGAAGAAAATTAAAATAAGTACACGGAAACCAAGATATGATCTTCAATCTATTCTGAATTTCCAGATCATCTAAAGGAATAGATTTGATGCAATGAAAAACAATGATCAAAGATCTGGTGAGTTGTGGAATGATATTAAGGATATCATCCATGAGGAAAGCAAAAGATCATTGTAAAAACAGAGGAAAAAGAAAAAATTGAAGTAGATATCAGAGAAGACTGAAAATTTCACCAGAGAATTGAAAATCTAAACAAAAGGGAAAATGCTGATGTAAAAGAGCTGAACAGTTGATTTCAAAGGGCAGCTCCAGAGGACAAAGAAAAGTATTATACTGGAATGTGCAGAGAGCTGGAATTGGAGAATAAAAAGGTTAAAACTCGCCCTGCATTTCTCAAGCTGACAGAACTGAAAGACAGATTTAAACCTCAAGTCACAATATTGAAACACACTATGGAAAATATATTGAATGATCCAGAAAGCATCATAAGCTGGAGGAAATACACAATCACTGTACCAAAAAGAACTGAATGACACCGAAAAATTTCAGGAAGTACCAAATAAACAGGAGCCAATGGTGATGAAGAAGGAAGTAGAAACTGCATTGAAGACACTGGCAAAAACTAAGGCCCCAGGACTCAATGGAATACCAATTGACTTGTTTCAATTAACAGATGTAGCCTTGGATGCGCTCACCGGTCTATGTCAGGAAATTTGGAGGACAGCTATCTGGCAATGAATTGGAAGAGGTCTATATTTGTTTCCATTTCCAAGAAAGGTGATCCAACTGAATGTGGAAACTATCGAACAATATAATTAATATCACATTCAGGCAAAATACTTCTTAAGATCATTCAAAAACGGGTGGAACAGTACATAGCAAGGAACCTGCAGAAGTTCAAACAGGAATTAGAAGAGGCCATGGCACCAGGAATACCATTGCTGATGTCAGATGGATTGTAGCTGAAAGTAAAGAATAAACAGAAGAATGTTTATTTGTGTTTTATTGACTACACAAAGGTATTTGACTGTGTGGATCATAATGAAAGATTATGAAGAAGTTAACTTTTAACCCTTCTCAGGTAGAAGCCATAAA
>NW_006399755.1:4237222-4239325 GCF_000299155.1 Elephantulus edwardii
CTGTGAGATTGTAACAAATCATGGTTAACACTGCGAAAAATGGGAATCCAAGAATGCTTAATCACACATGGACCTAAGCTGATGGAATTCATGGAACCAAACTGATTACACCTGCAGAAAGAGAAAATGGAGAAAATCAGTAATAGTAATTAAAACAGGAGGAGGCTGCAGGGAGAAAAGTGCAACAATGAATGAATGGAAATCCAAAATCTCTGTAAATTTCCATTAAAATTAATAATAATAATAATAATAAAAGCCCAGAGGAGGCAGACTGTTAAATAAACCATCATGCAAAACCTAAACCTAGATTAAAAAAATGAGCATAAATAAACAGTCATTTGACCAGAACAAAAGGATGCTTAAGGATTTAAAATTAGGAAAGATGTCAGTCAGTTGTATCTTTCTATATACTTATTCAATGTGTATGATAAGTAAATAACTTGAAAATCTGGGCTATATAAAGAAGAATGTGGCAACAACAAAGCTGCATTGCACAGAGGACACAACAACCCTGCTTAGGAAAAACATGACCTTAAAAAGCACTTAGTAAAGGAACATGATCGAAACTATGGCCTCCAATATTGATCACACTTCTGCATAAAACAAAAAACCTCACCAATTAATCAACAAGCAATATCATGACAGGTTCAGCCAAGACTGAAGTTGTCAATGACTTCATTTTACTTGAATTCAAAATCAACACAATGAAAGCAGCAGTTAAGAAATCGAGACATATTATATCAGGCAAATTGGCTGTACAAGGCCTCTTTAAAGTACTAAAGAACAAGGAAGTAAATTTAAAGACTAAGGTGGAATGCTTCCAGTCATTGTTTCAAATGCTTCTTATGCATCTGAAAGGTGGACAATAAATAAGGAAGATGGAAGAATTGATGCTTTTGTTGAAGAAGAGTACTGAATATATCACAGAATGACAAAAGATAAAAACAACTTTGTCTTGGAGTAAGTACAAGCACACAGCTCCTTAGAGGCAAGGATGGTGCAATATAATTTCACATAATTTGAACACATTGTCAGGAGGGGCCACATCTTGGAAAAGAATCATGGTTGGAAAAGTTAAAAACAAAACAACTTCAAACTCAACTGGGTGTAACTGAATCCAACAACAGCTGACCATTCAGCGGGGTTTGGGAGGTTGCATATCAGACAGGAGAAGAGCATTCATCTTTCCTGGTGGGGCCATTGGTGGATTTCAGCTGCCACAGAGATGCTTCCTTTGAGTCAGCAGGACAACTTTCTAGAGACTTAACCACCAAAGCCCTACAGTGACATAAAGGTTGGAAAGTAAAGGGCCAGCAAAATACAGAAAGGTCTTCAATGAAATTGACTTACACAGTGACTATTACAATTAGCTTGAGCACTGTGGATATGATGAAGGTTGTGCAGGGTATAGTAAGGTTTCAATATGGTTTTCATAGAGTTGCTATGAGTTGCAGTCAACTAGAAGGCACCAAGCAACAATAACATATGCCCAGTAACTATTCTATATATTCAGCAATGCATGATTCTTCACTTGCAAAGAAAAGACTTCTCTTGCAAAGGAAAGGTTGATTTCATGATCTAAAAAATAAATTTTATTCCATAAAAAGATACGTATGCAAGTGAAGACAAGCCAAATAGAGAAGCCTAAGCATCATAAGAAAAATTCAACTTCTAGGGTTTTTGTCAATTGGACATGATGTTGTTGTTGTTGTTATGTGCCGTCAAGTCGCCTGCGACTCATAGCGACCCTATGTACAACAGCCCTAAACTCCACTCTGTCCTGTGCCGATCGCACTGTCTCCAACACTCCCATCCCAATTATCCCAATCACTGAATCAATCCACTTCATAGAAGGCCTTCCTCTCCTGTGCTGTCCCTCCACCCTCCCAAGCATGATGTCCCTCTCTAAGGAACGGTCTCTCCTCACTACATGTCCAAAGTAAGTTAGACGGAATCTCAGAATCCTTGCCTCCAAGGAGCCACCCGGTTTAACCCTCTCCAGGACAAATCTATTTGTTTTCCTAGCAGTCCATGGTATTCTCAATGCTCTTCTCCAGCACCACAGCTCAAAGGCATCAATTCTCCTTCTATCCTCCTTGGTCA
>NW_006399755.1:4241714-4250918 GCF_000299155.1 Elephantulus edwardii
GTATTTCCATACTTGAAAACTCAATCTCCTTTGCCGTTTCTGTTATCTAAATGTGTTCTGTTGTACATAGGGTTTTCAGAGGCCTGCTATTTAAGAAGTGGATGGCCAATCCTTCTTCCTAGTCTATCTCAATGTGAATGTTCAGATTTAGAGAAGTATCAGACAGACCAGCAAGTTAAAGGTATATCCCTTATTGCAGAGTTGAGTTAACTTTAGTGTCAGTGTTGTCCCTGCCTTTCTCATATGTGTCTTTACCCACTTATTTCCTGCCACACCATCCACCAGAATACCCAACCACTTCTACCCCCTCCTATTGTTAGCCAAGTATTCAATCTTCCATACAATACAAAATCCAAAACTAATATTCACATCCAGTTAGATCTTATCTGATAATCAAGTACAGGATTAAATGTTAACTTGTACTTGGCTTGCTAATTACATCAGTTAATTTAAGCCATGAAGAATTTTTGACCTGAATTGCATGGACAAGGATCTGCCATACCATCATCAAAATAATACACAGAGAACCAGCACAACACAGCAGAAAATATTATAAGCTCTAAATTACCCAATGTGGCTAATTATCAATATGTTCTATATAGTGTAGATAAGACCCTGGAGACATAATAGAAGATGAATCCTTCATAAATCATCTCAAGCTACAAATGGTATGCTCTGAGACTTTGAGGGTCATACTGAAACTTTCCCACTGTGTTCTCATAACAGACATTGTGAGATTGATTGAGTGTGTGTGACTGTTGTATTAAATGTATACATCTTAATGTTATATGTATATATCTAAATGTATAGTATCTTAATTTTGAGGAAAATATAAAAGCCATCATGTTCACCATTTTAAATTATTATAATTCAGTGAGGTGGTTTTTTTTCTTTTCCAGATATTGATGGTGTTAAGGAAAAGAGCACTGACTATCCCATGGACTTATCAAAAGAATAAACAGAAAAGTTTTGGAGAAAGTTCAGCCAAAGTGCTCCTTGGAGGCAAGGATGGCAAAAGCGTCATCTCACATATTTTGGGCATGTTACTAGGAGAGGCTGTTCCTTGGAAAGGGAAATGATGCTTGGCAAGTTAGGGTGTCAGCTCAAGAGAGAAAACCTTTCAATGAAAGAGATGACACAATGATTGTGGCAATAAGCTCAAGAGTGTCAGAGATAACTAGGATGGCACAGGACAGGACAGATTTGTTGCTCATAATATTGCTATGAGTTGCACTCGACTTAATGGCATTCATACCAACCATCATCACTATTTCTTAACATTCCAAAAGGAAATACCATACTTACTAATCAGATACTCTCTACTCTCTTTCCTGCTCCCAAGGAACTATTAATCTGTATTTATTTTTATGGTAGTGGTCAATTCTGACTCAATGGAAACCCCAGGTAAAGAGTAGAATGACACTCAATGGGGTCTTCAAGGCTGGGATCATTCAGAAATGATTACTAGGTCTTACATCTGTGGGCATCTGGGTAGTTTACATTTATCAACGTTTAGATTATCACTTCACTACTTAATAACTGGTTGTCTTTGCTATTGTTTGGTGCTATCAAGTTGCATATAACTTACGGCAACCCTATGAACAAAAGATTGGAATCATGTCCTACCTTGTGCCAACCTTACTATCTCTGATACACTTAAGCTTATTTCTGCAATCTTCATTATCATTCTCTTACTAAGAGTCTTTCTTTCACTGACCCTCCACCTTCCCAAGCATAATGTCCCTTTACAAGGAATAGCCTCTCTGAGCAACATGACCAACATATGTGAGATTAAGCTGCACCATCCATGCCTCCAAGGAGCACTCTGGCTGCACTTTGTCTAAGACACATTTGTTTGCTCTTTTGGAAGTCCAGGAACTACAAATCTGCATTTTTACTACTATGCATTTCCCTGCCATAGTTATTTTATATAAACAAAATAATACATTATATGATTTACGTGATTGATTTATACATTTCGTAGAATGTTCCAAACGCTTATCAATGTTGTAGTATTATCAATACTTCATTACTTTCATGGCTGATTAAAAATCCACTAGCCATATTACCTGTGTTGTTAAACCAATGATTGCACCTTTTTGGTGATCCAAATCAACCAGCAGCTTCAGAGAAGAAAAACGGGTAAACTCCTCTGGTGCAATTTAGTCTTGAAAAGCAAACAAAGGACAAGCTAGAAGACATTTCTGGCTCAATGGCAATGAATATTTAGATATTTTGCTCAACTACTAATAAATTTATGGACATTAGATTATTTTCACTTCTTCCCTATTTAAAGCAGTGATCTTTTTGTTATTCATATTCAAGTTATTCTTTGAATATCAACAAGCAATGTTTAACTTCTTACTATCAAGGCAACTATATTAATATTTTTCTTGGGATCAAAACCCAAATTTAGATAAACTAACAATAAATAACTATAGCAGCATATCAACAGGAAACTTCCACAAAATCAAACTTAATCCAGAAAGAGGATATAGAATGATGGATATTACTGCCGATGGAAAATAGATCTTGAATAAAAGCAAAAAACAACAGCAATATATCTATTTGTGTTTTATTAAATATATAAAACTACTTGACTATGTGAGTCATAATAAATTGTGAACAATTTTCAGCAAAGAAAACTTAGAACACCTAATTGTATTCACATAGAATCTCTTCATAAATCAAGAAGCAGACATTCAAACAAATCAAAGGGACCCCAAATGGTTTGAAATCAGGAAAAATATGTATAAAGTTTGGATCCTTTCACCAATCTTATTTGATCTGTATGCTGAGCAATTAATTGAAGAAGCTGGACTATATGAAGACAAATTTTGCCTTATGCTTGGAAGAATATTCATCAACAACTTTAAATACGCATATGATATGTGACATAACTTTTATTTCAGATAATGAAGAAGACTTTAAACATTTACTAAGGAAGGTCAAAACCTCAACATAAACAAAATAAAAATCTTGCAAACTGAATCAATAAATAACATCATGATAAGCAGAGAAAAGATTTTTGCTGTTGTTACGTGCTGTCGAGTTGCTTGTGACGCATAGTGATCCTATGTACAACAGCCCTAAACTCTGCTCTGTCCTGTGCCAACTGCACCATCTCCGATACACCCATCCTGATTACCCCAGTCACTGAATCAATCCACCTCATAGAGGGCCTTCTTCTCCTGTGCTATGCCTCCACCCTACCAAGTATGATGTTCCTCTCCAATGACCGGTCCTTCCTTACAACATGTCCAAATTATGTTAGATGGAGCCTCAGAATCCTTGCGTCCAAGGAGCCGCCCAATTTAACCCTTTCCAGGATGAATCTGTTTGTTTTCCTAGCAGTCCATGCTACCTTCAATACTCTTCTCCAGCACCACAGCTCAAAGGCATCACTTCTCCTTCTATCCTCCTTAGTCATTGTCCAACTCTCTGATGCAAAGACCATGGCCTGTATCAGATCCACCTTAGTCTCCAGAGAGACACCATTGTTCTTCAGTACTTTGGAGAGGTCCCTAACAGCAGACTTTCCCATGGCAATACGTATTTTAATTTCCTGGCTACTGGTGCCAAGAGTGTTGACTGTGGAGCCAAGCAAACTAAAGCTGTGAACAATCTCAAACTCTTCACCATCCATCCTGATGCTGCCAATTGGTTCAGTGGTGAGAATATTTGTTCTTGACATTGAGCCTTAATCCATATTGAGTAAAATAAAGTAAAATATCACAATGAAATGTGCAAGGAGTTGGAGTCAGAAAATCAAAAGAGCCGAACTCGCTCAACATTTCTTAAGCTCAAGGAACTGAAAACAAATTCAAACCTTGAGTTGCTATAATCAAGGATGCTTTCAGCAGAATATTAAATTATCCAGGAAGTATTAAAAGAAGATATAAAGAGTATACTGAGTCACTGTATTGAAAGGAATTGACAGACAAATATTTCATGAAACATATGAGCAAGAGCCTATTGGTAATGAAGGAAGTAGTTAAAGCTGCTTTGAAGGAACTAGGAAAAAATAAGGACCCAGGAATAGATGGTATACCAATTGACGTATTTCAACTAACAGATGGTGCCCTGGATGTGCTCACCAAGTTGTGCCAAGAAATCTGGAGAACAACCACGTGGTCAACTGACTGGAAGAGATCTATATTTGTTCCCGTCCCAAAGAGGGGTGACCCAACAGAGTGTGGAAACTATAGAACAATATCATTAATTTCACATGCAAGCAAGATTCTACTGAAGATTATCCAAAAATGACTGGAACGGAACATCAGCAGAGAACTGCCAGAATTCCAGGCTGGGGTTAGAAGGGGTCATGGTACTAGGTATATTGTAACTAATATTAGATGGATCTTAGCTGAAAGCAGGGAATACCAGAGGAATGTCGATCTGTGTTTCATTGACTATGCAAAGGTGTTTGACTTCGTGGTTCATAACAAACTGTGGCTGGCTCTGAGAAGAATGGGAATACCGGAACACTTGATTGTGCTAAAGAGAAACCTATACTTGAACCAAGAGGCAGTAGTCAGAATAGAGCAAGGAAATACTGCATGGTTGAAAATTAGGAAGTGTATATGCAAGGGATGTGTCCTGTCTCCATACCTTTTCAACCTGTATGCAGAACAGATTATCCGCGAGGCTGGGCTCTATGAGGAGAAATGTGGTGTCAAGATTGGTGGACGTTCTATCAACAATCTGCGATATGCAGATGACACAACCCTGCTTGCTTAAACTGAGGAGGACCTGAAGCGCTTGCTGCAGAGGGTCAAGGAGTGAAGCCTCCAATATGGATTGAAGATTGAGAGAAAAGATATGTTACCAAAATTTTATTTTACTTGAATCCACAATCAATGTTAATTGAAGCAATAATTTTTTAAAAAGATCAAGGAGTGTGGGCAAATTTGCTGTTCTTTAGTGCTAAACAAGGTGCAATTAACCCAAGTCATGATATCTTCAATTGCCTCATATACATGTTAAGTGTAGTGGGACTATTAACTGAAAATTTGGCTTCTTTAAACCACTGATTTTGGACTTTCAATCACTCACTGGAATAACTATTCTAATCTATTTTAGCTGCCCCAATTCTGAGTGCAAACAGCCCACTTACATCACCAAAAGTTGCATGAGGCATTTCTTCCTCCTAGAGTGTGTTAATTTATCCATAAGGGGTTTGGCTAGTCTCACCATTAAATTGAGCAGATTCAGAGGCAGAAATTAGGAACCTCAACACCAGGAAAGAAGAAACAGAGAAAGCAGCATACAGTCTTAGAGGTCAGAGGTTCCTGTGACAAAGGTTGTATCTTGCTATTGACTGAGAAGTTGTCTTAACTGAGAAAGGGCTTGTGTGAATTATTAAAGGATTATATCTGACAGTTAACTAAAATTATTGAGGGATTGTATCTTGCACTTAACCAGAATTGTGGCCCATTTTGCATCCCTAATAAACCTCATAGCTGAGAAATCTATGTGGTCACTTCAACAAATTTTGGACCCAGGAGTTACTGCAGGAGCATGAGAAGATATATCTTACATCACAGGAACTAGAAAAGTGCCACCTTGTGGATTTAGTAGAGGTTAGACTTGGTTATCCTCACTTTGCCACTGCTCCTATTATAACATGTGAAAGCTGTATAGTGATAAAGAAGATCAGAAGAAGAACTGAAACTTTTAAATTATGATGTTGATACCATGGACGGCCAAAAGGACAAACAAATCTATCTTGGAAGAAGTGCAGCAAGTGAGCTCCTTAAAAATGAAGATAGTGAGATGGGTGAGACTTCATCTCTCATATTGTAGTCCTGTTACCAGAAAAGGCCACTGCCTGGAAAAGATTGTGTTTGGTCAAACAGAGAGTCAACAAAAAGAAGAGAAGTCTCAAAGAAATTTGTTAGTACAGTTACTGCAACAAAATATAGCAGAAACTGTGGGGAAACAATTTCTAAAGTGATGTTCTTGAATAGGTTAGAAGAGGTAGGAACTAATAGACAAATGAAGGAATTAGCTTTAGGGAAGAGTAGAAATAATTCCTCCAGTAAGAGTAGTGAAGCCTCAGTAAAAGAAATACAGCAGCCCCCTCCCCAGAAGTTTGTGCCCCCCTGCCAGCTTTGAATTTTGAAGCTGGCAAGAGGACCTTCCAGATGCAGTAGAGAGAGGGAGTGATTTTGGACACAGGACACACCTCTGGACCTTTGACCCTGCCTGGCAGGTACCAAAGCTACCCCCTACCTGGAAGTTTGCACCCCTCCACCAGCTTTGAGTTTGGAGGTCTTTGGGCCTTCAGCCCTCGGGCCAGGAATTAAAAAAAAACAACATAGACCAAATTATAGCATTTATCGACCTCCCCTGAAAAAGCTGTCTAACATTCAAGATTTAGTTTCTTTGGACTACAAACTGCTGTCTGGTCTGACCACATTGGTCCCACTAACTCAAGCAACAGGGAGGTACTGGGCATCTCAACAGAGGAGCAGTGACATCAAACCAAGAACCAGCTATCACCTCAGTTTTCAAAAACTCTTCCACGTCAATGTCTCGAAAGAAGCAGGGTACCTAACTCACCACGCAAGCCCAAAACAAGTTATCTCCCCTCAAAAATGACACAGTAGCAATGAATTTCATGAAGCCAGAAACTCTGGTGGAACTTTCTGATGCAGAATTAAAAAAAAAAAAGATTTAATATTTTCAATGGATGAAAACAAACTTGAAGGATTACAAAACACTACAGTAAAAAATCAGGAGGAGCTTAAAAAAATCAATCCAAAACAACACAGAAAAAACAAATGAGGCATTAGAGACCCTGGAGAAACAAGAAACCATGATTCAAAATAGGAAATTTAAGTTTTCTGATGCCATTAACATGATGGTGGGCCAGGACATACAAATAGAGGTGAAGAGATGGAAAACAGAATCAATGAAATAGAAGGTAGAATTGTCACCATAGATCTGACTGAGAAAAAAGTGAATCAAAAAAGAAGGAAACAGAAGAAAACTTAAGAATAATGTGGGATACCATTAAAAGAAATAACATTCACCTCATTGGAATCCCAGAATGGGAAGAAGCAAGTAAAGACACTGAAAAAGTTGTGGAAGAATTAAAAGAGGAAAACTTTTCAGGCATAATGAAGAATGACAGAATTTATATTAAATAGGTGAGTGAACGCCATATAGAATACACCCTAAAAGAAAAACACGAAGGCATAACATTGTCAAATTTGCTAGAACCAAAGAGAAGGAGAGAATACTGAAAGCAACGAGGGAGAAACAGAGTAACTTATAAGGGAGAACAGATAAGATTAAGTGCTGATTTCTCAGAAGAAACCATGTGGGCAAGAAGACAATGGAATGGCATATATCAAACACTCAAAGAACAAAACTTTCAACAAAGAATACTGTACCCAGAAAAACTGTCCGTCAAATACGAAGGAGAGATCAAAGCATTCCCAGAAATACAGAACCTAAGGGAGTTTATAAAAACAAGAACAGCCTTACAGGAAACACTGAGAGACGTCCTTCATACAGAAATGCCACAGAAAACAGGATGGACCAAAGTAACTAGCAACAATGCCAAAAAGAATTGAACAAAATGATGGCAATAAAACCCTACATCTCAATAATTACACTGAATGTGAATGGTTTACATGCACCACTGAAGAGAAAAAGAGAAGCAGATTGGATAAAAAAAGAAAATCCATCAATATGTTGTCTACAAGAGACACATCTGAATAACGAAGATAAAGAAAGACTAAAAATAAAAGGATGGGGAAAAATATACCAAGCAAATGGCAACCAAAAAAAAAAAAAGCAGGTGTAGCGATACTAATTTCTGATAAAATAAATTTCAATGCAAAAACCATCACAAAGGACAAAGAAGGTCACTACAAAATGCTCAAAGAATCAATAGAACAAGAGGATATAACAATATTGAATATTTATGCACCAAATTAAAGACCTGCAAAATATATAAAACACACATTAACAAAATTGAAAAAGGAAATAGACAAAACTAATATAGTACTTGGAGACGTCAATACACCCCTTTCAAGAACAGATAGAACTACCAAAAATAATCTCAACAAAGATATTCAAGAATTAAACCATATAATTAATCAACTAGATCTCACAAATATTTATAGGCTCATGCACCCCAAAAAAAGCACAATATACCTTCTTTTCCAATGTGCACGGAATGTTCTCCAGAATAGATCACATTCTAGGTTACAAGGCAAGCATTAACAAATTAAAAAACATAGAAATTATACAAAGTATCTTCTCAGATCACAACGCCACAAAATTAGAAATGAATAACAAGAGAATAAAGGAGAAGAAAATCATACATTTGGATGCTGAACAACTTGCTTGACTATGACTGGATACAAGAGGAATAAAAAAGAAAATTAAAGTTTCTTGAAACAAATGACAATGGAAACATTACTTACCAAAACCTCTGGGAAACAGCCAAAGCAGTAATCAGAGGTCAATTTATAGCAATAAGCAAATACATCAAAAGGCAGGAAAAATTGATCATTGACTCTCTAACCCAACATCTCCAACAAATTGAAAAAGAACAGCAAGAAAACCCGACACCCTATGAAAAACCTGAAATTATAAAAATTAGAGATAAATGAAATGTTGTTGTTGTTGTTATGTGAGATCTAGTCGTTTGCGACTCATAGTGACCCTATGTACAAGAGCCCTAAATGTCATTCTATCTTGTGCCAACCTCGCTGTCACAAACACATTCATTCCCACCACTGCACTCACAGAATTGATCCATCTCATTGAGGGTCTTCCTCTCCTGCACCATCCTGCCACTCTCCCAAACATGATGTCCCTCTCCAAGGACAAGTCCCTCCTTGCAACATGCCCAAAGTATGTCAAACGAAGCTTCAGAATCCTTGACTCCAGGTAACATTCTGGCTTCACCCTATCCAGGACAAACCTGTTTGTTCTCCTAGCAGTCCCTGGTATATTCAAAACTCTTCTCTAGCACAACTCAAAGGCATCAATTCTCTTTCTATCCTACCTATTCACTGTCCAACCCTCTGATGCATAGCACATAATTGCAAAGACTATAGCCTGGATCAGCCTGACGTCGTTGCACTTCAGTACTCTTGAGAGGTCCCTCACAGCTGACTTTCCCAATGCAATTCGTCTCCTGATTTCCTGGCTGCTGTTACCAAGAGTATTGATTGTGGAGCC
>NW_006399755.1:4251748-4253383 GCF_000299155.1 Elephantulus edwardii
TTGTTGAAATAAATCAATTGGTATGCTGTCAACTCCTGGAGCCTTGTTTTTTTGCCAATTTCTTCATAGCAACTTGAACTTCCTCCTTCATCACCATAGGCTCTTGCTCATATGTTATTTCATGAAATTCCTCTGTGTCAGCCAATTCCTTCTGATACGGTGACTCTGTGTACTCCTTCCATCTTCTTTTGATACTTCCTTGATCATTCAACATTCTACCCAAACGAAATTTAAGTATTGCCTCCCGTGGCTTGAATTTGTTTTTCAACTCCTTCAGCTTAAATGAAATAGAAAACAAACAAACAAAAAAAAAAACAATTGAAACTATCAACAAAACTAGGAGTTGGTTCTTTTAAAAAGGTCAATAAAATCGACACACCATTAGCAAAACTCACAAAAGAAAAGAAGGAGAAGACACAAATAATCCGAATAAGAGATTAATCAGGAAATATCGTAACAGAACCAACTAAAATAAAAAAGATAACATTGGAATATTATAAAAAGACTATATTCAAACAGATATGAAAACTTAGAGGAAATGGACAAATACTTAGAGACGCACAACCTTCCTAAACTGACACAAACTAAAATTGAACATCTGAACAGACTCATTACAAAAGAAGAAATTGAAAAGAAATACAACTTCCAACCAAAAAAAGCCCTGGACTAGATGGTTTTAATTTTCTCAAACATTGAGAGAATAATTGTCACCAATTCTACATAAACTATTTCAGAAAACAGAAAAAGATGGAATTCTCCCAGACTCATTCTATTAAGCAAACATATCCTTGGTATCAAAGCCAGGAAAGGACACCAACACAATAGAAAACTATAGTCCAATATCTCTTATGAACATAGATGCCAAAATCCTGAATAAAATACTGGCCAATAGAATGCAACGATACACCAAAGAAATAATCCATCATGACCAAGTGGGATTAATTAGAGGTATGCAAGGATGGTTCAATATAAGAAAAACAATGTAATTCATCATATTAACAAAGTAAAGAACAAGAACCACATGATCCTATCAATTGATGCAGAAAAGGCCTTTGAAAAAATCCAACACCCTTTTCTGATTAAAACACTCAACAAAATAGGACTAGAGGAGAACGTCTTCAATATAGTAAAAAATATGAACATCCAAGAGCGAACATTGTTCTCAATGGAGAGAGGTTAAAGGAATTCCCTTTAAGAACAGGAACTAGGCAAGGATGCCATTGTCATATCTCTTATTCAATATTGTATTGGAAGTCTTAGCAATAGTAATAAGACAAGAGAAAGACATAAGTGGTATCTAAGTGGGCAAAGAGGAGGTAAAATTATCTCTCTGTGCAGATGATATGATGGTATACTTAGAAAACCTTAAACAATCAGCAAGAAAACTATTGGAAATAGTTGACCAATTCAGCAAAATAGCAGGATACAAGATCAACATACAAAATCAGTTGGATTGCTGTACAGTGACAAAGAGAATACAGAGCTGGAGCTAAGAAAAAGAATACCCTTCACAATAGCTAATCACAAGATTAAATATTTGGGAGTAAATATAACTAGAAGCACAAAGGATCTAGTCAAAGAAAATTACAAATCATCACTACAGGAAACAAAAAGAGTCCTGGAGAAGTCGAAGAA
>NW_006399755.1:4253988-4264254 GCF_000299155.1 Elephantulus edwardii
CTGACCTTCTAAGAATCAAATCCCTATGCACATCCAAAAACTTCTCCAACAGAGTAAAAAGGGAAGCCACAGACTGGGGAAAAGTGTTTGGTAATGACATGTCAGATAAGGGACTTATATCTAGAATTTATAAAATACTTCAGCACCACAACAAGATAAACAATCCATTTGAAAAATGGGCACATGATATGAACAGGCACTTCACCAAAGAAGACATTCAGATGGTCAATAAGCACATGAAGAAATATTCAAAATCCCTAGCTCTAAGAGAGATGCAAATCAAGACAACTATGAGTTATCATCTCAGCCCAGGCAGAATAGCAAAATTTAACAGAACAACAACAAGTGCTGGCAAGGTTGTGGAGAGACTGGTACCCTTATTCACTGTTGGTGGGAGTGTAAAATGGTGCAACCACTGTGGAAAGCAGTGTGGCACTTTCTCAAAAAGTTGCAAAGAGAGATACCATTTGACCCAGCAATTCCACTACTGGGAATATACCCTAAAGAGACCATAACGGACATCCAAGCAGATATATGCATACCGATGTTTATCATGGCTTTGTTCACAATAGCAAGGAGTTGGAAACAACCAAAATGCCTATCAGCCAATGAATGGATAGAGAAGGTGTGGTATATGCATACAATGGAATACTATGCTGAATTGAAAAACAAGAAACTCATGCAATATTATTCAAAATGGGTGACCCTGCAGGACATTATGCTGAGTAAAATATCTCAGTCACCAAAGGACAAATATTGTATGGTGCCACTGTTGTAGAATGAGGCTGACATCAGGGTTGGGGTAAGACTGAGAAAAACTGGATAAATTATGTATACTGCATTGAAGCCAATGAGGGAGAGAACAGTTTAAAAGTAACATATTATAGGCATTATGATTATCATAAGAGTTCGGAATGAGAGTTGCAGAGTGGAGTATACTCTGATTGGGGGTAGAGGGGTGCAGGGGGATTGTATACCAATGAAGGATTTTCTTTTGCTTTTCAAGGAAAAGAGCAAACTGGGGATGGGGGTGGGGTGGGCAGGGAGAAAAGTGCAACAATGAATGAACGGAAATCCAAAATCTCTGTAAATGTTCATTGAAATTAAAAAAAAAAAGAAAGAAATACAGCAAAGTAAGTGGGTAGATATGGTTGTAGGAATACATAGGTCATTTCTATATTTTTATTTCTCAAGCTCCCAGAACACAAAACCAAATTAATATGGTCCCTGAATTTAGGAAAATAGGGACTAAATCTCATAAATAAGTAACAAGATGCATACAGACTCAAGGAACTGTTGTGTGTCACCAAGTTGCCTGCAACTCATAGTGACCCAGAGTACAATAGCTCTAAACCCTGCCCTATTTTGAGTCAGTCTCACTGACTCCAACACATGTACCCTTATTATCCCTGTTACTGTGATGATCCGTCTCATCTGGGCTCTTCCTCTCCTGCACTGTTCCTCCACCCTCCAAGCATGATGTCCTTTTCCAAGGTCTGGTTCCTCCTGGCCATATGCCCAAAGTATGTGAGGCAGAGCTTCAAATCCTTGCCTCCAAGGAGAAAATAGGTTTTACCCACTTTAAGACAGAACTGTTTGTTCTCTTGGCAATCCATACTCTCCTCCAACACCACAACTCAAAGGCATCAATTCTTCTTCTATCATCCCAAGTCATTGCCCAGATCTCTGATGCATAGCAATTAATTGTGAAGATCAGGCACACCTTAGGCCCTAGAGTGACATCATTACTCTTTAGCACTTTGGAGAGGCACATAACAGCAGGTTTTCCCAATGCAATCTTTGATTTCCTGATTACTGGTTCCAAGATCCAAGGAATACAGATATACAAAATTAAGGTTCATTAAGTTCAAGGCACATTTAATTTGAGGTCTCTTGCATGTGTTGTTAATTTGTATAGAGATAAATTTAAGTGTAAGATCAGTGAATACATATAATGATGTTTCATCTCCTCAAGACTCTATTACCACTAAAACATTTTTTTTTTAAATTGTTGGAATGGTGTTTATCCACATTACATCAGCTCCTGCTTCAAATAGTGCCTGCAAAGATATGTGTCATTCTTTCCGTATTTCTGCTTTGCCCATATACACACGTGGAACTTAAGCACTGTTTAAGATTAGTTTAAGATATTAATCACTTTGTATAACCCAATTTATTATTCCTAAATACTTATAAGAGGGAAAATAATGTTGAGTATATTTTTAAATGTCCTGTTTCTAACATGGTGGGAGCTAATTTATGTTTCTTACATCACAGTATACAGATAATTTGCACATGGGTATGATTTAAGTTAGAAGTGTATAGAAGATTGCTAGGATATGAATTTCCCTGTATATTACGGTAATTTACATCCACATTATTTCATTGTTATGGATTCTAAAGTTCTCAATAGCTTCTGAAAAATACCATGCAGTGATAATATAAGGTTTTTCCCTGTTTGCTTTCAGAAATAAAAATGCTAAATCAAAATTAACATGAAAAAATCTGATCCTAGTAGGCGGCCAGCATTTGAAGAAAATCAATGTAAATATGAAGAGCTATGTGCTAGCAATGGAATAATACTATTGAACATTACATCTTTATCACAATAGGTTTTCAATTGCATAGGAAGGATTTTAAAAATTATTCCTTAATATTATCAAGTAACACATTTTAAAGAAGCAAAAAAATGGTGTTTTGGACAACACTGCTACTATTAAAATGTAGTTTTTGTAAGCTTTGGTAGAGTTATTTTATCAATCTGTGAAATTCCTGATATGTATAACAAAGATTCATTAAGCCTATCACCTAAAACCTAAATTCTCTAACCAGATCACTTAATGGTAAAACCAAATAATTTAATATAAAGAATGTAAAATTAATACAAACTACAAAATCACTTTAGAGATACAGAAATTTATGAGATAAATTGGTCACAACCAGACAGAAAATGCAATCATAATCAAGGCTTCAAGCTTTAGCATCTCCAATGACTAATGCAGGAAAATGATAATGAAATGCTATATACATAATTTTAAGGATGGTGAAAAGTCAAATACACATCTATCAAGTACATGAACTGTGGTTTTCTTTTAATCGTCTCTATTCCATATTACGTATTTGGTTTCTGTGTGTCTATTTTCAGTATGTATAAATTGTATTAATTACTAAGTCATTTCTAAAATCATAATAACTATCTTTTAGTATGAATTTCTTTTGTGCCAGATTTTTTGTATATGTATATAATATATGATCTACCGTTTCTCTCCCTACAAGACAAGTATAAGTACCTTCATTTTCCAGATGAAGAAAGGGAAAACCTCTTAAGTAACTTTCACAATGTACATAGCTATTAAAGTGGCAGAGCCAGAATTTGAACTCATGTCTACCTGACCACTTAGTTGTATCTCTTGTCATGTGCCACCGAGTCTACTATAACTCATAGAGACCCAATGAACAATAGCTATGAACCTCGTCCTATCTTGATCCAACCTCACTATCTCCAACACACTTGCCCCCATTGCCACAATCACTGTGTCAATCCATCTCGTCCAGGGTCTTCCTCTCCTGTGCTGACCCTCTACCCTTCCAAGCATAATGTTTTTCTCCTAGGGCTGGTCCCTTCTGGCAACATGCCCAAAGTATGTAAGCTGGAATTTCAAAATCCTTGCCTCTAAGGAACAACCTGGTTTCACCCTCTCCAGGACAGACTTGTTTTTTTCCTCTTGGCTGCCTATCGTATGTATAATACTCTTCTCTAGCACCACAACTCAAAGGCACCAGTTATAACCATAGCTCATGAATACATAAAATATCCTATGTCAAATCCATGAAGAAACTAATCAGTCACTATATAGATTTAAATTCTAGAAAAAAATAACTGTAATACAAAAAAATATGATGACATCCTACAATAGAAGTTTTTAAAAACTGGTTTTATACAGATACCTCTTATCTGATTACAAAGATGAGGAAAAACGATAAATTAATTTATCGAAAGGTGAAGATTTAGTGGTAGGAGAGAGGATGGAAACAGTCAGGGGCCTTTCTAACGAACAAGAACAATCATTCCCATGGAGGGGACAGTTTATCGTAAAGTAGATATTACTAATCTGCTAGATCATTGCTTTTGAATTATTGCTCTTGTTGTTACGTGCTTTCAAGTCTGAACCAATCATATCTGACCCTCTAGTGAGTTTTCAGAGACTAAAAATTGCATTGGAGAAGACTGTGAGCAGAGGACGGATTCAAATGGTCTGCCTTTGAGTTGGCAGCACAACTCCTTTCCTACCAGGCTACTAAAGTCCCCTAATAGATGGTCCTAATAGAGAAACAAAATAAACAGTATATATTAGATTTAAAATACAGAATTGAAAAAAAAGCAGCAACTAGGATTCAAATAGAGAAAAAGAAAGTAAAAAAATATTATTAAAGATGGTTGTGGCTACCTAAAAAGAATCTTTAAATATCATGTTAAGGAAATGTATTTGAAATGCAATAGTTGCATGGTCACCACTACCACCTACTTAAATTAGGATCAAAATAGAAGATCCTAAGTAGAATCAGAGGGGGGGGGGGAATGTAACAAAACACAAAATCATGAAAAATATCAGATTTATTGGAGACATTTTCAAGCCAGAAACTGAACTATAGCTGTGGATCAATTTCAGTCAAACAAAAATCACACCCATATGGGATTAGTAACATCAGGGAGTAACATACTCCTTCAGACAATTAACTGTTAAGAGACCAAAGGGCATCATGTTCCCAGGGATAAAGCTTAGAAAGCAGGAAGGGTTAAGACAAAAGGATGAATGGAAACAAGAAGCATAAGGACAAAGTAGGAAGTGTTTTGTAATAGAGATTACAATCAACGTCACAAAGCAAAATATATGTGCAGTGTTGGAGAGAAATCAAGTTTGCTCCAAAAACTTGGACTCATACCCCAATTAAGACAAATTATAAAGGCAACGAGAATTAGTGAAAGTTTTTTTGATAGGGAGTGATGGAACTCAAGCTATGCCTAGTGAAAATGATGTGAGTTAAAGTATACACACCATTTTGTAAAAGTAGAGGCCTTAATTTGGAAGATAAATAATGAAATTGCCACAATGGGTCTGAAAGGAGGACAGTGATTGTAGGAATATACACATGGTAGAACAGCATAAAACATGTAAATAATTAAACCAGTCAGATAGACATAGGGACATTACTACTTTGAGTACTAAGAGAAAAGGTAAGAAGCCAAAAGTAAAACAATTTCAAAGTTTGGAATCTACCTACCTAGCCTAAATACTGACACAATAAAATTTTCCTCAAATAAGCAAGAGCTGAATAATTAAGACAGTAAAATGAGATGTTTATCACAACTTTCACATAAGAATAACTAACTAGGACTAGATTCTTTGAAAGATAACCTGTCAAAGTGAGGTCTGTAAATGGCCAGTTCAGAATCACCTAAGAGTATAGTTTCTGTATTCCTAAATCTTCTTAAGGGTAACAAAATGTGCTCAGATGCTATATTTAAAGACAAAAATGTAGAAATCCTCAAGATCAATACAATTTCTCATAAGTTTTAGAAGCATTGTTCTGGAAAATAGAGTCAAAGGTATGAATTATGCATCTGATATTATAATATTTACATGCAAGAACAAGATAGTAAAGATAAGGGGAAATGAAAAGTGAAACTAGAAACTACCAGAAACAAAGCAACACAATACTATGACGGCTACTGCTTCACACCAAGCTATAAAGAGACACAGTAGATTGTTCAATAAGGGCCTTCTTTCAGTTCGTACATGCAATTATTTAACTGCAAATAAGTCCATTTGGAGTATTCCACAGAAGAGAAGGAAGAATGACTTTATCTGTAGATTTTTTATTTCCATTTCCCAGGAAACAATATTCATCTGTTCCACGGAGAACTAATTTCTCCACCTTTTTTCCCCCCATCTGATCTCTCAGGAAGATAGATACAATAATTACTACAAACTTCAGAGCCATGTTTATTTAATCCTTATCCAAAACTGCAAGGATAACTTGGTTTTGATGTGATACTGACAAGAGATAAAATGGTCACCAAGTAAATCTGAAAAAGCACATTAAGGATTGTCTCTAACACTCTTAATTAAGGACTTGTCTTTTCATATTATTTTTTTAAATATTTTTACAAAATATGAAAAAAGACTAAGTTTGTAGAGATACCTTAGAACAAGAGTGATAGATACTACTCCTGAGGAAACTATATTGCATTTTTACTGAAATAATAAATACATTATAACAGTTAAGTGTCCATTTACCTTAAATACAAAGAAATCAGCTTACAATAGCAGTTTTAGAAAACAAGGCAAAATTATATTCATGAGTTAACTGTGCTGTTGTTGTTGTTGTTATATGCCATTGAGTCACCTGTGACCCTTAGTGGCCTTAAATACAAGACCTCTGAACCTTGTCCTATCCTGAGCCAGTCTCACTCTGATACACTTACTCCCATTACTCCAGTTGATGTGTCAACCCATCTTATCCAGAGTCTTCCTCTCAGTTATTACATAAGCCCATCTTATCCAGAGTCTTCCTCTCTTGCACTATCCCTCAACCTTTCCAAGCGTGATGTCTTTCTCCAAGGACTGATTGATTGTTCCTGGCCACATGCCCTTGCTCTAAGAAAAACCTTGAGTTTCACCCTTTCCAAGACAGAACTGCTTGTTCTCTTGGCGGTCCATGGTATGTTCAATACTCTTTTCTAGCACCATAATTCAAAGTCATCAATTCTTCTGTCATCTTTAGTCATGGTTCAGCTCTCACATAGCAAGTAATTACAAAGACCATAGCCTTGATCAGGCACATCTTAGTCTCTAGACTGGTATCATTTTCTTTAGCACTTTGGAGAGGGCCCTGACAACAGACTTCCCCAGTGCAATTTGTCTTCTGATTTCCTGACTGCTGGTGCCAAGAGTGTTGACAGTGGAGCCAAGCAAGCTGAAATTGTTAACAACCTGAATCTCTTCTCCATCTATTTCTGTGCCGCCAGTTGGCCCCATAGTGAAAACTTATATTTGTTATGCTATTTGGAAAATTATTTAGGGTATATCTGAACAATAAATTAGATAGTAACAGATTTCTATTATTTTCCAATATTATATATTTGACATTCTTTCACAAAATACATGCTATTTTCTTTATTTGATGGATATGTATGTTCATGTATGTATACATGCATGCATGTGGAAATGGTTGTGTTGTTTCAGTTGCTCTCAATATAAAGGATGCAAATTCAAACTTGTGTATTATTACCTTGCTTTTGCAATCTTAGTTCCATTCACATCCTCTGCTAAAGCTGGTTAAGTTTTTATTCCGCTCTAAATTGGTATTAAGCTTTAATGCTGAGCTTTTCTCTTTGTTCATACAATAGCCCCATAGTATCACAAAAGCCCACTACTCATTGTCAGTTTTCCCTGTTATAGCACCTTGTGCATTGTTGTGATGCCAGAAGCTATGCCAGTAAGATTGCCCTTGGTGGACTAAGGTCAGGGAAGCTTTCAGACTGAGACAAACTAAGAAACAGGACTGCTCACTGACTTCTGAAATAGCAGGCCTTCAAAAACTTTATGGACAACAGAAGAAAATTTTGGACATAGCATCAGAAGATAAGTTCCTCGGATTGGAAGGCACTGGAAATACGAAAGGGGAAGAGCTACCTGCTCAAAGAAGAATATACCATAATGACAGATGGAGTAAAACTTTCACCCAGTGAAGGCCTTTAGTTTGCTGCAGGACTAAAAATGCAGAGAAAGAGCTGCAAATGTCCATTAATATTAGGAACATGGATGTCCATAGTTAGAGTCAAGGAAAAGAGGAAATTATCAAAAATTAAGTGGAACACATAAAGATTAACATCCTAGGCACTGATTAATTGAGATAAGACTGGTATATGCCATTTACAATCAGATAACCACATGATCTACTGAGCTATAAACAAAGTGAAGAGAAACGAAGTGGCATTCATTGTTAAAAAAATTATTTCAAGATCTATCTTGAAGCATAATTCTATGAGTGACAGGATATTGTCCATTCATGTACAAAGGAGTCCTGTTAAAGCAACTCTTATTCAACTATATACACCAGCCACAAAAGTCAATAATTAAAAACTTGATAATTTCTACCAACTTTTGCACTCTGAAATTGATCAGATGTACAATCAAGAGGCATTAATAATAATTGGTTGTTGTTGTTGTTGTTGTGTACCATGGAGTTGACCCTCCTGCAGGTTTTCAGAGGCTGTTAATCGCACAGGAGGAGATTGCCCACCCTTCTCCAGCGGAGCAGCTGGTGGCATGGAACTGAGTACCTTCGTGACTGCAGTGCAGCTTCTTGCCACTAAGCAACCAGAACTCCCTAAAAATTGGTTTGCCAAAATGTAAAAGTTGTAAACAAAGAAGGACAGGTAGTTGGAAAATATGGCCTTGTTGACAGATATGAGTCTAGAGATTGTGTGATGTAATTTTGCACAGTGAATGATTTATTCATTACAAATACTTTTTTACAAAAACATAAGAAGTGATTATACACATGGACTTTCAACTGATGGGCTACAAAGGAATCAGAGTGACTATATGTGTAGGAAGAGATATGTTGGAAAAAAATTAACATCAGTTAATAGCAAGCCAGGGACTGAGTGTGGAACAGACTATTCATATTCAAAGTCAAACCGAACCTGAAGAAGATTAAAACAAGTCTATAAAAGCCAAAACATTACTTTGAGTATATCCTAAGTGAATTTAAAAAGCACCTTAAGAACAGATTTCACACAGTCAACACTAATAAGCAAAGACCAGAAAAGTTGTGAGATAACCTCAACGTCATCATCCATGAAAAAAGAAAAAGGGTATTACAAAGACAGGGAAGGACAAATGGATGTTAAGGGACTTTGAAAGATGTACTATAAAGCAAAGAAGTCAAAATAAAGGATTGCAGATAAGATTCGAGCTCATTTCCAGGACTTCAAGTTAAAGGAAGCTGCCGAGTATGCTCACTAGTAGGGATCACCTGGATCCAGTGAAGGGCAGTAGGAGGTATACAAAACCTAGAAACAGGCTGAGTTTAGACATATTCCTTCATCAGTACCTAGTATGCACAGATGTATGGATAAGTAGGGGGGGGCGGGGAGAAGGGGTTTGCTGGCTTGAGGAGCAGGAAGTCATGAGGACCCCTGGCTAATTAACTTGGCTCCATGTGGAGAGAGGCTGAGTGAAGGGACCAGTCAGCCAGGAATGCATGGAGAAGTGTGGCTCCTAAGTTTATGGCTAATGCCCATTTGGACTTAGCCACAGGTGGCAGAGGATGAGTTGCCCAGACCCAACCAATGAAGAGATGATTCATGTTGTGAACTAGCATGACTGGCTGCAACCTTACGACTTGCTCTGGATTGGACTTTGCTTGTGGATGCAGGTGCTCCAAGTTTCTAAACTGAGTAGAAGATTCTTCAGCAAAAGGTTCATGATTGTTCCTTCAGAGTACTGGTTTGATAGGGATAGGCAAATAAAACAAACAAACAACTGGCTATCTAAAAGGGGGATATTAGGGCATGAGGCACGAAGCAGCTGGCTTATATCCTTTCACAAAGGTAGTTATTAGTAAGATGATTTTAAAGGGGGCAGAACCCACAACATGAATGAAATGCAATGTAAATTAAAGTCTATATAAAACACAGTGTACATGCATGAAACACAACATATAGTAAAATTGTATGTAAATCAATAAAATATGTCAATTTTTTTTAAAAGTCACAACTTCCTAAGGAAAAATAAAAAATAATTTCAAAAAGCAAACCTAGAAGACTAAGCAAAGTGTTATAATTGATTGTGCAGGAGTTGTAACTAGAAAAACAAATGGAAGAGCATGCTAGCTTCTCAAGGTGAAAGAACTGAAGAAATTCAAACCTTGAGTTGCAATATTTAAGTATTCTATGGGGAAAACCTTGAGCAATATCTTGTTATATGTTGTAGAGTTGACTAGGCTCCATAGCCACCCTATGAACAATAGCTCTAAACCTTGTCCTCCTTTACCTGACCCCTTTGCCACTGGCACTGTGTTAATTCATAACATCCAGAGTCTTCCTCTTTTTTCACTTCTCTACCCTTCCAAACATGACATCTTTCTCCAAGGACTGGCCCCTCCAAACAACATGCCCAAAGCATATGAGAGGGAGATTAAAAATTCCTGCCTACAAGGAACAAACTGATTTCTCCTTTTTTTAAATTATTTTTT
>NW_006399755.1:4264354-4268271 GCF_000299155.1 Elephantulus edwardii
CTAGACCCGTTTATTTTCTTTAAAGGCTATGGTATGTTCCACCCTCCAACACTACAGTTCAAATGCATCAATTCTTCTTCTGATATCCTTATTCACTGTCAAGCTCTCAAGAACATAGTGAGCAATTGAGAAGACCATGGCCTGGATCAGGCACACCTTAATCTTTAGACTGACATCATTTCTCTTTAGCACTCTGAAGAATCCCTGACAACAGACTTTTCTAATGCAAGTCATCTTTTGATTAATTACTGCTAGTATTAATGATGCTGCTTGGGGTACATCTATCTATCATGATGCTGCCTAGTGGTCCAAAGTTCAATTTTTGTTTTCTTGATGTTGAGAAGAAATTCATATTGAAAGCTGCAATTCTTAATCTTGTGCCTCAGGTCATCCTCTGTTTTGGCTAGAAGGTTGTACCATCTGCATAATGCAGGGTGCTAATGAATCTTCCTCCAATCTTGAAGTTACATTCTTCATAAAATCCAGCCTCTTAGAATGATGTGTTCAGCATCTAGATTGAAAAGCTATGGAAAAAGAACACATCTTTGACTCATTTGTTTCTTGATTTTGAGCCATGCATTGTTCTCTTGCTCTGTTCAGGCAACAGCTTTTTTAGTCTAGGTATAGTTTTCACATTAATTAACACAATCAAGTGTTCTGGGGATTCCCTTTCTCAATGTTAGCCACAATTTGCTGCGACCCACATGGTCAAATGCCAGTAAAATGAATATAGACATCCTTCTGGAACTCCATGCTTTCAGTCAAGATCCATCTAACATCAGCAATGATAGCCCTAGTCCCAAGGCCTTTTCTAAACCCAATTTGTATTGCTGGCAGTTCTGTGTCTATGTACTGTTCTATTTATTTTTGGATAATCTTCAACAAGATTTTGCTTGCATGTGTTATAAATGATACAATTCATTACCTTCTGTTTGACCATATTTTTTAGGAATGGGAATAAATATGGATCTCTTCCAGTCAGTTCACCAGGCACAATCTTCCAGATTTCTTGGCACAACCTGGTGAGCACATCCAGGGCTGCATCTGTTTGTTGAAATATGTCAATTTGTATTCCACTGATTTCTGGGACCCTATTTTTCCCCCACTTCCTTCAGAGCAGCTTAAAATACTTCTTTTATTATCTTTGGTTCTTGATAATATGCTACTTGTTCTGTATGTCAGCCTATTCTTTTTGGTACAGTAATCCAGGTATTTTTTTCCATCTTCTTTTGATGCTTCCTGGATCACTCAAGATTTTGTCTATAGCATCTTTCAGTATTGTAACTCAAGGCTTGAATTGTTCTTAAGTTCTTTAAGCTTGTGAAATGCTGAGCAGGGTGATTCTGAGCAAGGTCTTCTCTTTTGATTTCCTTTTTTCAAACTCTGCACATTTCATTATAATACCTTGCTTTTTCTTGATGAGTTGCCTTTTAAAATCTATTCAACTCTCCAACTTAATCATTTTTTACCTTTGTTTTGGCTTCTTGGTATTCTAGTATTCAGAGTCCCCTCTGACATCCTTTTTAGTCTTTTTTTCTCCTCTGCTTTTGTAATGACTTCTTGCATTTTTCATGGATTGTATCCTTTATATCAACTGACAGTTCATTATCTGATCTTTGTTCATTAGTGTTCAATGCCTCATATCTGTTTTTCAGGTGTTTTGTTTTTTTTTAATTCAGGTGGGATATATTCAAGGTCATACTTTGGCTATTGTGGATTTGTTTTCATTTTCTTTTGCTTCAATTTGAACTTGCACATGAGTATTTGTTGGTTTGTTCCACAGTCACAAACTAGCCTTGTTTTCATAGCTGATATTGAGCATCTCCAACCATCAGTCTGACAGATGTAATCAATCTGATTCTTGTGTAGTTCATCAGGTGAGGACATGTGTATCGTTGCCAGTTTTGGTTTTTTAAAAATTATTTTATTATTTGTGTGTGTGTGTGTACCCTCAAATCAGATCTGACTGGTACAGGAGGAGATAGTTCCTCCTTCTCCACTAAAGCATCTGGTGGATTTGAACCGTGCACCTCTGAGATTGCAGTGCAGCTTCTTTCATTTTTTGCTTTTTATAAAAGGTATTTGCAATGAATAAATCATTGTACAAAATTCTATCATTCTATCTCCAACCTGATTTCTGATTACTGGTTCTTGTTCTCAACTTTTGCATGCCAGTCACCAATTATTATTCATGAATCCTGGTTTAATGTTTGGTATATTTCAGACTGAGAAAGTTGATTCTTCTATTTCATCCTCCTTGGCTATAACTTATTGATGCATATATATGAATGACAGTGGTATTAACAGGTTTCCTGTCACAACATTGTACTTCAGGATGGATAGAGAAATTACATATTTTATTAAGTAATGCAACCCCATTTTTCTTCACTTTTTCATTCCTGGCATAGTAGATCACGTGACTGTCTGATTCTAGATCACGTGACTGTCTGATTCAAAACGGCCAATGCCAATTCTTCTCAGTTCACAAATGCCTATTTATGTGTTCTAATTTTTTTAAAAAACAATGTCCAATTTTCTGTAGGAAGGATTATACAGAATCACTGTAACAAAAATAATTGGATGACACTGAACCATTTCTGGAAGAAATATATGATCAAAATAAATAGTAATGATGGGAAAAGTCCAAGGTGCACTGAAAGCACTGACAAAATATCAATTGAGGTGTTTCAGAAAACAAATCCAATCCTAGATACTCTTAGAAGTCTCTGCCAATAAATATGGAAAATATTTATTGGCCAACTGACTGGAAGAGAGTTACAGTTCTGATTCCCCCAAAACATGTTTCAACATAGTATGAAAATTACAGAACAACAGCATTAATAACACAGGCAAGTAAAATCTTGCTGAAGATTATTCAAAACCAGCTGGAAGAGTACATTTACAGCGAACTATTAAAAATTCTAGATGGATTAAGAAGGAGTCATGGCACCAGAGTTATCACTAATGCTGTCAAGTGGATCTTAGTTGAAAGCAGAGATTACTAAAAAGAGATTTACTATGTTTTACTGATTATGCAAAGGCATTTGATTGTGTGGTTAACAAAAAGAATAACTGGAATCCCAGCGCACTTAATCAATCCATTTTGCTCATGTAAAACTGATCCATAGACCAAGAAGTCATTTTACAAACAGAATAAGGGAAACAAATCATTTGAGAAGCTAGACCCTATGAAGAATGTGGCATCAGGATTGGAGGAAGATTCATTCACAATCTGCATTATACAGATAAAACAATCTGACTTGCCAAAACTAAAGACAACATGAAGCACTTACTGTAGAAGCTCAAAGAATACAGTCTTAAAATATGGATCAACAAAAAATAAATCTCGAGGCCCGCCAAATGGGAGGGGGAAACGCAAGATGGGCAGCCGCGAACTCCGGCTCTAATCTTCCGCTGTTCGACTGTCCGACTTGGGCAGGTAAACCTCCACCTGGTTTACATCTGGATGTCGTGAAAGGAGACAAACTAATTGAGAAAGTGATTATTGATGAGAAGAAGTATTACTTATTTGGGAGAAATCCTGATCTATGTGAATTTACCATTGGCCATCAGTCTTGTTCTCGGATCCACGCTGCCCTGGTCTACCACAAGCATCTGAAGAGAGTATTCTTAATAGATCTCAACAGTACACACGGCACTTTCTTGGGTCACATTCGGTTGGAACCTCACAAGCCTCAGCAAATTCCCATCGATTCCACAGTGTCATTTGGTGTGTCTACAAGGGCATACACTCTTCGTGAGAAGCCTCAGACATTGCCATCAGCTGTGAAAGGAGATGAGAAGATGGGTGGAGAGGACGATGAACTCAAGGGCTTACTGGGGCTTCTAGAGGAGGAGACTGAACTTGATAACCTGACAGAGTTTAATTTAGCACTGGCCACAACAAACGGATTTCT
>NW_006399755.1:4269481-4280313 GCF_000299155.1 Elephantulus edwardii
TGTGTTATGAAGGCATTCTTTTAAGGATATAGCCAGTTAGGGCAATTCACATTAAAAAGGAAAAGATATTACTTGGCTGGTAAAGAATGTCTCTTGAAGGACATCTTTGGATTTGTGGTTTGGAAACTCTCCCCCCCCCGTCCCCCCCCCCCCCCCCTCCCCCCCCCAATTAAGAGCTCTTGCTGTTCAGAGCTCTAGGACTAGACCTGACTAACAGACGAAGGAGACAGATAGAAAACATTGATACGAGCTTTGTACAGAGATTTGTACATTTGTGTAATAGGCCTTTTCAAGCTTTATGTGTAGCTTTTTACCTGTAACCTTTATTACACTGTAAATTAAATACAACTTTTGTAAAAAAAAAAAATCTCACCACTGGACCAATAGGCAACAATATGATAAGTGAAGGCAAGACTAAAGTTGTCAAAGATTTTGTTTTATGTGGATCCACAATGAACACCCATGGGAACAGAAGTCAAGAAATCAAAAGATACTTGGCATTGAGAAAAATCTTCTGTCAAGAACCTCTGCAAATTTCTAAAAAGCACATCTCCAAATTTCTAAAAAGAACCTCTCCAAATTTTTAAAGAAGGATATCAGTTTAAAAACTAAGGTGCCTCTAATCCATGCCATGGTATTTTAATTTAATTCTTTTTTTAAATTGTCTTAATTATGTTTTTATTTTAAATTGATTTTTATGTAAGTTTACAGAGACTTTGGATTTCCATTAACATATTTCTATGAATCTAAAAGTTGGACAATGAAAAAGGAGAAAAGAAAACGGAATGTTGTTAAATACGGTGTTGGCAAAGAATTGGGACTATCCCATGGAATGTAAAAAGAAAAATCAACTGTATTGAAGGAAGTACAACCAGAATGCTGCTCAGAGGGAGGATAGCCAAAATTTGTCTTCTCCATCACCACAACTCAAAGGCATCTATTCTTCTTCTATCCTCTTTAGTCATTATCCAACTTTCTGATGCATAGCAAGTAATTGTGAAGACCATGGACTGGATCAGGTGCACCTTAGTCTCTAGACTGACATCGTTGTTTCTCAGTATTCTGGAGAGGTCTCTGACAGCAGATTTACCTAATGCAATTCAACTTTTGTTTTCCTGACTGCTAGTAGAGGGTATTCCTTGGAGAGGGACATAATGCTCAGAAAAGGAGAGGGTCGGCAAAGGAGAGAAAGATCCTTGACCAGGTGGGTTGATTGACACAGTGACTGCTGCAATGGGCTTTAATGTGTCAGGAAGTGTGAGGATGGTATAAGATAGGGCAAGGTTCAGATCTGTTTTTCCTAGGGTCCCTTGACTAGGGTCATACTCGACTTGAAAGCACCTGACAACAACAAAAACTCATCTCAATTCATTGCTGCAGAATCTGAACCAACTAATTAGCTGATATTTCATTGGAATTCCAAGGCTGGTAAGCATCAATAGAAAAAAATGGCCTTAATTCTCTCTCAGAACTGCTGGTGGATTTGAACCATCAGAGTGGTGTGACCTCATGCATTAAGAACACAACTTCTATGGTCTATGCCACCAGAGTCTCCTAATAAACCAAAACCAAATCTGTTTTGGTCTCAAATCATATACAACTCACAACTACACAGGACAGAAAAAACTATCCCACTGAGCTCCCCAGGTGATTATCAAGGCAGGAAGAAGCAAACAGCCACATCTTTCTCCAGTGGAGTATCTGGCAGATTTGAATGATGGACATTTTAATTAGCAGCTGAGTTCTTAACCACTGTACCTCTAGGGTTTCTTTTAAGAATGTTTTTAGGTGATTTGAAGTCAACTCCAACTCATAGTAGCCCCAATACAGACAAAAATGAACACTGCCAGATCCTGCACCATCCTAGTATCACTTTTGTGCTTAAACCCATTTTTGTAATCACTTTCCTATCCACCTCCTTCCAAGGTCTTGCTCTCTTATCCTAATTTCTTGAGCATGATGTCTCTCACCAGGGACTGACTTCTGTTGAGAACACACCCAAATTATGTCTCATCATCCTCGCTTCTAAGGAACATTCTGACTGAACTTCTGCCAAGATAGATTTGTTTGTTCTGCTGGCAGTCCACAATATATTTAATATTCTAGTCAATGAAACAATTCAAAGGCAGCATCTCTTTTGCATTCTTCCTTATAAATTGCCCAGCTTTCACATCCAATGAGGCAACTGAAAATATTATGGCTTGAATAAGATGCACCTCAGTACTGAAAATAACCTCCTTGTTCTTTGTTGTTGTTGTGTACCGTCAAGTCAGAACCCACAGCTGACCCTTTGGCGGGTTTTCAGAGGCAGTTACTTGCACAGGAGGAGACTGCTCATCCTTCTTCTGCAGAGCAGCTGGTGGCCTCAAACCACATGCTTTTGGGATCACAGAGCAGCTTCTTGCCACTAGGCCACCAGAGCTCCCTAGGACTTTAAAGAATTCCTTAGTAGCATATTTGCTCAATGCTGTATGTCCTTAATTTCTTGACTTCTGCTTTCATAGGTGCTGATTTGGGTCAAAGTAAAATGAAATCATTGACAATTTTTTCTCCCTTTATTATGATATCATTTCTTAAACCATTCATCAATATTATTGTTTTCTTTATGTTGCTTTATGTTTCTTCAATAAGTGCTTCAATTCTTCTTTCGGTAGCAAAGGCTGTGTCAACTGTATATCACAGGATGTGAATAAATCTTCCTCCAATCCTGATACTGTATTCTTCTTATATAGTCAGGCTTCTTAAACATTTACTATGTCATTGTCAATTATTTAAATGTACAGAATTTAAATACTATGTAAAAACTAATCATTAATAAAATAAAGGCAAATCTGAACCCAGAGGTGTTTGATTCCAAAGTGCCTCAAAAGGAACAAGTTGAGTTTTCTCTTCTGATTGTCAATAAGTATTTAAAATGTGTACACACAGAGTTACTGCATATATGAAGAGAAATGTATTTTGCTGAGTAAATGGATTAAATCTCAATGACAAGGCTAAAAAACAAATTAGAACTTAGAAACATAGACAGCAAGGCAGTACATTTGTCACACTAGGCAATCTCCTCCTGTGCGATTAACTGCCTCTGAAAACCCACCAGAGTTTTAGGACCGCAGGAGGGTCAGCTACGGATAGGTTCCAACTCGATGGTACACAACAACAGCATCTGTCTTACTGCTGTTCTTAAGTGCCCAAGAATCCACTATGACTCACAGCGACCCTGTTAACCATCGATCTGAACCCTGTCCTCAGCTGTGCTATCCTCAACTCTGTTATATGGGGCCCTATTGTAACAGTCATTGTTTCAGTTCATACTGTTAACCTTTTGCTAACCCTCCATCTTTCCAAGTGTGATGTTCTTTCCAAAGGACGGGCCCCTCCTAACAACATGCCCAAAGTATGTAAGATGAAGCTTTTCTTCTCTTGCCTCTGGGGAGCACCATTTATTGAATGGCCTACTGGTAAGAATCTACGCTGCAATTCGAAAGACATGTGGTTCAGATCCACCAGCTGCTCTGTGGGAGAAGGATGGGAAATCTCCTGCTGTGTAATTCCTGAATCTCTAAACCAACTAGAGGGTCAGCTATGAGTCAATTCTGACTCATCAGCATATAACAACAACAAGCAACACAGGGATATAGTATTACAAAAATAAATCAAAACCAACTAGAGGGTCAGCTATGAGTCAATTCTGACTCATCAGCATATAACAACAACAAGCAACACAGGGATATAGTATTACAAAAATAAATCAAAACCAACTAGAGGGTCGGCTACGAGTGAATTCTGACTCAACAGCACATAACAACAACAAGCGCCACAGGGATATTTAAAAAAAAAAAAGAAAACAAAACTCCAGAACAACTGTAACCATGTTGCTCAGTTCAGATTAGGCATAATACTGTTCTGAAGGCTGGCAAACTAATGGTATGTTGTTCAAATCCACCAGCTGCTTGGAGAGAGAAACATGAGCAATGTCCTCCAGTGTAATTTATTGTCTCTGAAACACACACACACACACAGGGACACACACACAAAGATACAGAGAAACACAGACACAGAGAGACACACCCGGCCCCAAGAAATGGACGGTCACCTAAGAGTTGGTCTCAACTCAGTGGCACACAACAACAACAAAAACAACAACAGAAGGAAAGAAAAAAGATGCCAAAAGAGTTCCCCTGAGCCTGCCCGCCTCCTCCTGCAACACTGAGGGATATTAAGAATGAATGGCACAAGGCTGTCTGCATAGAATTGCATATTTGGAAACAGACAGCTATGATGACGTCATGCCTATACATTAAAATGTATATGTACACATTGAAATCGATTCAGCTCCACTTATCTGCACTTTTCTTGCCTAAGAAACACTGGGGTTAAGACAACTCAGAGAGAAGGTTGCAAGTTCATTCACAGATCTCTCCACATACCTAAAGCGTGCTGATTTGGGGGAAGCAGATTAATGCGCTAACTGGTCATTTTTGGGACATGGACATAAAGAAATTGTTAATATGTCTGAATATAAAATGGTCACAGAAGTGATAAAAAAACTATCATCTTATTGCAAAACTCTTTCTCCTGGGTTTCCATGATAAATGTTCATTTTCTATCCTTGGTATTTTCGTTTTCTATCCATGCATTACACAAACATTTACTCCATAAATAATACATACAAGATACTATACTATGTTACATTATGGGAAGCAGATAAGAGTTTAAGAAGAGCCCTTTCCTTCTCAAAGTATATTGAAAAGTGCAGGCATGTAAATAAATCATTATAATATAATGAAGAAAAGATAAAAATCTCTAGATGAAAGACATAAGAAATAAGCTTTTATTGTTACTATGTTCTATCTAGGCAGGACTGACTCATAGCTGACCCTTCTGCAGGTTTTCAGAGACTGTAAATCACATAAAAGGAAATTTCTCATATTCTTCCATGAAGTAACTAGTGGATTCTAATCACATGTCTTTGAATTAGGAGTGCAATTTCTTACCACTAGACCTACCACCTCTCTTTAGGAAAGAAACTAGGGATTTAACTCGGAATAGAGTGGTGTTGTTGGTGTTGTTGTTGTTGTTAGGTGCCATCAAGGTGAGTATGACTCATAGCAACCCTTTGAACAACAGATCTGAACCCTGTCCTATCCTATGCCATCTCCACAATTCCTTACACACTAGAGCTCATTGCAGCAGTCACCACATCAATCCACCTGGTTGAGGGTTTTGCTCTCCTTGCTGACTCTCCACCCCTCCAAGCATCATGTCCCTCTCCAAAGAATAGCCTCTTTTAGTAACATGCTCAATGTGTATAAGACAAAGCCCCATCATTCCTGTCTCCAAAGAGCACTCTAGCTGTGCCCTCTCCAGAACATATCTGTGTGTTCCTTTGGCCAGCCATGGGATGTTCAGTGCTCCACTAACTTCCTATTTGGGCTCTACCATCACACTACCATAACTATCCTCGTTCCTCTAGTGTACACAGGGTTCTCAAAGACCTGTTATTTAAGAAGTGGAAGGTCAATCCTGCTTCCTAGTCTGTCTTAATCTGAGAGCTCTACTAAAACCTGTCCACCATTGGTAACCCTTTTGGCCTTTGACACACTAGTGGCATAGCTTTTAATATCACAGAAACCCCAATTTATCTCCATAAAGCAAACTGACAGACAAGTGCTGTTTCACTTAGAATAACATTCTCCAATATTGATAATCTTAATGGATTAGAAGTTCTGATATTGCTTATAGATATGATCAGGTCAAAACTAGACCAGGGATTAGAAATAAGAACAACAAAAAATAAAGACTAGGAGTAGTAGTCCTAACTGCTAGAAGAGAGTAAAGAAAAGGAAAAATAAAAGATGGTAGAAAAGGCTAAAGGTAAGAAAAAAATATAAGTAGAAGTTGATCCACAAAATAGGAGAATCATCAAGCTGGAAGGAACACCGTAGAACCACAGCCTGTAATATTAGTGATGCTCTAACTTCCTCTCCTCCCATACCCTCACCTTAGAGAATATGTCCTTTTGACAGACCAGAAGGGAATTGCTATCTATCCAAGATTACTCTCCTTGGTCACAGCTAATCAAGCCAAGTAAGTTTTGTCGTAAGCACATCAAAATCAACCCTATTTTAAGAGAACACCACAGTAAAGCTGAGAACAGAAATTAAAAGCCTTAGAAAACCGGCCTGACAAAAAGAGAAAAGAACATAGAGTACTTGGAATTAAAGAGAGTCTAGATCTTGTAGGTCCAGAGATAAAGATATAAGGAAGGAAAGGTTGCCTGACAATTTCTAGTTCCCTTTATGTCCCACACAAGGGTTAAAAATAATGTCTTTATTAATAATTGAGAATCCTTAGAGGAAAATTTCTGCTGAAAAATATTCTTGCGCCTTGGAATTTTTTTTTGCTCTCTAATAGAATGTAATTCTCATTTGTAATACTGTTATTTATAGTTCTCTGTTAAATATTCAGATTCAATTATAATTATTCTATCCCTAAATGAAATTAAGCTGTACTTTAAATATAATCCAATATTCTAGAATTCACAAATCTCAAGAAAAGGAAAACGCAAACAAAGAAGAATAGATGCCCTTCCCATCAGCAGTGATCATCCAAATTTTACATATAAAATTGCTTCCCATATTTTACCCTGTTTAGATGTATAAAAGGTTAACAACTAATTCCATTTACAATGCTGATCCAGCAAGAAAGAAATTAATTTGGCATTAGAGTAGTAACATCAATTTCCCATGTATCTGAAGTAATGCATTTACTGGAAAGAGATTAATATCAATTCCATAAATCATTCACATGCTTTTTTCCGGAGTTTGAGACATCTGAGTAATGTCGTATGTGAGCTGATATCACTTTGTGCATACTTCATTCATTAATCTATGCCTGGGTTGCAGAAGACTTGTCAGGAGAAAATATAAAACTTTAAAAAGAATCAATCTTTTCCTCTTAATTTTTTGTGACTTTTTGTAAGTAACATAAGCCAAATGTTGCCAGAAATACAATGACATTGATCTACAATAGCAGCTGACAAGTCAAAGAAAAAAAAGTTATCAATAACCTTCACAAGTGGTAACAAAGACAGCTTTGGTGGCTGAGGGGTAAGAAGTTGTGTTACCGACCTTAAGGCACACAGTTTGAATCCTCTACTTGCTCTCCGAGATATCTCTGCCTATGTGATTTAAAGTCTCTGGAAATCTACTGGAGGGTAACCTTAGAGTTGGTCTGACTCAACAGAACACAACAACAATGGTGGTAACAATCACTTAATATGTACAGGATTTTTAAAAATTTGTTAAAATAACAAATATATTGCACCTTGGAATATAAAGATTCCAAGGGCCTCTGGTGGCATACTATGTAGCATGCACTACTAACTAAAAGGATGGCAGTTCAAATCCACCAGCTAATTTGCTGGAGAAAGATGGGTTGTTATCCAATCGAGATGCATGGCCTCGGAAACCTGATGCAGGATCACAGTGAGCAGGTTGTGACTCCACAGCACTAAGTTGATAAAAAAATCTCATTCAATTCAGCTGATTGCCATCGGGTTAGATCTGACTCATTGCTGACCCTGCAGTGGGTTTTCAGAGATTGTAAACTGCGCAGGAGAAGACTGCTGATCTTTCTCTTGAGGAGCAGCTGGTAGATTTGAACCACGTACCTTTGCATTATTGATACAATTTATTATGTAGTAGGACATCCTCAATAAAACAGTGTCTGAAAGAACTAAGTCTCTCCTTTAAATAGCTGTTCTTCATTGTTACTGTAGACATTTTTAAATTTATTTTATTTTGTACTGTTTTACATACAAAAGTCATGTACATTGTGCTTCGTTCATATACACTGTGTTTCATACATTTCTTCATTCACACTGTTTCATACAATCATTCCTATACATTGTGTTTTATAAAATTAATCACCATTGAATTATGCCCCATTACCCTGTCTTTTCCCACCAGATCTTTCCTAATTCCTTTACCACTTCCCTCTGCTACCAAAGAGTATGACTCCATGATGTCCCCCAAATACATGCCCTAAGGATCACTGCCCTACTCCTCCTTTGAACTTTTATAAACATCTTACAAGTATGTCCTACTTTTACAATAATTATCTTAAGCAGTATTTGTCCTTATAAGACTAAGATACTGCACTCAGTTGCTGTTGCATTCAATAATCACATAATCTTGGAATTTTATATAGCTCAGAAATCTTCTATCATTGTTGTTTCTAAGTGCCCCTGAGTTGGTTTTGATCCATAGTGACCCTCTATACAACAGACAAAACATTGTCTAGTGATATGCCATCATCTAAGGAACTCTGGTGGCCTAATGGTAAAGAATTGTGCTGATAACTCAAAGATAGGCAGTTCAAATCCACCAGTTGCTCTGTGGGTGAAAGACAGGAAATGTCCTCTCATGTGATTTGTAACCGCTCAAAACTCGCAGAGGGTCAGCTTTGAGTTGATTATGACCCAATCACAATTGTTTGTTTTGCTTTTACTGGACCATCATTACAAACACTACTCTGAGTTCATCGTTTTAGCCATGGTAGTCTTTGATCTTCTGCTGTAAGTGTATAAAGTCCTCTTCACTTTCAGTGAGCAAGGATGTGTCAATACATAATGTAGGTTGTTGGGGAGTCTTCCTTCAAACTTAATGCCATGTTTTTCATAAAAAAGACCAGTGTCTCAAATTATTTGCTCTGTATACAGATTGAATATTTTTGTTATGTGTTGTCCAGTCACCTAAGACTCATAGTGACCCTAAGTACAACAGCTCTGAAGTCTGCCATAATTTGCTGTGACCCACTTGGTCAAATGTTTTTACATAGTCACTAAAACACACACAAGCCTGCCCTGTTCGGAGCCAGTATCACTGACGTTGATACACACATTCCCATTATCATAGTTACTGTGTCAATCCATCTCATCTTGGACTTCATCACCTGTGCTGTCCTCCCACCCTTCCAAGCATGATATCCTTTTCCAAAGACCAGTTTGAATAGGTGTGGAAATAAGGTACCACCTTACTGCATGCCTTTCTTGATTAAAGACCATATAGTTTCTCTTGCTCTGTTCAGAAAACATCTTTTCATGTCTTTCTCTGTTCAGAGAGCATCCTTTTGTTGTCTAGGTATAGGCTTCACATGAGCACAGTTAAGTATTGTAGGACTGCCATTCTTCTCAACCTTAGCCATAATTTGTTGTGATCCACTTAGTCAAATAACTTTGCATAGTCACTAAAACACAAATAGACATTTTCCTGGTATTCTCTGCCTTCAGCTAAGATCCATCAGACATCAGCAATGATATCCTTGTTCCCACGACCTCTTCTAAAGCCAGCCTGAACTTGTTACAGTTCTTTGCAAATGCTGTGTTCTGTCCATTTTTAAATAACTTCAGCAATATTTTGTTCGAATGTGCTATTAATGATATTGTTTGATAATTTCTATATTCTGGTAGATTACATTTTTCTGGGAATGGAAAGAAATACATATCTCCTCCAGTCAGTTGGGAGGTAGCTGTCTTACAGATACAGGGCTGAGTCTATTACTTGAAACATGTCAACTGCTATCCCTCAATTCCTGGGGCCTTATTTTCTTGCCAATGCCTTCAGTGCAACTTGAACTTCTTACTCTATTACCATTGGTTCTGGATCATATATTACTTCCTTAAATGGTTCTGTGTCAACCAATTCTTTTTGGTAGTGACTCTATGTATTCCTTCTATCTTCTTTGGATGCTTACAGCATCATTCATGATTTTATGTATTGCATCTAAAGACTACAATTTGTTTTTCAGTTATCAGCTTGAAAAATTCCCAAAGAGTTCTTTCCTTTTTATTTTCTAACTCTAGCTCTTTGTGCATTTCCTTATAATATTTTGCTTTGCATTCTCCAGCTGAGCTTTGTAAAGTTCAAGGGTAACAATAGGTCAGAATGGACTAGATGGTAGTAGTAAGTTTGGTTTCTGCCATCAAAGAATGTTTCATGGTATATAATAACACAATCTTAAAGGACAAATGTAAATAAGTCAGTGAAAGACCAGGAGGGCTTTCAAGAAATAGTAAAGTATAAATCTAAAACATTATATTACAATACATAAGTGAGACAAGAAAAGTTAAGAAAGTCAGCCTAGAGAGAGTGGTAAGGGCTCAGACCTCAAAAAGGTCTAAATACCATGTTAAGATACTATGTTAAGACTTCATTAAGTGATGAGAATTCATTAAAGAGTCCATCTTTTATGAATATCCACTGTAGATTTTTAATTTGATATGCTACTTAAACCTTTTCTACCTCGCCAATGACATTTGCTTAGATAATTGTGGACACACAGGACAATTTTTAAAACAAGGTGCAGAGTTGGCTGTTTCAGATTGTATGGTCAGAAAAAGTCTATTGGAGGAAGCAATATTTAAGCTGAGATAAGAATGTCAAGAGGTTACACTAGAAAAGGAAGGAGGTCAAGGAAGAAGAAGAAGAAATAGCTAAACTAAGTGATTTAAAATCGTAACAAAACTGGCCTGTTCTGTGAAAAGGCAAAATCTGTTGTGGCTAAAGCATTCTATAAAGAGTAGAAATTGAATAAGGTGAAGACAGAAAACTTATCAAGAGTCAGATCATGTACTATAAAGCCAGAAGAGAGTGGATTTTATTCTAAGTTGTATAGGAAGCCAACTGTAGGCTTTAAAGAGAGAAAGATTGAGATCGTATTGAAGTCTGAAAAGAATAGGACTGAATGCTACTTAGAGCATACATAGCAGCGGGGGAGCATGAGTGGAAGGAAGCGAGGTTAGCTGTTGATGGTCGTGGTACTAGGGATAT